>NC_138867.1:86403590-86895203 GCF_965194805.1 Balaenoptera borealis
ATTTAGTGTTTTCGTTTTTGGATATATACTTGGGAGTGGAATTTCTGGGTCATATGGTGGTTCTATTTTTAGTTTTTCGAGAAACCTCCATAGTGTTTTCCACAGTGGTTGCACCAATTTACATTCCTACCAACAGCATATTAGGGTTTCCATTTTTTATGACTCAGTTTTGTCAGGAAATGATTTCATCATTCCAGTCTTCAAGTCCTTCTCTTACTACTTCCCAAAGGACCGTACACAAATATTTTTCTTGTCATTTATTCACACTAAAAAATATTGTCTGTTTATTGTCAATTGTTTCAAAGTACCCACTGTGTCTCAGGGTTTAGCATAATGGTTAGCATACAGCAGGCGCTCATCAAAAAGTAACAGCCCACTAGGAAATAAACTTCAAGGTTGGCACCATGTATGTCTCATTCTTGATGAATTTCTTGTATATGTTCAGTGCTGGTATAGAGGGTGCTCAGTAATCTTTGAGTGAACACATGAATGAATGAATGAGGAAACTTTATTCATTCCATTTGTTTTATATTTTCTTGGATTCCTGTGTTAGGAATGTCTCTGACCAAACATTTTCTACAATTTATTTAAAATTTTAATAAACACGAGCATAGGATATTTAATTTAAATATCCTATAATTTTAAATATATATCAGATCTTTATGTATACAAAATATTAATAACAGCAACAAAAACATTTATAACTCATAAAAATTATTATATTAGAACTTTTTCTCACACAATTGCTACACACTAATACCTTTTATCTGTGTTGCCTTGGTCAGACTAATACGCACACCCACACATATATATGCAGATGTGCAGCATCTCTTGAATTTCTAATTTTTTCTATCTGTCTCTGTTTCACATTTATTAGAAATAGTAAAACAAAACTTAACATCACTACGTGTTCTGAGAAGCCAAACTCTCTAGAATTGTCATCCACATACCATTGAAAGATTAATATTAATTATTAATTTGAGACATTTATATAACAATTCTATACTAACATACAGTTTACTTGATACCACATAATTCTGTGCTTCCTCCTCACCGCTAGTTGAGTTTAGAACTGCAAGGTAATTAAAATTTTAAGCAGAACGAAAGTGATATAGGAAAATATCTAATCATGCCAAAAATAAGAATTGAGTGTTCTGAGGATGAACTGCACTATTTGAATTATCCATATCTTTGCAAAAAATTAAGTAGTTGGGAAAATCTATAGTAGCCATAGGCTATCAGTCAACTGTTTTCATCATCTTTCTAGATATTACCTGCAAGCAAGTGTGACATGAGGCAGAACAGAATGAAGCAATTGTTTTCACTGTCTTAGCTACATTCTTCCTTCTCTTTAGAGGGCATGGGTTTCCTGTCTCTCTCGCTATAGGAATTTAAATACAGTTCTCACTGACCATGAAACCCAGGCTTAAAGCAGTCAGTAATTCTTTCTTGATAAGAGTGTGAACTCATTTGGTCCATTAACAAAGAGTGAATCCTAGAACATGGGTGGAATATATCCTAGAAAAATTTATTTTTCTACTGTATTAATGTTGCAAGCATGAGAATCTGAAGCTAAGGATAGATGAAGTAAGATACGATTGGGGTAAGCCCCACAAAGCACAGAATGTTGCCTATATAGACAAAGCAGAGCTGAGAGATGGACATGGGCAAATTGAGACCTAAATCAAGCCAGACTTGAAGCCAAAATTATCAGTGAGTTATAGTTGATATTAATTAGCCATAAGGTTTTTTTTTTTGGCTTAAGCCAGATCAAGTAGGGTTTTATTTTGCTAAAATATATCTTGCCCTTTTTAACACCTAAATAATACACGTCTTTGCTTAGCCAAATTTATGAAAGGACCTTTCTTTATTCTATTATTTCTAAGTGTTGAAGCCTGTATCATTATATCTACAGATGTTCTTTAACCTAGATTTATAAATGGACTGTTGTGGTTATTATTATTATTTTTTTGGTCTGGCTCATCTTTTCTATTGGAAATCACCCTATATATTTCACAGATGAGAAAACTGAGGTTAGAGAGATTAATTTATCTACCACCAGCTGTTAAGTGATGGAACTAAGATTCTAAGACTGTAAACTTAGAGAACATGCCCTTTTAATTGCAGTGAAATACTTCTAATACAAGTTTACATGTGATATGTCCCAATGACTAAGTAGAGTAGACCTCAGGTGGGTACAGCAGAAATATAAGGAAGAGAGAGATGACTGTCCATTGACACTATTACCAGGTCATTTCCATCCTGAAGCACCGAAGAGCTAGGCCAATTTTAGGTTGGATCTGAAGGCTCAAATCTGCTTCTAGAGAAGTAAGCAGGCTGGTTAGGAAGACAGAGTTTGAAACTACGTCCTTTTTCTCAGAATAGAGTCTAATATCCAATTCATCCCTTTCTGGTTGAAGTCCACACCTTCTCGATATTCTTAAAACAATCCAACACTCCAAGGCTCCTCTGGGCAGAGGGTTTTTCAAGACTCTCCATCATTCCAATCTCTGAGCTGCAGCCAGGCTTGGCTTTGGAGGGCCACCCCTTGGTGCAGATGTGAAATGTGTGTTACCACAATATTTTCTGAGAATGGTGTCTACCAAAGATTGTTCTGTGGAAAAAGATCTTTGGAGGAAAAGGTTTGAGGAATTTGGGAAACACTGCATAGAATATCTTCATTTTGGAAAGTATAATGTGCATTAATAAATTAAAGGCTCTGAGATGTACTTTAAAAATATTCATTTAACACATTTTTCCTAAATGAATTTAACAATAATATTTTCCTGTGAAATACTGATTAGCATTTTATGCTAAGAAACACTGACCCCAAAATCAGTATGAAATGTTAAATCATAACACTTTTGTCATTTCTTGACATTTATTTCTTAATAAAATCACAAGCTCACATTCAGATGAGCAGAAAAGTTAAAGAACAAACATGAAATTAACGTTTTAACATTCTTATTGTTCAGTGCTATGAAGTGCTATTGATTGTATTTGACAAAATTTGCATATTCTGTCATTAAAAGTCTAATTTGATCAATGCATACTATATAAAATATCTATATTTGTTTTAAAGGTCACATAGTTGTCCTTCCAAATACCTAATACACAGTTGTTTATCATGACATGTATGTCTGAGAAGTATCCATCTTCCTGGCAAAATAGCCTCGATTCAGAGTTCCAAGTTTTCCAAGCAGCAAGAACACTGAATACATATAATTAGAACAGTGTGAAAACCTAAGCTCAGTTATACTCCTCAGTGTCAGTTATATGCAGACCTTCCCAGGTTTCATTTTCACGAGCTCCATTCTGTTCATCTACTGTATCAAAAGAGGATTAAAACCTGAAAGATACTGAGAGTGGAACAGAACTATGCGCAGGGAGCTCTCTGAGCCCTTAACACTTGAGAATATTTGGCCCTGATAAAAATGATTGTCAGATTTTCTAGAAACCTTGAGTCTGGAGGTGATAGAAACCTGAGTTTACTTCTAATTTGAAAAAAGGTGAGATAAAAAAAAATGGGCTTTTCTATTTGAATTTGTTTTAACTTGGGTCAATTAAATTATACTATCCTGTGGCTTGTCAGTCATTGTTTTACATACAAAGAAAGGAGATGTTAAGATGCTATGAGAATCCTATCATTTCTAATAATGATTGTAAAGCCAATATATAAATGCATTTTTATTAAATGTATAAACATAATTCTAAAACCACAAATATCTCATAATATGCTTGGACTAAAATTATGTCATATCTCCCCATGCTTATAGGGTCAATTTTAATCCCTAAGGGTACACAAAGGCATGCTGCCTCTACTAATAAAATAAAACCTACATTTTCAGATGTTTAACACTTGAGGAGTATTTCTACAGATAAAGTAGCAAGAACAAGTGGCATTACCTCTGTCACTATGAATTTTATCTTCCCTTGAGGTCTTTTCATTTGTTTTCTCTGCCATTAACAAGTACACTACCTGGGACCCACAACTCACCCTTTAACCATCTGTCCCAAGTAGTACCCCAGAACTGCTTTGTTTAATAGGAGATACCTGAAACTTCTGAAGGAGTGCATTAAAGACAACAAAGGAAAAAGTAGGCTTTAGGTACAAGTCATATATATACATAAAACAGAGGGATTCCAAAACTTGCCATATCAAGCTTGCTCCCTAGATACATAAGGGCCACCCAAATTCAACTTACTCTCTAGGTCAAACATTTCTTTGGTAAGCTTTCAGTTGTGACATGAACTTAGAGTTCTCTTGCCCAGATTCTGTCCAAATCTGAGCCTATCTTCACACCTAGGATGTTATCCTGATGTGTACGTATCAGGATTTACTTCCCAGCTATCTTCATGATTTTGGAAGATGGTATTATTCTCCTCAAATATTTGTTCTTCCTGTGAAAGAATTTAATTTTCCCACCCTGCTGATGTCAAGTCTGGCTATGTGACCATGTAGCTTATAGTGCTCTACCCTGGGAGGATAATGCTTGGCCACTCCAGTGACATCAGTTTTGTCCATGTGACTTGCTTAGGCCAGTGCAATTTGAATGGAAGGGATACTTGCCACTTCTCAACAGGGTATCTAAGAGTCATCAATTCCTTCCATCATTTTTGTTTGACAATGATGTAGATAAGATTATTCTAAAGCTCTTGGTCCCAGAGTGAAAAACATGCAGCTGACCAATGATAAATACATAATATGAGGGAGAAAACAAAATTATGTATTATTAAATTCCACTACAATTTTTAGGGTCATTTGTTACCACAATATAACATCTTAATCAGACCAATACCATGCTCAAGGCCAAGGGAGGCAGTTTCTACCCTGGAGGATGTCAGTTCAGACTTTTACAATATATTTTACATTTCCATTATAAGAAGCTTATGTGCTATTTCTTCTTCGTAATATTAGAGCAATGATAATAACTTGCTTTTACGGTATATACGACTGGTATAATGATAAATGAGAAAATACCGTTACGTGCTCTTTACATTCCACAATAAACATTAATAAACATTTTAATAGTCGTAAGAATAATTGTAGGTGAAAAATATTAAATTTTTACATGATAACACATTGATTTCACAATTAAATCATATGAGTTTTGTTTGTAGAAGGCAAAAATATCCACTGAAGGAACTAACAGATCATTTTGAGGAATATCAGCTTAGGAGCAGAACTGGAAAGACTCCTGGCTGCTCTGAACATCCTACCCTTGCAAGGCATTCTAGGAATCATCCTGCTTGAGCTGGTCAGTCTGTTCACAGTGAGGCAAGGCTTCTTGCTGATACATCTGATTGCTCTATGGTAGTTGATGCAGATGCAAAGGGGAATTGATAGAGCTTTTTGCTGGCAGTCAAAGCCTGCCTGTGGTTATTGGACATGCCCAGCTCTGACAGCGGTTTTAATCTTCTGCACATGACAAGAGAGAGGCAGTGGCAGGAGTAAGGAGGTAGTGGTTTCACCACAGGGACTGAACCTGAAAGTCAGAAAACTTAGGACAAATGTAATTCACTTTGGTTTTACTTCTACCATCAACCCCTATCATCAATATGAATCAGGCTTATTCTGGCCTCCTAGCACCTTTCGCTTCCAATCCCTCTGATGAATGAAATGCTCTTCCTTCAGGATGACATGTTCCACTCTGAGGACTTCCACACTACTTTCTTCCAGCCCTGCTCAGTATATTAACTCCTCAAGACGCACACACACAGACACACACACACATATACACACATGTACATACCTTTCTTATAAGTCACTATATTTGTTTTCAGTGGGATAATAAATTATTTTAAAGGCATTTCTGCTTCAGTAATAAATGTGAATCCTGGGTATTTATTTGTGATAGAATTATTTAGATAACAGAACAGAAATGACAGATTTTTTGTCAGACTTAAGTTGCAATAGCCTTTATGCTTAAATCTTGCAGTTGCAATAAAAAATAAAGCATACATTTATAAAACATCTTATTTAGTCCTCAACATAACATAATATAGGTTTCTAACAAGTACTTCTCAGTTTTATTAATGTTTAATCTATACACGTCAACCAGTAAAGTTTTTTAAAAAGGAATATTGGTGGTCATTGAATACTCCCACTTAGATCAATGGGTTAAAATCTTAAAATTGAAGGAAAAGATGAGACTAATGTGGTTTCTGGTTTTTACCAGCATAATAATAATATATCGCAGAGTTTGGAAAATTTCAGTATCTCTTACTAGTACTTAACAGATTGCCTTTCTTCAGAATTGCTTCGTGTTTCTGATAAACGCAAGGATGCATTACAGTAACTCAGTCTTGACTATAATGCTTTGCTCAGTGTTTATTTATTGATTAAAATTTGTTGATTTCTTTTCAATAAAACTAAAATATTGCTCTCATTAAAAATTAATGCATTCTACAGATAAAACCTAGTTTAAAGGATAAATTGTATCCAGAATTATTCTAATGTCTGTTGTATTAGAAATAAAGCTAATAGCAAATATCACATTATAATCTGTCCCCTTTCAAAATTTATAAGCGGTTTACATTATTGTATTTTTTAACTTAGCATTTATTACTTCATACATCATCCTAAATATGATGTTTCTTTTCCTCATATAATACTTATAAAACCACCTATGAGCCATGTATTTTTATTTAGATGGCTAAGCCTTAAAAATTAAAGTTTCTAGTTCAATTTTATAAATAAGGCATAAAAAATGAAAAGTGCTGTTTTCCTCAATGACCTACTTCAAGAAAAATCATGAAAATGTACCGACAAACGTAGGTACTCAATCTCAGACATTATAAAACTTAAAATGTACATGGTTTTCTCAGACCATTAAACAAAATTAATATTTTCATTGATTATGGAGAAGAATCAAACAAAACATTGGTTTGATTATCTAATAATCTTTAACCAATCAATTTCTCCATTCCGGTAGTTCTGTGTAGGGTGTGTGTTTGTGTGTGTGTGTGTGTGTGTGTGTGCGTGTGTGTGTGTCCACTTAAGGGCTATAAGAACAAATTTCTGAAGGAACTAATTCAGGAAATGTTACGTTCTAACTAGGTTTTTTTTTTAATGTTTATTTGTCTTAAGGGGGCAGCAAAGGCACACAAAGCATCTGATAGTATAACATTCATCTGCTGTGTCCTAGACCAAAATTAAATGCAAACATTTTTGTGACAATAGAAGTTAAGGACAATGTGGTGATGTTTCTCATTTCAGATCTTTATGAAAACAAAGTCCACAAAGTCCAGTGTTTTAGTAGGATGTATGGCACCTTTTGGGGGACATTGATTACGGATGCCCAATTTACCCATTCATTGAAGTATTTGCTATGTGTCTCAGCAGTTTAGCTGGACAGGTATAAGATGATTGTTGCTATTGGAACTGTGACT
Organism: Balaenoptera borealis; assembly: GCF_965194805.1. Classification (NCBI taxonomy): domain Eukaryota; kingdom Metazoa; phylum Chordata; class Mammalia; order Artiodactyla; family Balaenopteridae; genus Balaenoptera; species Balaenoptera borealis. The sequence goes on from NC_138867.1 coordinate 86,410,983, forward strand.
ACCTAAAAATGTTTTCACAAGCATAACTCATCTGTGGTTTCTTTCTTTAGTCATTACTAAAGCCCAGGGATGTAAGATGTTAAAAATAAGATCCAAATTTCATACCTGATTTCCTAAGAACTATAGGGTTCTATACTGACATGTTGATTTTATAAATGACTTAAATACCACTCAGTTGATCTAACACAATTTGATTTTTGAGTAACTTTCAGAATATACTCAAAGTAATCTCAAATGTGTTTTGAGGACTAGACAACAGTAATCATGAAGTAATCCATACCACTTCAAAAACAAGGACTTTACCACTGGGAAATTATTCAGTCCTCTTGAAATTATTGGGTAGCTATTTATAGTAGCCTATAGCGCTAAACATGCGTTATAATGAATGCACATTTAAATGGCGATTGTAAACCTTTCTAATTAACTCAAATGCAATGCTTAGAAATGTATAAAAGTGATGCAAATGCCCCTGAGAATGTGTATTTGTATAATATACATGTAGGGGTGTATCTGTATCTGTATTTACAAAGTATTGAGTAAAAGCTTAAGGATCATACCAGTACTTCAATCAGATAATACATTTATATTTCTATGTAGTTCTAGCAAGCCTAGTGATCTGGATTCTAAACTTTCAGTGAATTAGAAATAATGAATTAAAAATTGTAGGCAGGCATACAGGGAAATGTGAAGTGCTATGATATGTACTATGTGTGGAATCAAAGAAACTATAAAAAAAATCACAGTAGAGACTTGAACAAATTCCTGGCCAAAAAGTATAAGAATAATTTTAGAAAGCTAAACAATTGTTGACTAAAATCATAATATGTGTTTCACAATCTTGCACAGTAATTGAAGTTAAAGGTGATGTCATCTTCTAGAAAAGCTTAGATTATCTTAAAATTATTGCTTAATAAAGCAAGAAATAAATATCCAGACAGTATGTTAAATAGTTCAAAATTATAAATGACCTAAATTTTTAATAACAGACAAAAAGTAAAATTATGTTTGGAATATCTATGTTAGTATATTACATACCCGTTAATTATGTTGTTTTTCTATGATAGCTCAAAATAAAAATTAGTATATGTTAGGTTAAAATGCAGAATGTATGCAATATGATGCTTCTTTTGGTAAAATGTATTTTATATTGAACAGTTCATTAGAACAAAGACATTTTGTTGGTTACAGAAATATCTGGCCTGAGAATATATACAGATGCTTTAAAGAACAAAACTTGAGCTTTCATAAAATAGTATTAATTAAAAAAAAAAAAAGAACTTAAGAGCCATTGATACATTTTGACTTATCAAATACATGTTGCTCATTCATACTTTTGTGTTTTCAACAAACATCTGTTGAACACCCACTATGTACTTATATGCTGTTGTGGGTCATGGGGATATGCTACTGAGAAACACAATCCTCTAGGAGCTTATAATTATTGATAAAGATGAATATGCGGACATAGCATTTCTTCAGAGTGGGAATATACCTTGCAACAGGGATCACATGGAGCACTGCACAGAAGGAGAAGGAGAACCACATTAATCATGCGAAAATAGCTTACCAGCTCAATATATTCCCAGTTGAGAAGATGATAATGATGAGTAGGGGTTACAGATATGAAAGAGAGCAGGACAAGGAAAGGAGAACACGCGCAAGGGACCACAGAAGGAGGACATGGTATGAATGGAGAAGAGGAAAACATTTGTATCTCTAGATCAAACAGGGTAAGTAGGGAGGGGGTAAGAGAAGCTGGACACGAGGGCCCTGTAAACCTTAATAATACCTTTGGATTTTAACTAAAGGCAAATTGGTGGCCATAAATCTTTAACCAGTCAAATGGCGTGACTGGGTTTGAAATTCAGATTTCTGAATCTGATAATATGGGGTATAAAATAGGTGGAAAGGAGAACATGGAACAAGGGGAACTTTTTGCAGTGATAAAACTATTGCAGTAATTTAGGTCAAACATTATGGGTGCCTAGACTAGAATTATCACAGGGCAGGATTTTGAGACTAAGGGTTCACATGTAATGAAGGAGTTGAGACATTGAATCATCCTTGGGTGAAATGATTAAACTGAGTTTCAGTGCTGGTAAATGCAGGTACAAACTCTGGGATTCAGTGACACCATCCTGTTAGATACTAGCTGGATAGTCTCCTAGATTTCTTTCCTTCTTTACTTTTTAGAATCCAACTCTGACTCTTTTTAATGCTACAGAACAGAGGTTAAGTCAGGGGTTCTTTTTTCTAGCTGATGTTACTTTCACAGGGTGATTCAGTGAAGCCAGCTGGACTGATGCAGTCCTCTTTGGACTCCTTCACCTCTAATAACAGAAAACTGCAGAATTCTCAATTGAGCACATAAAGAGTGAACTCGCTCAAAATGTGTCACTGATCACGTGCCCATGCTGTTGCAATTTACCCTTTCTTCAGCTAGAAATGATGGATAGTCTTCTTAACTGGCTTCATACAGATGGCAGCAACCTGGCAGGAAGATCTTCTGGCGAAGGTACATACAGTATTAGCACTTCCTGAGTTTTAGTTTTAAGCTTTGTAAAATGTACTGACTGACCCTAGACTAACTGCTTTATAGATACATGGGGGCTGGAGGAAATCATATCTTTCAAATATTACAGCAGGTCCATTAAATTGGCTTAGCTGCATATTAGCAGTCTCTGTATATTTGATAGAGTAGAGGACCATTTAGTTGGAGATGAGTTGTCTCATTCTGTTATTGCTGTGACATGAAATATTTTTGTCTGGGATGTCCGATATCTTTTAAACCTGTACTGAGAACGGATTCTTAAAATGTGAAGAAATATCATTCTACTTTCTATTAAGTTAAAGAAATAGGAACAATAGGAATAAAGAATTCTTGGCAAAGAAAACAGATTAATAGATAAATGGATCAATTTTAAAGTGCACTTTGCAGTTACCATTAACAGAGTAAATAGTTTCTTAGATGTTTTTATTCAGCAATATATCAACATTGCCTCTCACCTTATACTGTACATAACTGGTGGCAAATGGATAATAGTAGCGTGTTACTTCACTTGTTAATCATCCAACAAAGAGAATGTGACTTAGTGATCAATGGCAATTACATTAGAATTGCAACATATGGTAAATTGGATCTTTTTGTACAGTGGCATTTAGTTGTTTGGGACCATGTACCAAATTAATGGGAGCATCAGGTAAATTTAACATCTTTACTGCTTTAATTGATCCTAAAGTAGGTAATTATGTTATCTATAAAGTCAATTTGTCCTTTTTCCATTATTTGTGATGTGCAGTTGTACACCAGGCATACACCAATCACAATGCAATTGCAACATATATGGTTGGAACCTGCTCCAAATGCAGTGCAAAACATGAAAGAGGAATAACCTGGAAGTTGTTGTATTGCACTGAAAGACTGTCTTATTCTTTCTGCTTTAGTTGTCATACTGGTGAAGAAAACATATAGCATTGTATTGACCTTTAAAATTTCTAATAACTGGAGAATAACTTAAAGAGTTTTTCTTTTGGATTGATTTGTTTTAAAGTCATCCAGACTGTTCTGAGTCCTCAGTATCCCAAAGTCCTACCTTGGTAAACTGAAAGCTTTTGCATAATTAACAGTTGCTGAAGTTTTTTGATTACCCCTTGGAAGGAAAAGCAGTCTTTTCAATTGTCCCTTCATCAGCACTTCTCAACTCTGGCAGCACGTTTGGATTAACTGTGGAGATAAAAACAAATAACAATTTCCAGACTCTACCCCTACAGATTCTGATTTAATTGGTCTGGGAATGGGTCAGGGCAGAGATATTTTTATAATCTCTTCAGGTGATTCTGATATACAGTGAGAAATGGTAACCATAACTCTAAATACAGGTCTTACTATAACAAGAAAAGATAAAAAATTCAATTTATATTGCCATGTATAACCATATTGACAGTAAAATAGGACTTACTGGGGAAAAAAGGCCTAAGATTTACTGACATTTGGAAACACAGATTCAAATTGAGCAAGGTGAGCAGTTAGCAAAATACCGTTGAACAATACTATTATTTAGTCTTATAAAAGTTTGACAGAGTTTCAATTTTACAATTGAAAAACAAAATAAAGCAAAATGGTGACATTTAGATCACTAAAGAGGCAGCTAAGGCAAGGAAGTGAGTAAAAATCCACTCTGTTACTCCACTCTACTCTAGTATTTGGTGTTTACATACTCAGATGCCTAAGAGAAACGTTGTCTGCTTGGAATTGGCAAATAATACTGACATTCGCTGAGTACTTTTTTTTGGTGGTCGTATTTCACAGATTTACTGTTTTACATCTTAGAGCAATTTTAAGAAATGAGTACTATTATTATTTTTTTTTTAATGAGGAGGCCTTGTTGCTAAATCTTTTATTTATTTATTTATTTATTTATTTATTTATTTATTTATTTATTTATTTATGGCTGTGTTGGGTCTTCGTTTCTGTGCGAGGGCTTTCTCTAGTTGTGGCAAGTGGGAGCCACTCTTCATCGCGGTGCGCGGGCCTCTCACTATCGCGGCCTCTCCTGTTGCGGAGCACAGGCTCCAGACGCGCAGGCTCAGTAGTTGTGGCTCATGGGCCTAGTTGCTCCGCGGCGTGTGGGATCTTCCCAGACCAGGGCTTGAACCCGTGTCCCCTGCATTGGCAGGCAGATTCTCAACCACTGCGCCACCAGGGAAGCCCATGAGTACTATTATTATTCCCATTCTGCGAAGCAGAATGGAAACTAAAGCACAGAGAGATGCAGTGATGTGGACAAGTTTGTGAAGCTGCTGGGGATCAGTAAGTCCATCCAGCCCAGTTTGGCTCCAGAGCCCACATTCCAGACCCCTACAGCAGCCTCTGTATTATATGATGAATGATCCAGGTAAGGTGCACTATGATCAAATAGCCAAGGCCTGGATCTGACATGATCCAGGAGAAGAAGACTCCCCTCTCTATCTTGCAAATCTGCCTCAGCTTTTCTATGTGCATCTTGCAGTGATCTTAGCTTATATCTAACCCACAGATACAGAGCCTCCCTGGCTACATGCCCTTGCAGAAGCCTCTGGTGGTCCCTGGAAGGAACGAGGAGATACGATCAAAAGATAGCCATTGAAAAACCTATAGCCCTTTGTTTCCACTGTTGTGGAAAATATAAAATATTATTTGATATTTGCCTAACTAGATGATAATACGTTTTCCTATGAGAATTATTTATATTGCAAGAATTCAGAATCATGGTAAAATTAATGGTCAGTTTACATAATTGTAGTTATGAAGGGTGAAATAATAGTGACAGGGAAACAAAAATTTTACTGTTTTTTAAAACATAACTTTTATCTGTCCTTTAGTTTCTGTAGGCAAAAAGTTAAAAAAGAGATTTAATCTCTGAATTCCAGCCATTTGACATTAGGAGCAAAGTCACACACATGCAGGCCAAATTAAATCTAAGAATATGTAAAGCATTCACTATACTCTAGAGTTTATAGCAACAGTTATAATGTAAGTAGTAAAATTCATTATAAAAAAAGGAAACTTGATAAAGGCATTTTTTCTATTTTGTGTTTCTATAAAAACACATAATAAAGAAGTGGGGACTTAGAAATAACAAGTGATGTTGAGTTTTGAAAAGGACATCTAGTTTGAGTGTTACATGGGTCTAAAATAAGCTGAACTTAAAGACAGATGGGCAGAAACACTAAAGAAGATATTTTTCCCTGTGATCCAAATAAAACAGAGAAGAGAGAAATGGACAGAACAAAGAGAGACAGAAACAGAGAGAAAAAGAAACAGGGAGACAGAGAGGGAGAAAGAAACAATAAAGAGATAAGTGAATCAGAGTCTGCCCATGCAGTTAAATTCAAAATGAACTGCTGAAGAAGACAATGCAGGAATAACCAGAAGAGGTAAACCAGGTGAGCCTATGACTTCTAAAACTGGAGAAAGTATCAATGATGTCATAATTGCTGACAGTTATCCTAACCTGCACAGAAGGACTAGGAGAACCCATGGGAAAAAGCAAGAGTGCTTTCATTGAACGCTGAGATTCTTGGATGAAAGGTGTAATAACTGAATGGAAGAGTTTAAGTTTCTCAGGATATCAGATGGTGTTATAATCAAGAAAAGCTATTTAAAGCAGATATATATACTTTAGGGAGGATATCAGATTCAGTTCCTATGATGCAGTAAATAAAACCAGGCTGAATTTATTACCTTTTCTTCCGTAGTTTTTGAAGTAACCATGCGTTTTCCATTTACAAAACTTGTTTTATACCTCTAAGCTCTTTACCACATTGTATCAAAAGAGGATTATATATTTATAATGAAAGTAAATTTCCTAAGTGCTTGTAAGATTGGATCTTTTTTAATATTTGTTAAATCAACCACCATGTTTATGAAAAAGTTAGAAACAACAGTATTTATTAAAATATAAATTCTTCACTTCTTATCATTTTTCTATAGCATCTTCTTGTAGATTTATTTCAAAGACAATAAGTTGTATTCAAAAGTTTAAACAAAGTTAAATGGTTAGTTAAATCTGCTTTACACAGTACATTAAAATCCTGCAATTAAAATTGTAAAATAATATCTGATGACATGGAACTATATTCATGGTATATTTTACTTAAAAATTATAAGTTAAAAACAATAATATTCTTTAAAAAATATACATTACATGTATAAATGCTGAGAGCGATCTCTCAAAAACTATACTATAGTGTTAATGTTATTCATCTCTGGATGGTAAAGTTAGGATTTTATGGGAGAGTTTTATTCTTTTTATGTATCAGTAATTTCTAAATTATATACAGTAGATGTTTAATATGGTAAGTTTAGGTTTTAAGTGACGTCAGATGAATGATTAAATTCTCTTTAGGGAAGGAATATGAAGTTAGTGATGGATATAAGGGACTTTGTAAATGATGGGAGTTTATGTGTTTATCTCCTTTGAGAATTATATTACCACCTTACTCAAAGCTTATATATTTGTAAATGGCTATATAAAAAAATATAAAATATGCTGTTAAAAGCAGAACTATATTTTTAATAGTCATACTTTAATCTCTTCACTGTGATTTTCTGCCAGTATGATGAAAGCAGATCACTGTCCTTGGGTACATGCACAATAGAGCATTTTCCAGACTGTAGAGATGGATTTCAAGCTACTTCTGACCAGTAGTTATCTTAAATGTGAGTTGCATTATTCTTAGCTCCAAAAATCCTTTGATCTTTTTTATGATGGGATGAGAAGGAAGCTAACAATGTTTCCATTCAAGAACTTTTTGGAAAAAGTACCTTGACTAATGTTTCCCTTTTCATTTACCTGCAAAAGTCTAAACCTAAAAGTATTTTGATAAGCAGAAATCTTTTAAAAAAATATTTTTTATTTATCACAAAGTGAAATTTTCCAAAGGAGTTATATTTATTTTCTTTTATTCAGGGAAGTAAAAATCATCAGTTAAATAAAAAGTTGGTTTATTGGGATGGATGGTTTACAGTAATTGTAAATAAAATCTGCCTTAAGAAAAAGTGACGACAAAAGCAATTTTTAAAAAACTGTTGCAAAATGTGAAACTTTGATGTTTTCTGGCAATGTCTATCAGAGCATTAAAAAATAAAAACAGTGATTTTAGCCAACCTTGTCTGTCCGGTGGGGACTCAACTAAGTGAAAACAAAAAATTGGTGCAAAACATCACTAATTTAGTCAGAACAGTCAATCCTCTAGCCCCATGAGGACACAACCTAAGTGTGCCTATTTAAAGATCAAAGATAGGCTAAGACAGTTTGGAACTTTGATCTTCACATGGCTGTGGAGTTTCAAGTAGCACTACAGGGTCTAGTTTTTTCATCACCACTCTACTTTTTCCACCAACCTGTGTTATCTGTTGAACTGAAAGTGCAGGGATGCATGGTTAGAAAGAGGATGGCAATTATGCGAGAAGCCCAGAGCAACGACAGCTCTGGGGAAAACACAAGTTTTATTTTATATACAAGTGATTTTCCAACATTAAGGTGGATATTTTAAAATGCTTGTGCTCAGTTGAAGAACATTCAAAATACAAATTTTACTTTTACTTTTAAAGGAATTTTTTTAGATGCATGAAATCATGAATTCTATAAGACATCATTAACCAGAATGTTATTAATGCGGAATTGTTCTTCATTAATAATCATAGATATCTTAGATATCTAGATATCAATCATAAAGTCTTTTACAGCACATAATATATACAAGTTAGCATTTAAATAATTGTTATCCTGCAGAATGTAAAGAAAATAATAACTTTGTAAATTCTGTTTTGCCAGCAAGATAGGGAATCTCTCTTCTCAGACATTTTCTTAGGTATTTCTTCTTGCACTGAGACGTACCGTTATTCATAACTTAGTACATCTCTCTCACTTCGGTTCCCACAGTGCGTTATTGTATGGTACAGAATAGTATAGTATAAAGTATAGGCAGTCCTTTTAGAATAATTTTGAAATTTTGTATGACCTTAGTTTATACTTTCATATCAATAATGATCTACTCTATATTTGTTAATTTAAACCTTTTACTTTTTAGTCATATCCATTTTATATTTCCTTCTATTTTCTTTCAAGGTGATTTTCAGACTAAAATGGCAAAACTAGTAAGTCAATATGGAAATGATGCCTAAGTCAAGTAAGCTGGTTTTTAAGTTAGCTTTTAACTGCTTCAAATAAATATTAAGTAAATGCCATCTTGTTTTTATGGCACAGTCTTATAGAGGAGGCTGATAAATCACCCAGTCAAATTTACTAAGTCTTGGCAAAATGAGGAAGATAAATTCAGGGGAGGAAAAAGCTGATTCACTATTGATTTATTAAAATACAGGCCATTCCCTTGGCCCCAGTGCTAGAAAGTATTTGGACATATATTATTTTTGGAAGATTTAAAAGAAAAAGAACTGTGCAGTGGGAGCCATCATAGATTCAATACAAATAGTTTTTTTTCAGGATTTCCTCATCAAAAACATATTTAGAACTCAATAACTCATTTGGAAAAGTCTTCCATAATCCTCTTGTGATTAACTTGGGAAAGTAAGTTGAATGACATTCATAACAATTTGAAGTAGTTTACTAGTGATCTGATAATTAGTTTCATTTCACTCTGAAAGTGAGTTTTGAGGGAAACATATCTTCTGGCTATGTATATAATTTCATCTATTCAAAATTGCATTAACTTTTTTAGGGAGAAAAAAGATAGAGTTCATATTATTGAATTTGCACAGGATATGAAAAATAAGAATTTTAGTTGATAATTTGTATGATGGGACCAGAGTCAAAGGAGTTTGATCAGCTGAAGTTACATGCTTTTCATCCCTCAAGATGAAGTTTAATTGAGATAAGTATAAAACCCTATACTTCAACAAACAAGCAAATAAAAAATCAAAACAGGTAAAAGACAGGTGATTATGGATAATAATAGCAGGTGTGCAGAAGTCTATGATATATCTACCAAAATTTGTTTTGAGGCAATTGGCATGTAGCTGAAATAAAGCTGGGCCAAGTTGTGGTCATCTGAAGTCTCTCAAAGATGTTTTATGCCCCCGCCAAATCATTGATTATAGCAGCTCCATTCTAAATGTACTTTTTCTGTTCTCCCTTACAATTCACTCCCCTGTCTAATTCATTATCATTCAACTCTTGGCTTTCTACATAAGAGTCTTTCACCTCCTTTATGTCTTAGCTTGAAATCGCCATATGAGAGGATACTTCCTAACAATTGTCTATAATCCAGTCCTAGTCCCATCTCCCCTAAGAAAAACCAAAAAAACAACTTGCCATTTTCTATTTATTCATGTCATTAATCATTTTTAACATTTTTTACCTACCCACTCTAGAATATGACCTCCATAAATGTTTGCTGAAAGAACGCTGGTTAAGTCTTCTGCTCTAAAATCCTCGTATGCATTCTTTGAAAAATTCATTTTGCCACTGTAGTGTAAGATCTAAACTTCAATACAGACTAGACTACCCATCAAGTTTCTTTTTCCATACGTCCACTCCGACTGTACTTGGCCCTCAAAGTCATAGCTTCTTATAAATGGGAGAGAAGAAAGTTTCATGGAAGGCAATAATTTTACCTCCTTTGCTTTCCAAATAAGGTGACCTCTTTCCTCCTCTGACTCTTAAATTTCATAAAATTTATTTTTTTAATCCAGAGTTGCATTTCTCCACTGATGCTTTCTTGAAAGAGTTCCCTTGAGTTTACACTTAAACAAGAAAAGGAGTTTAGGACCAATCCATTGCAATATATTGGAAAATTTGTTAAACGTTACATATTCTATATTACTCAAAACTTAACTGAGAATTGCATTAAGTTCAGGGCACCATGCTGGTAGAGTTATGGCTATACTCTTAATTATTATAATAATTATTTTTGTAATTCTAATGTAAATAGTAATCATTTATTAGGTAAGAGTGGTCCTTATGACCATTTCTGAATATGCATTGGGTTCATATCTTTGAAATTTAAGTAATGGATCAAACAGGTTCATGAATTATGAAATAAATATTGATTTAAGATAGGCCTGGAATGTTTCCATATTCATGTAGGAATTTTGCCTCTTTATCATAAAGTGGTGAGGCTTTAGAATATTATGTACAAAATAGTTCAGGTATATGTCCTTTTAATTAGATATCACAATTATATATGGCTCAAGAGTTATTTGTCAAAATCTAAGTACAGAATTGAGAGGTAGCTTCACAGAGAATGAGAACCTGAAATATTATATCTCCATACTTTCTCCGTTTTCCTTTTTTTTTTGAATTTTATTTATTTATTTATGTTATACAGCATTTATTTATGTTATACAGGTTCTTATTACTTATCTGTTTTATACATATTAGTGTATACATGTCAATCCCAATCTCCCAATTCATCCCACCACCCCCTCCCCCACTTTCCCCCCTTGGTGTCCATACATTTGTTCTCTACATCTGTCTATTTCTGCCTTGCAAACCGGTTCGTCTGTACCATTTTTCTAGATTCCACATATATGTGTTAATATACGATATTTGTTTTTCTCTTTCTGACTTACTTCACTCTGTATGACAGTCTCTAGGTCTATCCACATCTCTACAAATGACCCAATTTCATTCCTTTTTATGACTGAGTAATATTCCATTGTATATACGTACCACATCTTCTTTATCCATTTGTGTGTTGATGGGCATTTAGGTTGCTTCCATGATCTAGCTATTGTAAGTAGTGCTGCAATGAACATTGGGGTGCATGTGTCTTTTTGAATTATGGTTTTCTCTGGGTATATGCCCAGTAGTGGGATTGTTGGGTCATATAGTAACTCTATTTTTAGTTTTTTAAGGAACCTCCATACTGTTCTCCATAGTGGCTGTATCAATTTACATTCCCACCAACAGTGCAAGAGGGTTCCCTTTTCTCCACACGCTCTTCAGCATTTGTTGTTTGTAGATTTTCTGATGATTCCCATTCTAACCAGTGTGAGGTGATACCTCATTGTAGTTTTGATTTGCATTTCTCTAATAATTAGTGATGTTGAGCAGCTTTTCACGTGCCTCTTGGCCATCTGTATGTCTTCTTTGGAGAAATGTCTATTTAGGTCTTCTGCCCATTTTTGGATTGGGTTGTTTGTTTTTTTAATATTGAGCTGCATGAGCTGTTTATATATCTTGGAGATTAATCCTTTGTCCGTTGATTCGTTTGCAAATATTTTCTCCCATTCCGAGGGTTGTCTTTTTGCCTTGTTTATAGTTTCCTTTGCTGTGCAAAACTTTTAAGTTTCATGAGGTCCCAGTTGTTTATTTTTGTTTTTATTTCCATTACTCTAAGAGGTGGGTCAAAAAAGATCTTGCTGTGATTTATGTCAAAGAGTCTTCTTCCTATGTTGTCCTCTAAGATTTTTATAGTGTCTGGTCTTACATTTAGGTCTTTAATCCATTTTGAGTTTATTTTTGTGTATGGTATTAGGGAGTGTTCTAATTTCATTCTTTTACCTGTTGCTGTCTAGTTTTCTCAGCCCCACTTATTGAAGAGACTGTCTTTTCTCCATTGTATATCCTTGCCTCCTTTGTCCTAGATTAGTTGACCATAGGTGCATGGGTTTATCTCTGGGCTTTCTATCCTGTTCCATTGATCTATATTTCTGTTTTTGTGTCAGTACCATATTGTCTTGATTACTGCAACTTTGTAGTATAGTCTGAAGTCAGGGAGTCTGATTCCTCCAGCTCCGTTTTTTTTCCCTCAAGATTGCTTTGGCTATTCGGGGTCTTTTGTGTCTCCATACAAATTTTAAGATTTTTTGTTCCAGTTCTATAAAAAATGCCATTGGTAATTTGATAGGGATTGCACTGAATCTGTAGATTGCTTTGGGTAGTACAGTCATTTTCACAATATTGATTCTTCCAATACAAGAACATGGTATATCTCGCCATCTGTTGGTGTCATCTTTGATTTCTTTCATCAGTGTCTTATAGTTTTCTGAGTACAGGTCTTTTACCTCCTTAGGTAAGTTTATTCCTAGGTATTTTATTCTTTTTGTTGCAATGGTGAATGGGATTGTTTCCTTAATTTCTCTTTCTGATCTTTCGTTGTTAGTGTATAGGAATGCAAGAAATTTCTGTGCATTAATTTTGTATCCTGCAACTTTACCAGATTCATTGATTGGCTCTAGCCGTTTTCTGGTGGCATCTTTAGGATTCTCTATGTATATTATCACGTCATCTGCAAACAGTGACAGTTTAAATTCTTCTTTTCCAATTTGTGTTCCTTTTATTTCTTTTTCTTGTCTGATTGCCGTGGCTAAGACTTCCCAAACTATGTTGAATAATAGTGGTGAGAGTGGACATCCTTGTCCTGTTCCTATTCTTAGAGGAAATGCTTTCAGTTTTTCACGATTGAGAATGATGTTTGCTGTGGGTTTGTCATATATGGCCTTTATTATATTGAGGTAGGTTCCCTCTATGCCCACTTTCTGGAGAGTTTTTATCATAAATGGGTGTTGATTTTTGTCAAAAGCTTTTTCTGCATCTATTGAGATGATCATATGGTTTTTATTCTTCAGTTTGTTAATATGGTGTATCACATTGATTGATTTGCATATATTGAAGAATCCTTGCATCCCTGGGATAAATCCCACTTGATCATGGTGTATGATCCTCTTAATGTGTTGTTGGATTCTGGTTGCTAGTATTGTGTTGAGGATTTTTGCATCTATATTTATCAGTGATATTGTCTGTAATTTTCTTTTTTTTTTGTAGTAACTTTGTCTGGTTTTGGTATCAGGGTGATGGTGGCCTTGTAGCATTAGTTTGGGAGTGTTCCTTCCTCTGCAGTTTTTTGGAAGAGTTTGAGAAGGATGGGTGTTAGCTCTTCTCTAAATGTTTGATAGAATTCCCCTGTGAAGCCATCTGGTCCTGGACTTTTGTTTGTTAGAAGATTTTTAATCACAGTTTCAATTTTATTGCTGTGATTGGTCTGTTCATATTTTCTATTTCTTCCTGGTTCAGTCTTGGAAGGTTATACCTTTCTAAGAATTTGTCCATTTCTTCCAGGTTGTCCATTTTATTGGCATAGAGTTGCTTGTGGTAGTCTCTTATGATGCTTTGTATTTCTGCCCTTTCCATTGTAACTTCTCCTTTTCCATTTGTAATTTTATTGAGTCCTCTCCCTCTTTTTCTTGATGAGTCTGGCTAAATGTTTATCAATTTTGTTTATCGTCTCAAAGAAACGGCTTTTAGTTTTACTGATCTTTGCTATTGTTTTCTTTGTTTCTATTTCATTTATTTCTGCTCTGATCTTTATGATTTCTTTCCTTCTACTAACTTTGGGTTTTGTTTGTTCTTCTTTCTCTAGTTCCTTTAGGTGTAAGGTTAGGTTGTTTATTTGAGATTTTTCTTGTTTCTTGTATTGTATTGCTATAAAATTCCCTCTTAGAACTGCTTTTGCTGCATCCCATAGGTGATGGATCATCGTGTTTTTGTTGTCATTTTGTCTCTAGGTATTTTTTGATTTCCTCTTTGACTTCTTCAGTGATTTCTTGGTTATTTAGCAATGTATTGTTTAGCTTCTATGCGTTTTTGTTTTTTACGTTTTTTTCCCCTGTAACTGATTTCTAATCTCATAGCATTGTGGTCAGAAAAGATGCTTGAAATGATTTCAGTTTTCTTAAATTTACCAAGACTTGGTTTTGTTGCACAAGATGTAATCTATCCTGGAGAATGTTCTGTGTGCACTTGAGAAGAAAGTGTAATCTGCTGTTTTCGGATGGAATGTCCTATAAGTATCAATTGAATGTATCTGGTCTATTGTGTCATTTAAAGCTTTTGTTCCCTTATTAATTTTCTGTCTGGATGATCTGTCCATTGGTGTAAGTGAGGTGTTAAAGTCCCCCACTATTATTGTGTTACTGTCGATTTTCTCTTTTATAGCTGTTAACAGTTGTCTTATGTATTGAGGTGCTCCTATGTTGGGTGCATATATATTTATAATTGTTATATCTTCTTCTTGGATTGATCCCTTGATCATTATGTAGTGTCCTTCCTTGTCTCTTGTAACATTCTTTATTTTAAAGTCTATTTTATCTGATATGAGTATTGCTACTGCAGCTTTCTTTTGATTTCCATTTGCATGGAATATATTTTTCCATCCCCTCACTTTCAGTCTGAGTGTGTCCCTAGGTCTGAAGTGGGTCTCTTGTAGACAGCATATATATGGGTCTTGTTTTTGTTTCCATTCATCGAGCCTGTGTCTTTTGGTTGGAGCATTTAATCCGTTCACATTTAAGGTAATTATTGATATGTATTGTTCCTATTACCATTTTCTTAATTGTTTTCGGTTTGTTTTTGTAGGTCCTTTTCTTCTCTTTTGTTTCCACTTAGAGAAGTTCCTTTAGGATTTGTTGTAGACCTGATTTGGTGGTGCTGAATTCTCTTAGCTTTTGCTTGTTTGTAAGGCTTTTGATTTCTCCATCGAATCTGAATGAGATCCTTGCCGGGTACGGTAGTCTTGGTTGTAGATTCTTCCCTTTCATCACTGTAGATATATTATGCCCCTCCCTTCTGGCTTGTAGAGTTTCTGCTGAGAAATCAGCTGTTAACCTTATGGAAATTTCCTTGTATGTTATTTGTTGTTTTTCCCTTGTTGCTTTTCATAATTTTTCTTTGTCTTTAATTTTTCTCAGTTTGATTACTATGTATCTTGGCATGTTTCTCCTTGGGTTTATCCTACCTGGGACTCTCTGCACTTCCTGGACTTGGGTGGCTCTTTCCTTTCCCATGTTAGGGAAGTTTTCCACTATAATCTCTTCACATATTTTCTTGGGTCCTTTTTCTCCTCTTCTCCTTCTGGGACCCCTATAATGCAAATGTTGGTGTGTTTAATGTTGTCCCAGAGGTCTCTTAGGCTGTTTTCATTTCTTTTCATTCTTTTTTCTTTATTCTGTTCCACAGCAGTGAATTCCACCATTCTGTCTTCCGGGTCACTTATCTGTTCCTCTCACTCAGTTGTTCTGCTCTTGATTCCTTCTAGTGTATTTTTCATTTCAGTTATTTTATTGTTCATCTCTGTTTGTTCTTTAATTCTTCTAGGTGTTTCTTCTTCAATTCTTCTAGGTCTTTGTTAAACATGTCTTGCATCTTCTTGGTCTTTGCCTCCATTCTTTTTCCGAGGTCCTGGATCATCTTCACTATCATAATTCTGAATTCTTTTTCTGGAAGGTTGCCTATCTCCACTTCATTTAATTGTTTTTCTGGGGTTTTATCTTGTTCCTTCATCTGGTACATAGTCCTCTGCCTTTTCATTTTGTCTGTCTTTCTGTGAATGTGGTTTTCGTTCCACAGGCTGCAGGATTGTAGTTCTTCTTGCTTCTGCTGTCTTCCCTCTGGTGGATGAGGGTATCTAAGAGGCTTATGCAAGCTTCCTGATGGGAGGGACTGGTGGTGGGTAGAGCTGGGTGTTGCTCGGGTGGGCAGAGCTCAGTAAAACTTTAATCCACTTATCTGCTGATGGGTGGGGCTGAGTTCCCTCCCTGTTAGTTGTTTGACCTGAGGTGACCCAGGGCTGGAGCCTAGCGGCTCTTCAGTGGGGCTAATGGCATACTCTGGGGGATGGGGGGTGGTTCATGCCAAGGAGTACTTCACAGAACTTCTGCTCCCAGTGTCCTTGTCCCCGCAGTGAGTCACAGCCACCTCCCGCCTCTGCAGGAGACCCTCCAGCATTAGTAGGTAGGTCTGGTTCAGTCTTCTATGTGGTCACTGCTCCTTCCCCCTGGGTCCTGATGAGCACACTACTTTATGTGTGCCCTCCAAGAGTGGAGTCTCTGTTTCCCCCAGTCCTGTCAAAGTCCTGCAGTCAAATTCCACTAGCCTTCAAATTCTGATTCTCTAGGAGTTCCTCCTTCTGTTTTCGGACCCCCACGTTGGGAAGCCTGACGTGGGGCTCAGAACCTTCACTCCAGTGGGTGGACTTCTGTTGTATAATTGTTCTCCAGTTTGTGAGTCACCCACCCAATGGTTATAGCATTTGATTTTATTGTGATTGCGCCCCTCCTACTGTCTCATTGCAGCTTCTCCTTTGTCTTTGGATGTGGGGTATCTTTTTTGGTGAGTTCCAGTGTCTTCCTGTCGATGATTGTTCAGCAGTTAGTTGTGATTCCAGTGCTCTCATAAGAGGGAGTGAGTGCATGTCCTTCTACTCCACCACCTTGAACCAATCTCCTCTCCTTTTTCTTCCTATTAGATTTCATAAAGTTTTTTTTTTCTTATTTGATTAAGTTTCTCTACTACTCATCCCACATGGATGCACAGAAGTTGGGCAGCCACTTCTCATTTCATGTATTATAGATGTAGTAACACTGAAAAATTAACCAATGGTATTGCAATTCCAAATTTCATAGAAGAAACTGAGTAGTTCATTTGGGTTTAATTTATTATTTTGAAGAATACAGAGACTTGCCAAATAAATAAGGATGTCAACTCAAAGGCTTATTCTGAACCAAGGTAGACACCCCAAATGCCCCAAACCCTAGACTCTCAACTTCTAAGACATAGTGATATTCATGTCTTAATTGAATTATCTTTAAAGTAGTATCTTAAAAGAAATCCCATTATTGGTTTCATTTCTACTGTTTCTCTGAAAAATGAAGAAATCTGTCCTTAGATAACAGCACTGATAATAGGATAAAAATCAAGGAAATAGTGAAGATCAAATATGCCAGAATAATCTTTTCACCCATCCTAATCCTAATGGCTCTCTAGGGGCAAGAAAGTGCAAATACGGCAACAGAATCAGCAAGCTTCAGTGCCAATATATGATATCAATTCATAAAAGCTGCCTTCTCCACCTTATGCTCCAGGGTATATTTTATTCAATGATGCCACTAGGCAGTAATGGTGAACTATTGTGGTTTCATGAACAAAAACAGTGTAGAAAATGATAGGTTTGTGCAGTGCCCCAGATGTATGTGAACTCTAGGAAATAATACACTTCTCTTATCCAGAACTCAAATCCCTTTTGTGATGGTCTCAGTTCTTGTTCTTTGTTCAACTTATCTCAGAAACCACCCTAGTTATACCCTTTCTTATGTAGTACAACCAACATGAAGGGGAGAAGTATGACAATGACTGAGATTTAATTTTCTGGCGATTGTGTTGGGTCAAGTGAATGGCAGATTTGATCTGATTATATAAAATAAATGTAACTCTTGCTTTAGTAAATATGTTTAGTAAATAGTTGGACTCAGTTGGATGCAACCTGAGCTATTTCTTTTGGTGTGATCTTCTAGGCTCTCTGGATGATATCTCAGGTAACTCCTAGGGTTTTCCTCAATCATTCTCATGTATTATACAAACCACCAGGCACTGTCATCCCTTATTTTTCAAACTACTTTGGACACATGCAGCAGTATGCTGGAATTAGCTCATACTGGATCTAGAACAAGTTGTTATATATTTAGGAATTTTGTGAGCCCATTGTTAAATTGTTGGTCTCCTGAAATTGTTTATGGTGAATGTATTTATATCACTGATATTATCAAACACTGCAAATCAGGGCCTATTTATTTATTTATTTTCCAGAGAGCTGGTTTACCATAAGCACAAAGTACCTGGGAAGCTTCCAAAAGCTAACTTGAAGCAGCTTGACTGAGTTTAAGAAGAGACGATGACTCTCCTTTCCTCTCCTCCCTGAGGGAGGTGTACAAGACTCTGATCTCATTACTTAGAGTAGTCCATTATCTTCTTTTTTTCTTTCTTTCTCTCTTGCTTTCCCTTTTTTCCTTCCTTCCCTTCCCTTCCATACCCTTCCCTTCCATACCCTTCCCTTCCATACCCTTCCCTTCCATACCCTTCCCTTCCCTTCCTTTTCCTTCCCTTCCCTTCCTTTTCCTTCCCTTCCCTTCCTTTTCCTTCCCTTCCCTTTCCTTCCCTTCCTTTTCCTTTCCTTTCCTTTCCTTTCCTTTCCTTCCTTTCTTCTTTCTTTCATTTTATTAAGTTCATTTGGGTATTTTTAGTGGTGCTGGGTGGACTCATGCTACCGAGATAAAAGTTTTGTCACTTTTTCCAAGGTCTTCATGGTTTTCTCTAGAATTTGGGACTGCTTGGTAATAGATTATTCCCCTGCACTTAAGACAATAGAAAGTGTCACATTTAACTTCCTTGGTCATAAGAATCATTGAGACTACTTATATTTGCAGTTATGTTACATTTTGTATATACCATCTACTCAACACAGCAGATCTAGACTAAGAGATTCCCAGATTACCAAATTTACCTAGGCACTCTAATACTTCAGATATCCTAATAAAATGTCTTAGTCATTTTGATCCCCTACTCTGTGCCACAAGGATTCTAAATCTCCACTTTTCTCAAATTTTTCATTATATTATTATACCATACATCAGAGAAAACAGGCACTATAAGGCAGCAATTTCTTTTCACTCCATGCTCTGACCCTCAACCCATACCAACATATAAACTTATTATCTCTTCCAACACTCCTGTTGGAATAGAGAAAGAATATGTCTTCTTACCAAAAGACAATTCTTTTGTTTATATTCTTATAGTTCCCTCTGTTGTAATCACCTAAACTTCTGCAAATTTTACAAAGAGTGAGCTCCTCCTTATCTCTTCCCATATTAAGGATCCTTTTAGTCCTTATTCTGTATCCACATTGGCTTTCTCCGAATGTACCATATGTTATATTTCATTAATAGTGTTTTTTTTCCATATGTACTTTTTTCAGATTCTGAAATCAGCATACATTTTATAATAAGGGCATATAACAATTGAATTACAGTATTTTTTCTTTCTTAATGTTTCCTAAAATAGTGGGACATCCTAAAACCTAAGGCACTGCAAATGTTATTTCTGGTGAAAGCCTTTGCTCGTGTTCGTTTTCTTCTCATTCTCATTTCTTATTTAGTTCTTATTTAGCCTTCATGATACAGATTAACTATCTTTCTCCCAAACATCTTAAATATCTAGATAATAACTATGAGTTAAATTAAACTAATTAAATGAAATATACAAGGCAGATTGTAACATATAAATAAGTGCATGGTATGCTGGAGAGAACCCAGAAGTACAAAGCAGGAGAACTGGATTTAGTCTGGACTATAAGACTTGCCGATTGTGCAAACTTGAATGAATCCCATCACCTTGGAGAAGCTGGCTAGTTCAACCTTCTCATTTCTTAAAGGGCAAGAAAGACTAGATAGCTCACCAAGGACATCCAGCTACTTTGTGATCGACAGCAGATCCTTTTATCAGAGACAGGTAAACTTTTTCTGGGAAGGACCGGACAGTAAATATTTTTAGGCTTTGTGGGTCATACTGTCTGTTGCATTTACTCAGCAGATGAAAAGAATCTGTAGATTTAAAGCAATCAGATAATGTGTAAATGAATGGACCTGGCTCTATTCCAATAACACTTTCTTTACTAAAATTAGTGGCATGTTGAATTTGGACTGCACAGTGTAGTTTGCCAACCCCTGCCAAACAGCATAGAAGAGAGAGCCAGTTGTACAGACAATAGCATGTTTTGTAGATGATAGTAGAGAGGACTGGGGATATAGTAACTAAAAGGCAAGAAAGGCAGAAAGTGAGATAAGAAAATATGGCACACGTGGTTTGGTATTGGCTTCTTGTGTGGTCATCCTAAAATACATACTTTACTTTTTCAGATTAGAGTTTAATATATAAATTCACAATCTTATATAAGTCAGTAACAAAAAGGGATTAATGTTTTATAATTTGATACCTTGCATACTGAAACTTTCTGAAATGAATAGAACCTCCTTTGATTTTAAGAGAAAAAAAATGTTGTTCCAAAACATTTCAGAGTGCAAAAAGCCAGGCAAAATAAATAAAAAGAAAAAAAGTGCTTTAAAAATAGTTTTGTTTCATAGGGGAAAACTAAGATAAATTCTTAGTTACAGAGGCTAGCTTTTACCCATCAACTTCCCCACAGGGTGACTTCTCTTCTCTGCTCCCACATGTCAGTTGAGTGGGATAGGTAGGATTAAGTTATTCTAACTGAATAACAGTCATAGTAATGGGATCAGGAGCTGTTCCATTGTCTATGAAGATAGGAAATATAATGACAACACTTGGTTATCTTTTTTCATAAACTGATTCTAGAAACTGGGCCCTAGGCCTTGACGCACTTGAAATGCAAAGTGACAGAATAAAGTCAACCCAGTGAAAACTCATCGATGAAGTTTTTATGCATATATGACTCACAAAAAAAGAATAAAGTATAGGGAATAATCTTGGAGAATGTGAGGCACCCAAGCTCCGCACTGAGAAGCCGTTGTTTCACAGCAAAAGGAATACAGATCCCACTTGCTAGACTGGTGTTGACATTCTATGTTAAAGGTTGTGTCAAAGACAATCTACGGGGGAGGCTGTCTACCTGCAGAAGGTCATGGAGTTAAACTGTCCACCAGGCTGACTCGGCACAGTGGCATTTATCACAGCTCACAGGCAAACAGAACCTTCTCAGGCGTGAGAAAAACCTGGCATTTTCTGCTACCTGCGGGCTTCTGCTTTTTGAAGCCAGGAAGGGCATCTGTAAAAGTTGGCTGCCTGCATGGCAGACCACGCAAAATGCCAAGGAGAGTGATTTATGTCGTCGCATTCACTGAGACTAAAGAGGAAGTACAACCAGATCTTAGTAATGAAAGGTCATGATAGTGGAACATTTTTTTTATAATCTTTTCAAAAAAACCTATGGCAAGAGACACACAGTTATTTCCACAATTTATAAATTTCTACTTCACGTGGCACTTGTACCTCTAAGTCCTAAATTGTGACAGCTATTTAAATGCAATACCCCTTTTTTTCTTTAAAGCATTTATTTCACTGCTTTGATTTGTTTTTCAAGGGTAAAAAAGTAGACTACATTTCTTTAACCTTTCCCTATTTTGTTAAGTAAAATTGTTAATTACATAAAGTATTTTTTAATCAGGTGACTAGAATACAGTCACACATGACAAGAATACATACAGTATGGGTAATCACTGAAATTAAGAATCATAAACTTTTAAAGCTGGAAAGAGACATGAAGATCATTAAGTAATCAAATCCTTTTTTTTTTTTTTTAACAAAGGTGTGAACTTGTTTCTTGGATGTTATACTAATTGCTGAAATTTCCCAGGAAGAAAATAAAAAGCAAATGATAGAAATAATTGACTTTTCCCATGTTGCTTCTAATTTTTATAACATTTACTAATATAGAAGTAGAAAATACATAGGGAATGGCTAGTAATGAGCCCATTTTTTTTTTAATTGGGATATAGTTGTTTTACAATGTTGTGTTAGTTTCTACTGTACAGTGAAGTGGAGTTCCCTGTGCTATACGGCAGGTTCTCATTAGTTATCTATTTTATACGTATTAGTGTATATATGTCAATCCCAATCTCCCAATTGATCCCACCCCCCCTTTTCCCCACTTGGCATCCATATGTTTGTTCTCTACATCTGTGTCTCTATTTCTGCCTTGCAAACTGGTTCATCTGTACCATTTTTCTAGATTACACATATGTGTGTTAATATACAATATTTGTTTTTCTCTTTATGACTTACTTCACTCTGTATGACAGTCTCTAGGTCCATCCACGTGTCTACAAATGACCCAATTTCGTTCCTTTTCCTGACTGAGTAATATTCCATTGTATATATGTACCACAACTTCCTTATCCATTTGTCTGTCGATGGGCATTTAGGTTACTTCCATGACCTAGCTATTGTAAATAGTACTGCAATGAACATTGTGGTACATGTGTCTTTTTGAATTATGGTTTTCTCTGGGTATATGCCCAATAGTGGGATTGCTGGGTCATATGGTAATTCTATGTTTAGTTTTTAAGGAACCTCCATACTGTTCTCTGTGGTGGTTGTATCAATTTACATTCCCACCAACAGTGCAAGAAGGTCCCCTTTTCTCCACACCCTCTCCAGCATTTATTGTTTCTAGATATTTTGATAATGGCCATTCTAACCAATGTGAGGTGATACCTCATGGTGGTTTTGACTTGCGTTTCTCTAATAATTAGTGATGTTGAGCATCTTTTCATGGGCCTCTTGGCCATCTGTATGTCTTATTTGGAGAAATGTCTATTTAGGTCTTCTGCCCGTAATGAGCCCATTTTTATCTAGTTTGAGTTTGAAGGACAGTTCAGTTTCTTCACTTGTCCGTGTGCTCTGAAATTATTTCTTGACACCTATTTTCAATGGCACTGTGCTAGGCTCTATGAAAGACAGATGAGTAAGACACAGATCCTGTCCTTTTATGAAAAAAAAAAAAATTTCTGAAATTTTGCCAATTCTCTCAAAAGTCACCCATCCAATGTTGTCATTTGAGTAATTTATGTGTTTATCATTATTCTATTTTTGTGGTTTCTGAACATGTTTACATGAGAAAAGGATAGGGACTTCCCTAGTGGTCCAGTGATTAAGACTTCACCTTTCCATGCAGAGGGTGTGGGTTCGATCCCTGGTCGGAGAGCTGATATCCCACATGCCTCGTGGCCAAAAAACCAAAGCATAAAACAGAAGCAGTATTATAACAAATTCAGTAAAGACTTTAAAAGTGGTCCACATCAAACAAATCTTAAAAAAAAAAAAAACAAGAGACAAGGATAAAGGGAGGTTCTGTCATTGTTGCATACAATCTAATGGACAAGAGAACACGTGTATAATCATATACATAAATGCATTGCAATTCTTAAGTGGATGATCTTCTCTAGCTGGAATAACAGAGGAAAAAAGGAAACAAGAATATGTAAATATTTTCACTTATTCAAGTAGACCCACAATGTTTTTTTTTTGCCTTGAATAGGTGGGATAAAAAAACCAGAATTGTCATGATTTGATCTAACCATAAACAATGGAATGATCAAAATGTAATTTAATTTCAGTTTAGGTATAACATACCCATTTAAAATCATTAAATAAAAACAGAAGGTTTTGTTACATTAATTATGTTTGATTATTAAACTTCCTACATGTCTCATTACTTCAGTTAAAGTACATCCAACACATATGCTTTTACCAGTTTCTTTTTTTTTTCCCAGGAAAAAAAAATGCAAAGGAAACAAATATTGAAGTGAAAACAACAACAAAATAGCTCACATGTATTTTACACTTACAATCTAGCTTATCTTATTTGACAGCAATTTCATATTTAAATTTCAGCAGGCAGAACTACAAAAGCAAGCAAACACACTGACCAGATTCTTTCAAACTATCCTGTAAGCAGAATACTTTTAAAGCTGTTAGGTATTATATGTTTTTTATTCTAGATGCAGAAAACCTATTGTTTCTCACTGAAAAACATTTTTGAGATAGATGCAAATTCACAGGAAAAGAATGAATATTAAGTAATAAATCAAGAAAGTATTTTTAATATAATGATGGGAACAGTGAGTCATTTTTTCTTCCTAGACTCATATTTAAGCCTAGAGGATTGGACTATCTCTAAGTTTTCACCCAGTTCTAACATTACGTGTTTTAGGATTTACTACAGTAGCTTCTTTTGCTATTGTTTTGTGTTTTCCTGTAATTCACCCAACATTTCCCAAATTGAAGTTATACCTCAGAACTCAAAACATTTCCCTTCTTAATGACAACAGTGGGTCTAAGAATGCCCATAGATTTCTGGCAGAACTCTAAACTAAAAATTAGAAAGAAACAATTATAAGTTGTAGAAAAATACATTAATACATAAGGGAAGAGAAGAGAGAGTGATTAGGAGAGCCACAATGAATTATTTTATGAGCCTCAAGAGGCATCTTATAGTAGGAAAAAGAGGAGGGTAGAGGGGAGAGACAGAGAGAAAATCTATCTGCATCTTAACTCCCAAAATCTCTTTGAAGTTTTTCAAATTGGAAAGGGAAAGAAAAAATAAAATGATTTTTAAATCTCTAAAACAATATAACATTTGTGTTTGTGTGGTTTTTTTTTTTTTTAAGCACACTTGGACATATAAATATCTACCTGATTTACAAAAAAAATTTTTTTTAAATTTTATATTGGAAAAATATTTAAGTTTTATAATGGAACCGTAAGCTAATTCATCAATAAAAAAAGAAGTTAATGGACTTCCTGTTTCAGCTCCAATAGAGGAGATCACTGCTATCCTTAAAACAAGAAAGGCTGGACCAAGTGAAAGTTAGTGATTTTTAATCAGAGTATTGAAGTCTAGTCAAACTACCACCCTGAATTCTAGAGGGACAAGTAAATCCAGACAGTTGGATCGAAGATATGCTTATCTGGAGCAGAAGCTGGATGAGCTGTAAACTGGTAGGAACACTTAAACGGTAACTTAGATGACTTGCTGGAGGCTTAATGAGGACAGCCTGAGAGTGACAAACTTGTAGGCATCAATTCTGATGCCAAAATACATTTAATTGGATTTCAGTAATTAGGTAAATGGACAGCAGATGGTTGGAGGCAGTGCTTTCCTCTTGTAGTTGGAGGTTACAGGCAAGCAAAAGGAGAAGGTACAATGCTGAATTCGGTATCCTGCAGATAAGAGTTATATCAGTGTTTGGTTAAATCAGTATTTAGTCTTTATATTTGGGAGGATTTAAATTTTGTTTCTTTTAGATAAACTAAATGCATTATTTGCCTTTTTTTCCTCAACATTCCTTTGTTCATTTTACTTTGTCCTTTCCTTCTTTTTATTGCACTATATATTTTTTTTCTTCTATTAGCTTTGAAGCTATACATTTTATTAGTCTTTTTCTCCTCCTTCCCCTCTTATCCTCTTCCCCTATCTTACTCTTTCCCCTCTTCTTCTCCTACTCTTCCTTATCTCCGCCTTCTCTGCCTCCCTTTTCTTCTTCTTAATATTTTTACAAGTGTTCTTTTATATTTTCCACATGTTTACACTTTTCTTAAATTAAGACTTCAGTTTTTAGAGAAGTTTTAAGTTCACAGCAAAATTAAGAGTAAGGTACAAATATTTCCCATATACTCTGTACCCCCCCCATATGCATAGCCTCTCCCATTATCAACATCCCCCCCCTCCCAGAGTAGTCTTTTTGCTACAATTGATGAACCTACACACATCATAATCATCCAAAGTCCATAGTTTACATTAAGATTCACACTTGGTGTTGCAGAATCTATGGGTTTGGACAAATGAATAGATGTGTATCCATCATTATGGTATCATAAAGCATATTTTCACCCCTCTGAAAATCCTGTCCTCCACATATTTTTCCTTACTCCCCCAAACCCTGGTAGCCACTAATCTTTTGACTCTCTCCATAGTTTTGCTTTTCTAGAATGCTGTATAGTGGGATTCATACAGTATGTAGCCTTTGCAGATTGGCTTCTTTTATTTAGTAATATGCACTTAAGCTCCCGCCATGTCTTTTCATGGTTTGACAGCTCATTTCTTTTTAACACTGAATAATATTCCATTGTTTGGATGGACCCCCAGTTTATCCATTCACCTACTAAAGTACATCCTGGTTACCCCCAAGTTTTGGTAATTATGAATAAACCTATCAGTACTACAGACACCTGTGTACAGGTTTTTATGTAGCCATAAGTTTTCAACTACTTTGGGTAAATACCAAGAGGAACAATTGCTGGATCATATAGTAAAAATATGTTTAGTTTTGTAAGAAACCACCAAACTGTTCTCCAGTGTAGTTGTATGTTTTGCATTTCCACCAGCAATGAATGAGATTTCTTGTTGCTCCACATTCTCGCTAGCATTTGGTCCTTTCTGTGTTCTGGAGTTTTCACCATTCTAATAGGTGTGTAGGAGTATCTCAACGTTGTTTTAATTTGCATTTCTCTTATGACATATGACGTGTAACATCTTTTCATATGCTTATTTGCCATCTGTATGTCTTCTTTGTTGAGGTGTCTGCTAAGGTCTTTGAACCAATTTTTAATTGGATTGTTTACTAATTGTTCCAACAGAGCTCTTCCCTTGTGGGTTCTACACTTCCAAGTGTTCTGTTTTCTTTGTCTCATTTTATGTGTAGTTTTATATTTTTCCGGTATTTGAAGAATCTAAGTAAATATGGGGAGGACTTTTCTGTTACCAAATGATCATCAAGAAACCATCATTAGGGTTTATCAAACAATATCACTTTAAATCTGAAACACTCCTTTACTTATAGAGTATAAAACAAACAGTGATGATTAAACTTAAATTTATAATGTTTCCAACCTCAAAGTATGCCTTAATTCTAAGGTTAGCAATAAGGGAGACAGAGGGGTTGCAGTAAAGTAAATGAGGGACAGATGGAAAGAAAAAAATCATGAGGTAGAAAAAGGGGAGGAATGGATGAATCAAATCCTTGAAGGATGCTTATTTGGAAATATTGTTCTTGTGACACCTTGCTCTTCACTAGGCTGTGTGCTGAGTGTCACCACTTAATTTTGGAATGATAATTATTTGAATAGTCAATATTTATAGTTATTCAATACCTGTTAATCTTTAAATCCTCAAAACTTTAATCTGAAATGTGTAGTCTACTGTTCCTAGCTAGGGGGAAATTTTTGAAAATGTAGCATGAAAAGATTAGAGAAATATTGCTCTTAATGTAGGAAAACTGAAATTAAAACAATATTTGAGTATTGTAGTAGGGATTTCTTCTTCCTACCGTAAATACTTCATTAATACCAATGAGAAAACATTGTTACTATTCAAGAAGATAATTATTTTATGTTTATTCTTCATGTAATGTTATTCTTCATATGCAAGTTCCTTACAGAGTTCCATTTAAAACTATTGGTCAGTCCTTTAGGGAAATACTTCTATTTCAATGGAAAGTCGTCTAATAACATATTAAGTATTAAAGTCAAGTCTCATTTTATATCCATGGCCACAACTTCTCACTTAATTATATATATAAACTGATTAAATAATTTATGCTGTATAATCCTTTTTGCATGTAAAAATGGCATATGCCTTTCTCTGTTTCCTTCACCTCAGGTAAGAGTACAGTCTTCTCCGAATCCATTTAGTATGGAGCAGGTGGGGCAATTAAAGTGAATTAATATGGTGTCTGAATTATCACTTCACATTGATGGAAACATGGTTGCCTCTATCCTATTAGTTAACTTTTTTCTTAATAACAAAACTAATTCCATGTAAAGTGCTTTTGTTTCAATAGGATGCCTTAACATGGGATGTCAGTATTTCTCAGTGGAATAAATTTAAACTTTGTTCCTCAAACCAAAATTTCAGGAAGTATTCTTTATATTTTTGAAATTAGATATTGGAAGAGTACCGGGAAAGGAAACAATTTGTCATGTCTTTTTTTTTTTTAATTTAACTTTTTTAACGTCTTTATTGGAGTATAATTGCTTTACAATGGTGTGTTAGTTTCTGCTGTATAACAGAGTGAATCAGCTATACATGTCATGTCTTCTTTAGTCATGTAGGTAACTTCTCTCAGAGCCACCAGAATATCTTCAAATTTTGGAACTGAACATGGGAAACAACTTGACAGACATTTTAGACAAATAGACAATAATTTGAATGCCAGACTTAATCAGTTATTTATTAGTTATGTCATCTTGAGCATGTTACCAGTGCTCTCTGGGTCTCAATTTTTCAACCTACAGTGTGGGGATAATAAAGACTGCTTGATGGAGTTCTTTGAAGTTGCTGCAAGATAATGTAGGTAAAGTACCTATAGCTCCTGATATAATCAATAAATGTAGTCATCTTCTCTGCAAATGATTAAAATACAAAAGTTTCTTTCTTGTAAGGCAAGATAAAGAGCATAAAATGACTCTAATAAATCTAGTGCTATTCCCATGTAATCTTTCACCAAACCATTATTTTAATAATTAAGCTTATACATATGTAACCAATTTTGAGCAGTTTCAATATAGTGATGAATTACACACACACACACACACACACACACACACACACACACACACATAATTTTTCCAGTCATTGCTTTTAATTGTGCTTTGTGGAATCTTCATTTTTAAAAGACTTCATATGTTTTCATGTTCGGTTATAATAGTACGATTTAAAATGCTAAACTCAAAGTTGATTTAAATCTCATCTCCTCCCTCACCTATGTACCTGCATGGTAGTGCCATATCTACTCTTCCCTCTTTTTGCCATTGCAGAGTCTTGATAAGAAAAGATTTATGTGGTTCAGTGCATAGAGTCTGCCTCTGGGATTCACATACCCCTCCCCATAAAAGCTATAGTTCAGCCATTCTCAAAGGGCAGCCGACACCTTCTAGTAAGCATTATATCGATAGAAATGTATGAGCACTT
The DNA here is from genome assembly GCF_965194805.1 of Balaenoptera borealis. Lineage (NCBI taxonomy): Eukaryota > Metazoa > Chordata > Mammalia > Artiodactyla > Balaenopteridae > Balaenoptera > Balaenoptera borealis. Next base: position 86,439,765 of record NC_138867.1, read on the forward strand.
TTAGTCAGCTATCACAATGACTGTAGGGTACCACTGGTAGTTGTCAGAGAGATGCATGAAATACAATAAAAGTTTTTCCTGCATAACTATTGATTGAGGCTAATACCACTACAAATACATATCAGTAGTACACAAAATAACACTGAAAAATTTTATAAGAAGGTGAATAAAAATCCTAATAATTTAGAAAGATATTATAGAATGGGAAATTTAAATGTTAGAAAAATATTATTTATATCATTGATAAATTATTGATTTTGTGTATTTTTCCTCCTCAATGTATAATTGTATATCTTGATATATTAGTACTGAGTTAGTAATTTCACCTTGTTTAACATTTATTCATTATTATTAGTGATACATTTTAGGTATAAGCAACAGTGTGCCTTGAAATTTTGTTGATAATATTCACAAAACAAACTATGACCTGTAAAGTGGTTTTTAAAATCTAGCAACCGTAGTGGCAACATATAAACATTATTTACTACACCTTTTCAAGGTCTAAATAAAGTTCTTTCATGTCAAATATTGAATATTCTAAACATGCTTTTTGCAGTTAAGTTGAATTTCATTTCACAATAGCAAATAAAGTAATATAAACTATTTGTAATAAGACAGAATGATGAGTATTTGAGGGTTTAAAGGTAAAAGAAAAAAATAATAACCAGTATAGCTGTGGGCCATCTCTGTTCATTATCTTATCTTTCATAAACTATCACTATCTTGTCCATTATATACTACTGAATACAAAAAACAAAACAAAAAAATAAAACCCAACTCAAATTTAATATCTTAAAACAATGATTTTATTTTGCTTACAGCTCTTTTGACTAGGAATTTGAGTAGAAAACACTAGACGGCTCATATCTAATCTATGGTGTCCTGGCCTAAACTAGAATGGCTCAAATGACTGGAAATCAGTCAAATGACTGATTCAATTAGTGCCACATATCTGGAATCTTGGCTCTGGTCTTTGCTGAGTATCTTGTTTCTTCTCCATGTAGCATCTACAGGGGGTCAAAAATTCGAGGTGGCTTCTTTATTTATTTGTCTGTCGCCTCTACTGAGATGACTTGAACAACTGTGGCAAGTAACCTCTGTCTTGCTGTGTGTTCTCTCCAGTGCATCTAGCTTAGTCTTTTTTATAGCATGGCCGACCTGTGATAGTTAATCTTCTTATATGGGGTTTGACATCCCAAAAGCAATTCTAAGAAACCAAGGGAGGACTTATAAGTTTTTCAGTGTTACTTCTGCTATATTCTATTGGTTGCTGAGGAGTCACCCAAATTCAGTGAGGCAAGGAACTACACAGGGCATGAGAAACAGGAGAAATGTTTCATTTAGGCAGAAGGCATGATGGGGAGGCACATTTTTGAAATTAGCTACCACACCATACATATGTCCCCTCTGTTCTGGCTCTCTCATGAGGTGAATGAGTCAGTTCTTTGGAGTAACTTGCTCAGCCTCCTCCTTATACAGTTCACTGATTTGGAAGATCTGGCTTTCTAAACATGTTCCACTACTTACCAAAGTCTACCAACAGTATGCTTTTTAGCATCTTGCTTTTTATAAATTCCCATTTTCTGGTAGGCAGCATCTCAGGAAGGATGCCAATGAAATGGTCAATACGTAGTCTCTGAGGTGCCCAGTTAAGCAATGGGAAACTCAAACATCTTTTTCTTTTTTTTAAACATCTTTATTGAAGTATAATTGCTTCACAATGGTGTGTTAGTTTCTGCTTTATAATAAAGTGAATCAGCTACACATATACACACGTTCCCATATCTCCTCCCTCCTGCATCTCCCTCCCTCCCACCCTCCCCATCCCACCCCCCCAGGCGGTCACAAAGCACTGAGCTGATCTCCCTGTGCTATGCGGCTTCTTCCCACTACCTAGCTATTTTACATTTGGTAGTGTATATATGTCCATGACACTCTCTCACCCTGTCACATCTCACCCCTCCCCCTCCCGATATCCTCAAGTCCATTCTTTAGTAGGTCTGTGTCTTTATTCCCATCTTGCCACTAGGTTCTTCATGACATTTTTTTTTTTTTTCCTTAGATTCCATATATGTGTGTTAGCATACTGTATTTGTTTTTCTCTTTCTGACTTCACTCTGTATGACAGACTCTAACTCCATCCACCTCATTACAAATACCTCCATTTCATTTCTTTTTATGGCTGAGTAATATTCCATTGTATATATGTGACACATCTTCTTTATCCATTCATCCGATGATGGACACTTAGGTTGCTTCCATGTCCTGGCTATTGTAAATAGAGCTGCAATGAACATTTTGGTACATGACTCTTTTTGAATTATGGTTTTCTCAGGGTATATGCCCAGTAGTGGGATTGCTGGATCGTATGGTAGTTCTATTTGTAGTTTTTTAAGGAACCTCCATACTGTTCTCCATAGTGGTTGTATCAATTTACATTCCCACCAACAGTGCAAGAGTGTTCCCTTTTCTCCACACCCTCTCCAGCATTTATTGTTTGTAGATTTTTTGATGATGGCCATTCTGACCGGTGTGAGATGATACCTCATTGTAGTTTTGATTTGCATTTCTCTAATGATTAATGATGTTGAGCATTCTTTCATGTGTCTGTTGGCAATCTGTATATCTTCTTTGGAGAAATGTCTGTTTAGGTCTTCTGCCCATTTTTGGATTGGGTTGTTTGTTTTTTTGTTATTGAGCTGCATGAGCTGCTTGTAAATCTTGGAGATTAATCCTTTGTCAGTTGCTTCATTTGCAAATATTTTCTCCCATTCTGAGGGTTGTCTTTTGGTCTTGTTTATGGTTTCCTTTGCTGTGCAAAAGCTTTTAAGTGTCCTTAGGTCCCATTTGTTTATTTGTGTTTTTATTTCCATTTCTCTAGGAGCTGGGTCAAAACGGATCTTGCTGTGATTTATGTCATAGAGTGTTCTGCCTATATTTTCCTCTAAGAGGTTGATAGTGTCTGGCTTTACACTTAGGTCTTTAATCCATTTTGAGTTTATTTTTGTGTATGGTGTCAGGGAGTGTTCTAATTTCATACTTTTACATGTACCTGTCCAATTTTCCCAGCACCACTTATTGAAGAGGCTGTCTTTTCTCCACTGTATATGCTTGCCTCCTTTATCAAAGATAAGGTGACCATATGTACGTGGGTTTATCTCTGGGCTTTCTATCCTGTTCCATTGATCTATATTTCTGTTTTTGTGCCAGTACCAAACTGTCTTGATTACTGTAGCTTTGTAATATAGTCTGAAGTCAGGGAGCCTGATTCCTGCAGCTCCATTTTTCGTTCTCAAGATTGCTTTGGCTATTCGGGGTCTTTTGTGTCTCCATACAAATTGTGAAATTTTTTGTTCTAGTTCTGTGAAAAATGCCAGTGGTAGTTTGATAGGGATTGCATTGAATCTGTAGATTGCTTTGGGTAGTAGAGTCATTTTCACAATGTTGATTCTTCCAATCAGAGAACATGGTATATCTCTCCATCTATTTGTATCATCTTTAATTTCTTTCATCAGTGTCCTATAATTTTCTGCATACAGGTCTTTTGTCTCCTTAGGTAGGTTTATTCCTAGATATTTTATTCTTTTTGTTGCAATGGTAAACGGGAGTGTTTTCTTAATTTCACTTTCAGATTTTTCATCATTAGTATATAGGAATGCAAGAGATTTCTGTGCATTAATTTTGTATCCTGCTACTTTACCAAATTCATTGATTAGCTCTAGTAGTTTTCTGGTGGCAGTTTTAGGATTCTCTGTGTATAGTATCATGTCATCTGCAAACAGTGACAGCTTTACTTCTTCTTTTCCGATTTGGATTCCTTTTATTTCTTTTTCTTCTCTGATTGCTGTGGCTAACACTTCCAAAACTATGTTGAATAATAGTGGTAAGAGTGGGCAACCTTGTCTTGTTCCTGATCTTAGTGGAAATGGTTTCAGCTTTTCACCATTGAGGACAATGTTGGCTGTGGGTTTGTCATATATGGCCTTTATTATGTTGAGGAAAGTTCCCTCTATGCCTACTTTCTGCAGGGCTTTTATCATAAAAGGGTGTTGAATTTTGTCGAAAGCTTTCTCTGCATCTATTGAGATGATCATATGGTTTTTCTCCTTCAATTTGTTAATATGATATATCACGTTGATTGATTTGCGTATACTGAAGAATCCTTGCATTCCTGGAATAAACCCCACTTGATCATGGTGTATAATCCTTTTAATGTGCTGTTGGAGTCTGTTTGCTAGTATTTTGTTGAGGATTTTTGCATCTATGTTCATCAGTGATATTGGATTTCTTTGTGACATCTTTGTCTGGTTTTGGTATCAGGGTGATGGTGGCCTCGTAGAATGAGTTTGGGAGTGTTCCTCCCTCTGCAATATTTTGGAAGAGTTTGAGAAGGATAGGTGTTAGCTCTTCTCTAAATGTTTGATAGAATTCGCCTTTGAAGCCATCTGGTCCTGGGCTTTTGTTTGTTGGAAGGTTTTTAATCACAGTTTCAATTTCAGTGCTTGTGATTGGTCTGTTCATATTTTCTATTTCTTCCTGGTTCAGTCTCGGTAGGTTGTGCATTTCTAAGACTTTGTCCATTTCTTCCAGGTTGTCCATTTTATTGGCATAGAGTTGCTTGTAGTAATCTCTCATGATCCTTTGTATTTCTGCAGTGTCAGTGGTTACTTCTCCTTTTTCATTTCTAATTCTATTGATTGGAGTCTTCTCCCTTTTTCTCTTGATGAGTCTGGCTAATGGTTTATCAATTTTGTTTATCTTCTCGAAGAACCAGCTTTTAGTTTCATTGATATTTGCTATTGTTTCCTTCATTTCTTTTTCATTTATTTCTGATCTGATCTTTATGATTTCTTTCCTTCTGCTAGCTTTGGGGTTTTTTTGCTCTTCTTTCTCTAATTGCTTTAGGTGCAAGGTTAGGTTGTTTATTCGAGATGTTTCCTGTTTCTTGAGGTAGGCTTGTATTGCTATAAACTTCCCTCTTAGCACTGCTTTTGCTGCATCCCATAGGTTTTGGGTCGTCGTGTCTCCATTGTCATTTGTTTCTAGGTATTTTTTGATTTCCCCTTTGATTTCTTCAGTGATCACTTCGTTATTAAGTAGTGTATTGTGTAGCCTCCATGTGTTTGTATTTTTTACAGATCTTTTCCTGTAATTGATATCTAGTCTCATAGCGTTGTGGTCGGAAAAGATACTTGATACGATTTCAATTTTCTTAAATTTACCAAGGCTTGATTTGTGACCCAAGATATGATCTATCCTGGAGAATGTTCCATGAGCACTTGAGAAAAATGTGTATTCTGTTGTTTTTGGGTGGAATGTCCTATAAATATCAATTAAGTCCATCTTGTTTAATGTATCATTTAAAGCTTGTGTTTCCTTATTTATTTTCATTTTGGATGATCTGTCCATTGGTGAAAGTGGGGTGTTAAAGTCCCCTACTATGATTGTGTTACTGTCGATTTCCCCTTTTATGGCTGTTAGTATTTGCCTTATGTATTGAGGTGCTCCTATGTTGGGTGCATAAATATTTACAATTGTTATACCTTCCTCTTGGATCAATCCCTTGATCATTATATAGTGTCCTTCTTTGTCTCTTGTAATAGTCTTTATTTTAAAGTCTATTTTGTCTGATATGAGAATTGCTACTCCAGCTTTCTCTTGATTTCCATTTGCATGGAATATCTTTTTCCATCCCCTCACTTTCAGTCTGTATGTGTCTCTAGGTCTGAAGTGGGTCTCTTGTAGACAGCATATATATGGATCTTGCTTTTGTATCCATTCAGCCAGTCTGTGTCTTTTGTTGGGAGCATTTAATCCATTTACATTTAAGGTAATTATCGATATGTATGTTCCTATTCCCATTTTCTTAGATATTTTGTGTTTGTTATTGTAGGTGTTTTCCTTCTCTTGTGTTTCTTGCCTAGAGAAGTTCCTTTAGCATTTGTTGTAAAGCTGGTTTGGTGGTGCTGAACTCTCTCAGCTTTTGCTTGTCTGTAAAGGTTTTAATTTCTCCATCAAATCTGAATGAGATCCTTGCTGGGTAGAGTAACCTTGGTTGTAGGTTTTTCTCCTTCATCACTTTAAGTATATCCTGCCACTCCCTTCTGGCTTGCAGAGTTTCTGCTGAAAGATCAGATGTTAACCTTATGGGGATTCCCTTGTGTGTTATTTGTTGTTTTCCCCTTGCTGCTTTTAATATGTTTTCTTTATATTTAATTTTTGATAGTTTGATTAGTATGTGTCTTGGCGTGTTTCTCCTTGGATTTATCCTGTATGGGACTCTCTGTGCTTCCAGGACTTGATTAACTATTTCCTTTCCCATATTAGGGAAGTTTTCAACTATAATCTCTTCAAATATTTTCTCAGTCCCTTTCTTTTTCTCTTCTTCTTCTGGGACCCCTATAATTCGAATGTTGGTGCGTTTAATGTTGTCCCAGTGGTCTCTGAGACTGTCCTCAGTTCTTTTCATTCTTTTTTCTTTATTCTTCTCTGCAGTAGTTATTTCCACTATTTTATCTTCCAGGTCACTTATCCGTTCTTCTGCCTCAGTTATTCTGCTATTGATCCCGTCTAGAGTATTTTTAATTTCATTTATTGTGTTTTTCATCGTTGCTTGGTTCCTCTTTAGTTCTTCTACATCCTTGTTAAATGTTTCTTGCATTTTGTCTATTCTATTTCCAAGATTTTGGATCATCTTTACTATCATTATTCTGAATTCTTTTTCAGGTAGACTACCTATTTCCTCTTCATTTGTTAGGTCTGGTGTGTTTTGACCCTGCTCCTTCACCTGCTGTGTGGTTTTTTGTCTTCTCATTTTGCTTATCTTACTGTGTTTGGGGTCTTCTTTTCACAGGCTGCAGGTTCGTAGTTCCCGTTGTTTTTGGTGTCTGCCCCCAGTGGCTATGGTTGGTTCAGTGGGTTGTGTAGGCTTTTTGGTGGAGGGGACTGGTGCCTGTGTTCTGGTGGATGAGGTTGGATCTTGTCTTTCTGGTGGGCACGTCCACGTCTAGTGGTGTGTTTTGGGGTGTCTGTGGCCTTATTATGATTTTAGGCAGCCTCTCTGCTAATGGATGGGGCTGTGTTCCTGTCTTGCTAGTTGTTTGGCATAGGGTGTCCAGCACTGTAGCTTGCTGGTTGTTGAGTGAAGCTGGGTCTTGATGTTGAGATGGAGATCTCTGAGAGATTTTCGCCGTTTGGTATTACGTGGAGCTGGGAGGTCTCTTGTGGACCAGTGTCCTGAAGTTGGCTCTCCCACCTCAGAGGCACAGCCCTGATGCCTGGCTGGAGCACCAAGAGCCTTTCATCTACACGGCTCAGAATAAAAGGGAGAAAAAAATAGAAAGAAAGAAAGAAAGAGGATAAAATAAAATAAAATAAAGCTATTATAAAAAATAAGAAAAAAATTATTAAGAATAAATGTATTCAGAAAAAAAATTTTTTTTAATTTTTAAAAATAGATTTATTAATTTTTTATAGTAAAAAATAAGAAAAAAATTAAGAAAAAAATTTATTAAGAAAAAAAATTTTTAATTTTTTAAAATAAAAAATATGAAAAAACTTATTAAAAAATTTTTTTAATTTCTAAAAATAGAAAACAAGGAAAAAATTATTAAGAAAACAAAAAATTTTTTAAGTTTAAAAAAAAAAAATACGGATGGACCTAACCCTAGGACTAATGGTGAAAGCAAAGCTATACAGACAAAATCTCACCCGGAAGTATACACCTATACACTCACAAAAAAAGGAAAAGGAGAAAAATTAATATACCCTGCTCCCAAAGTCCACCTCTTGAATTTGGGATGATTCGTTGTCTATTCAGGTATTCAGCAGATGCAGGCACATCAAGTTGTTTGTGGAGCTTTAATCCGCTGCTTCTGAGGCTGCTGGGAGAGATTTCCCTTTCTCTTCTTTGTTCGTACAGCTCCTGGGGTTCAGCCTTGGATTTGGACCCGCCTCTGCGTGTAGGTCGCCTGAGGGCGTCTGTTCCCCACCCAGACAGACCGGGGTTAAAGGAGCAGCTGCTTCAGGGGCTCTGGCTCACTCAGGCCGGGGGGAGGGAGCAGTACGGAGGAGGCAGGGCGAGCCTGCGGCAGCAGAGGCCGGCATGACGTTGCAGCAGCCTGAGGCGCGCAGTGCGTTCTCTAGGTGAAGTTGTCCCTGGATCACGGGACCCTGGCAGTGGCTGGCTGCACAGGCTCCTGGGAGGGGCGGTGTGGAGAGTGACCTGTGCTCGCACACAGGCCTCCCGGTGGCAGCAGCAGCAGCCCTAGCGTCTCCTGCCCGTCTCTGGGGTCCGCGCTGTTAGCTGTGGCTAGCGCCCGCCTCTGGGGTCCACGCTGATAGCTGCGGCTCGCGCCCGTCTCTGGAGATCGTTTAGGCGGCGCTCTGAATCCCCTCTCCTTGCGCGCCGCGAAACAAAGCGGCAAGAAAAAGTCTCCTGCCTCTTCGGCAGCTGCAGACTTTTTCCCGGACTCCCTCCCGGCTAGCACCGAAGCCCGAGCCTCAGCTCCCAGCCCCCGCCCACCCCAGCGGGTGAGCAGACAAGCCTCTCGGTCTGCTGAGTGCTGCTCGGCACCGAACCTCCGTGCGGGAATCTCTCCGCTTTGCCCTCCGCACCCCTGTGGCTGCGCTCTCCTCCGTGGCTCTGAAGCTTCCCCCCTCTGCCACCCGCAGTCTCCGCCCGCGAAGGGGCTTCCTAGTGTGTGGAAACCTTTCCTGCTTCACAGCTCCCTCCCACTGGTGCAGGTCCCGTCCCTATTCTTTTGTCTCTGTTATTTCTTTTTTCTTTTGCCCTACCCAAGTACGTGGGGATTTTCTTGCCTTTTGGGAGGTCTGACGTCTTCTGCCAGCGTTCAGTGGGTGTTCTGTAGGAACAGTTCCACGTGTAGATGTATTTCTACTGTATCTGTGGGAAAGAAGGTGATCTCCGCGTCTTACTCTTCCGCCGTTTTGCCCCTCCCTCCCAAACATCTTTTTCATACGAAATGGTGGAGTATGTCAGTTTAAGAGCTTTTCTCTCATTCTCTCATGCTCTGTGATCTCTCTTCAGTTTTTTTCTGGATTTTCCCCCCTTTACAACCAATGTCCACTCCAGCTAGACCCAAAGGCAGAACAAATATCTATTTAAGGCAACATTTAATCTCTGGAAATGATTCTCATACAGCTCTCCTCATTTGGCTTCCAGTACAGTAAATCACCCTTCTACTTTTCTTATTTACAAGGAAAGGAATTTTCATTCATAAAAAATATTGTACTTACCAGAAGGCTGGAGAAGACCTCTTCTCTTCTCTTCCTTCTCTTCATCCTCTGATTTCAATATTTTAGTCAACAGTTGTGAGCAGGAGGAGGTTGTGACAGGGCCAGTTCTTCTGCCTCTTAGTAAGGATTGAATGAGAATATATGCCCCCAGTTAAAGGTGGCTTTCTTTAGAATGTACTGGTTTTCTTTTACCTGAATGCTCTAGTAGCAATTCCAGGGAAACAAAAATTCCCAATCAATATTGTCTTAGACAAACAACACAACCTTTTGTCTGCAAGTTCCTGATTTATGAAAGTGTTCTGATTGACTAGAGTATTCATTCTTGGGAAAAGGTGTAACAAGTTTCCTACAACTATATGATTATATAGACAGAGAAGATGGTGCAAATCAATTTTGAGGGAATAACAACAACACATACCTAATTAGATATTAAAGTGACACACTGATGGTAAATTAGACTTAGTGCATAGGCCTCTAGCAAATGTTTTCTTCTTAAAATGTTATTTAAGTAATTTGAACATATAAAGTGAAAATGATATAAAGGAAAAAGAAAACAAAATGATTGTTTTCATTATACTTTCTTAGATAAATATAATATCTTCTACTTCTTATTTTAACTTGTCATTTGATGTGCAAATCTTGTGCTAAAACAGAGTCATTTCATATCATGTGAAAGAATTTTTCAAGGATTATCTCCCATTATACTGGGATACAAGCTTCCAGTGTTAACATGGGAAGCTTCAATTGATATTAGTAGGAAACACTGTGCAGAGAATAAAGACTCCATTCAGTGCATCCAAATTCAGTTTATAGCTGACAGACCAAAATGCATCACTACTGTCAAAAACAATCAGTTTTAGGATGGGTCAATTTGGAATGAGGTAATGAACTTTGACTTAAGTAAAATGGCAAATATTAACTAACAGATGGCAAAAATATTAGTCATTTCTATCACATCTATTTATATGAGAAGTGGAAACCAAAAACATTTGTGATTATAAGTGAATAAGGTGATATATTAGTTACAACTCTTTTGTTTCCAAGTGATAGAAAACCAAGGTACTATTGATTAGGATTAAGATTGTGAGATAGGGAAAATGCAAAATAACAGTTGCCTAAGAAGAAAGAAGTTGTTTATCTTTCATAGAAACATAAGCGGTCCAGAGTTGGTGTAGTAGCTCCAGATATATCAGAGAACAAACCTCTTATAATGTTTTACACCATCAAGTTCAGTGCATGACTTTCACCTTGTGTGTCCACAGGGTGACCACCCATTATGTCCACATTATATCCAGCAAAAGACAGGAAGAAGGAATGATATGGTCATATCCAGCTTCAAGGAAACCTGGGAAATTTATACTTTTGTCTAGTGACAGTTCTGTATACCTGTTCTACTACTGAGAAAGGCAGAAAGAATAGCTAATGGGGGTTAACTAGCAGTATCTGCCACTCCCAACTTAACATAGTTTAAGGAACAATGGAAATGTTAAAAATCAGGATGGTTTAAAAGAACTAAGAACGTTCTTAGTGGGAACTAAGAACGTTCTTAGTGAGTGGGAATAGACATTCCCAAGCCATCCAGACTCTCTTGTCTCTTGTCTCTGTCTCCCCTTGTATATATCCTTCATATTTTCTTCTCAGGCTTTCCAGTCCGTATTGCACCAAACATGACTACTGACGATGCTGGGGCTTTATGAGTTTCCAGTTTGTTCCCTGGAATATCTAATTCTGTTCCTGACTTTGTTTCAAAATTCTCTGAAGGTGCTTTTACTTCAGCTTAGGTCAGCCACTGATTGCTGAACCAACTGACTGTGACTAGTGGAGCAAAGTATATAAAATAGCCATTCCTTTGTTAACCACTGGTGAAGAGGGGCCATTTCCCAGAATGAAGAGGAGATTAGATAAAACGAACGAACAAATAATGAATTCTGGACATATGTAATTTACTTACATATGTAATAATAATGATAATGTTAAAAAAATCTCTTGGTAGGTAAGCTCTCAGAAATTCTGTAGTCTCCAATAGCAAAGATCTTTTGTTATTTCTAATTCATAAATAACAATGATGGTTGATCTTCCACTTGCATTCCCGATCATTTATGATTTTAAACGATGCCATATTTTGAAGTGTCTTGCATTGGGCCATTTGAATATGAAACATCTGCTCTTCATTCTGATGTGGAAAAAAAATACCTGAATCTAAGTGATATAAACTAATTTGATAATTTGTATATTAATCCTGATAAACTAAATAGTTTATTTTGTCAAAGTAGACTTTTTGTGTGTGTGTGATTTGGTCTCTGAATCAGCCAGTAGAAGTGCTTCTACAGATAGCCTGAGTGTGTTTTGTAATATCAAACCTACCTGCAAGTCTTCTGAAACCTGTGTTTCTTGTGTTCTGTTGACCTTATAGCCAAGAGTTCTGCTCATTAAATTTCTGGGTCAAAAGTGAATTAGCCTCACACAGTAGGCCAATTTCTTAAGAGTTTATCAAATTGATTTAAGCTAATTAAAGCTATTACTTTGGGGCTTCATTCTGAAGTTCATGCCAGGCAGAAAAAGAATAACTACTACTTCTATATGAAAGAGGGATTTTGATTTTTCTTGTTTTAATGCACTGTCTAGTGTATAATAAGAATCCCATTGAGCAGGATGGAATAAGAATCCCAGTAAGCGGTAAGCATACCAGGAATTTACTTCCATTGCTCACTGTGGTCCATCTTTTCAGTATTCTACCCTACTTAGAAGAAGATACTATGTTCTGTAGCCGCAAATAGATGGGGCAAGCAAGGCTTTAAAAGCACTTCTAAATCACTGAAGCATACAACTACAGTCATTCAGACTTAAAAGTATATCATATACTACTTAAGGTGATGATGTATAATGATTATTTTATTCCTCACAATATCTAGCATTCTGACAAGAGCTTTACCAGTGTTGCCACTTTAACCTGTTAAGAGGTAGTCCTCATCACCATTTGTGGAAGAGGAAGTCAATGAATTAATTAATGTGCCCAAGGTCACAAATTGATATACGTAGCAGAGCCATAATTTGAGCCATGACTTAAGTAGTTTAAAACCCTGTGCTCTAAATTACATTGTTTTATCAAATAACAATGCCTCTAAGCTCCGTAAATGTATTAATAATATTCTAATTTGTCTCTGAAGTAAAGTGCCCATATTATCAGAACTTTTGTGACAATCCTGAATTCTACCCCAGTTTCCCAATGCACTTATTTAATAGGTTTATTTTCTTAGGTCAATTTATGCAACAAATGTTTGTGGCCTTAATATTCAAGAAATACCCAGGATAGTGTGAATAGGGTGATGAACAAAACACTTTTAGTTGCTTTTAGACCTGGTTCTCATAGAGCTTTTGTGAGATAAATAAATGATTAGTGTCACATTAATTGAACATATAGCTTATTAGGCACTAGAAATACAGTGGTAAACAAGACAGAGAAAATTCTTCACCTCATGGGGTTTGTAATCTATGAGATTGGGTTGAGTACTTTAACAGGTATCTGTGGCCAAGAGAATTTTAACACATAACTTCACAGTTAGATGAAAAATGCAGGCTTGTAGCAAGACGAGTACTCCTTTAGAGTGGGGTGAACAGCAGTAGAAACTATTGGATGACAAGCTCAGAGAGACAGGCAAGGACAAATTGCATAGGCCGTGTTGAGGGGGAGAGTTTGGTTATTATTCTGAGTGACATGGGAAGCACTGGAAGCTTCTGCAAAGGAATGGGGCATAATCTGATTTATGTGCTTTGAAGATCACTTTGGGCAGCTGGGTGAATATGCTGGAGGAGGACTAGAGTAGGGCAGGAGATCCCAACGAGCAGAATTTGAAATCCTATATGTTTAGTGCTGTATGGCAACTTACAGAGTGGAATAATGAAGAAACTCATAAAAGTCAGCTAATTGTTTTTACAAATACGAAAACAAACAGAAAACAAACTATAAAAATAAAACCATGGAAATATTATCATCCAAAAATTTCACTAACTTAAGTATATAAATCAGTCTTCCTTTCTTCTTGCTTCTTGCTTTCATCTTTCTTTCCAATAAAGGAGTCAGGAACACGTTGCAGTCTTCATACATTCAGGGTCCATTTATTATAATTCACCAGTATTGCAATTCTTTTAAAATGTAAAATAGGTAGGCTGTGTAATCAACTTCAAACAATCAAGTATAAATCGATCATTTACCTTAGAGAGCCAACTTGAGGAAAACTAATCTTTGTAGGAACATTAGTCAGCTTTTCTAATAAAAATATATCAGTAATATAAGAATATTCTTCAAAGATAAAATATATGGGGTTTCATAAAATAGCCGAATTAATTTTTCCCTCTACTGAAATGTCTGGTTTCTTTCAAGACTTTAACTAAGGGACTTACACAAAATATGGCGCCTGATGCAGAGGATTCATGCCGTTTCCTTTGCTTACACTTCACTATTTAATCTCAAAGAGGCCAGAGCTCTTAATTAAAGACAAAGATGGATATGCCTTCGTGCAAAGTTGTTTTTATTTCTGAATGAGCACACTTGTGAAACTGATTTCCTCAAGAGCAGAGCCAAGTGGAGAGATGGAGGTCACCTCTGTGTAGCAACATGTTCCTCCCAGATCGATAGGAAGCCGGCAATGCTGTCTTCCTTAGTGACCAGATGGGCCAAGTCCTGCAGAATAGTCCACAGCCATTATTCTGTGCATCAGGCTGTGCAATTGATTTCAAGATAACAGACAAGAGAGAAAGGGCTGTCAGGCTTGACTGCCTCCTGTCAATGCAGGTGCCCTGGAACAGTATAATTTAGAAAATTTTTGTCAGTTTGGGTAAGCCAGGATGGAGTCCTGATAGGGCGATTCTTTATTTGACATGCAGTTTGAAAGTGCAGTGGGAATCTGGTCTTTGGTGCCTGGGCAATGACTGGCCTGGCTAGAATAGTGCATCATGATGCATGGCTCAATTTCACAAGCAGGCCCCATGGAGGATTTTGTTTCCTGGGTAGGAAAGAATAAAAAAGGTGGAAATGAAGGGTAGAGTTTATTTTTCAAAACCTATCTAAGATATTCCATGTCTCTCAGTTCTTTCCTTGCAGACTTATTTTTCTCTCAGTGTCTAAATTTCAACTATCTACACAATATAAAATTCCCTTCCTGCTTATAATCAAATCAGTAATGTGGGAAGTGGAGAAACTAATGTCTCAGGAACAAGGAAACGTACTCTAAGCGTCGCTACAGTTATATTTTGACTTGGATTGGGCAAATCAGGTTACAATAATTGTGTCATGTATGGATGGATTTAAAATCGTGCATCAGGCTGTGCTAAATCATGTGAAAAGCATTTGAATGAAAACATTAATTACATCTCATAGTAAACATCAAAGAGACTAGGCAAGTCATGCTTTTGTTTTGTTTAATACTAGAGATGTCAGAGGTACTTGACTACAAATTCCCTAGGGCCCTTTTTTTGGTTGTTGTATTTCATCTGTTGTACAACTTCATGGACATTTAAGTTGTTGCTCTATAGTTTACAAATAATGATAATATCAAAGTGGCTTTTTCCCAAGCTCTTACTAAAACTTTAAAATAGGAACTTAGGGATCCATTGGAATGAAAGGTAACATTTTACTCAATCAGTATTAGAGCTCAGGTGCCTATTGGATAGAAGTAAATTCCAGGAATAAAAGATATGCCAGTCAAAAGTCACAGTCTACTAAGCAATAGACAAATTAAGAGAGGTTTCTGATATGAAATGTATTTTCTATTTGAAATATCAAAAACATAAAATGAAATGAAATGAAACCAAACCAGAAGCAAACAAGTGCAGTTGGGGTTTTGTAGTTTTAGTTTAAGATGTAGTTTTTAAATAGTTCTGTACAATGTTGTTACTGTGCTAAAGATTAAAAAATCTAAAAGACACGATCCTTGTCTTCAAGGGGCTCATATTCTACTGGAAATACTCATTCAATAAATACTTGAGCAACTGTTAGAGAGAGATGTTGTGCTACCCTGGCACTTTATTGATATTGCTGATATTTATTTTAAATCTGAGACATTAAGTAAGATTTTTTAAACATCTTTATTGGAGTATAATTGCTTTATAATGGTGTGTTAGTTTCTGCTGTATAACAAAGTGAATCTGCTATACATATACATATATCCCCATATAAGATTTTTATCTGTGATATTTAGTAATGTATCATAAGAAGCTAATTTTCTCTTTTGGTTTTAAAAATATATATGTTCATAATTTATTTGGTTACAATATTTACTGTTGTTTTCCACAAACGGTTGCAATATAATCAGGAATGATTCATACTTTGTAATATTTAAAAGCATAATTATTAATGATTCATATTGTATAATTCATAAATAATATATTAAAGGCCCAAGATAAGTTTGATTTGGGATTTACCAAAAGGATAAAGTTAATTTTGAAACTAATGTTTGTACTTTAGCTATAGTAAATAAAATCTTAGTAAACTGATTTTCTAGGTAAGCATATCTCACCTGCTTATTGCAGATAGACCAATAAAATTTGTATATCCCTTCCTTGCTAGTTTGTTAATATTGGAATTTATCAAAGTAGGATGTTAAATTTAGTGAAATATTTTTCTGAAATAATCGTATGCCATAGTCAGGATGTTTTATCTTTTTTATATATTGTAGGACTAGATTTGCTCATATTTAAGGATTTTTTTGCATCTATGTTCTTGAGAGTTATTGACCTGTAACTACCTTTTCTTGTAATGTCTATGTCTAGTTTGGGTATCAGGTTAATGCTGGCCTCATAAAAATGAGTTGGAAAGTAGTTCTACTTTATTTTTTGGGAGGTTTTATATAGGCTTGGCATTATTTCCACTTTCATGTTGATAGACTTCAGTGGAAAAGCTATTTGGACACAGAGTGTCCTTTGCAGGAATATTCTAAATTGCAGGCTAAATTTTTTTAAGGCATATAAGGCAATTCAGCTTTTCTGTTTCTTCTTGTGAAAATTTTGACAAATTGTATTCTAAGAAATTTATTCTTTTCATATAAGTAGTTGAAATTATTATCACCGAGTTGTTCACAATACAATCTTTTTACACTATAATATCTGAAGGATTTGCAGTGATTACTTCTCTTAAATTTTTGACAATGCCCTTTTTATTTTTGTTTTTATCAGTCAAGTAGAATATTAGAAGTATTGTTCCTTTTTCTATGAATTAGTCTTTAGTTTTATTTTTTTCTTTATTGTTCTTTCCATTTGGTTGATTTATGCTCTTGGCTTTATTATTTCCTCATTTCTACTTACTTTGGATTTCATTTGATCATCTTATTTTAGAGTCTCATGATGAAAACTTAGGTCACTGATTTTAGACCTTTCTTCTTTTCAAACATAGACATTTAAAGCTGTAAAAAATCCTCTAAGTACTATTTTAGCGTATCACACAAAAATGATACCTTGTGACTTCATTTTTATTTCATGCAAAATGTTTTCTAATATTTTTTATAATTTTCCTCAGTTAAATTTATTATTATTATTCTAAAGAATGTTGGTGAATTTCCAAATATTTGTGGATCATCCAGATATGTTTTTGTTTCTGATTTCTAATTTGTATTCATTTTGATAAGGGAACATGTTCTATTATTTCAAATTTTTAAAATGTGTTATCGGACCCAGCCATGTAGTATACTTTGGTAAATGTTGCTTATGCTGTTGAATTGAATGTGATTCTGCTGTGGTTGAATGTGTTGGTCTTCAAATGTCAAGTAGATCAAATTGTTGTTCTTGTTCTTTAGGTCTTCTGTATGATTACAGATTATTGGTCAACATGTTCTACTGATGAGAGGTTTTGAGTTGTCCAACAGTAATTGTGGATTTGTCTCTCAGTTCTCTCAATTTTTCTTCATACATTTTGAAGTTCGACTATTCAGTGTATATTCATTTAATATTTTTATATATTTTTGATAAATTAGTCCTTTTATTATTAATTAAGCTCTATCTTGATACTATTCCTCAACCTCTACTTTGATATTAATATGGTCAATTTGAATCTCTCATGATAAGAGTATGAACACATTTTTTTCCCATTTTTTAAATTTAATGTTTCCATTTTTTATCTTAAAATGCATTTTTACAGACATCATATAAATGGCTTTTTAACATTAAAAAAATTATAAGAAAAATCTCCTTTGTTTCCCTTCTCTTGGGCATCACAATCCTGTATAACCAATGTCCAATGTTTTTTTAAAAATTGTGTCTATTTATCTATTTTCTTTTTTGTGATGACAAAAAAGAGGACAAGTCTTCTACAAGTTACTGCAGCATGACAAAATTAAAATCTCATGCTTTATTTTTTAATGAACTTTTCAAAATGTATGATATATTTTTATTTTTCATCAGTTATAAAATTATAATAGCTATATAATAATCTTCAAAAAGATTTCCTTCCTGGTCTCAGGAAACTTGAAACTTCAATTTGTATGCATGTTTTTGTTTCAAAGAATTATAATACAGTCATTAATAAAAAACTTTCAAGTCAAAAATATGTGTTATATGATATTAGGAAAAACTATTTTATGGGGCAAGTGGGACAGAAATATGAATTCATTGGCAAAAAATGAAAATATGTAAAATTCTAATTATTTAGGAGAAAGATACTTTTTAAAGTGTGAGGGTAGATTTAAAATCACTAGGCATTTAGATTACAGTGAATATACTTTAAAGTCTTACATAACCATTTTATTTGATAATAGCAATATCTACAGCATGCTGGAAATTATACCATTTTCATGTACTTAAGCTGAGGATTACTTTTTAAAATATCACTTTAAATGTGCTAGGATTGCATTGATTTTCATCATTTTTTAAATGATCCATGAGTAAAAGAAAATTGAAGACCACTGGCATCACAAAATTTTTGATAGTTAGCAATAGATACCTTGGTGATGAATATTTCAGGTAATAAGTAAGAAGTAATCAAAGGAAAAAAGTCACATATATTCAGAGAACAGGGAGAAGCCCCGGTATCCTGGAATAAAAAGACTTATTAGAAGAAAAACATGTATATATATGTGTGTATATATATATAAACATATATGTAATATACATGTAAAGATTAATAAACATATATAACATATATGTTGTAAAACATATATTACACACATGTTATAAGACATGCATACATGTATTACATATATTACACAAGAACATATATAACCATTTATAGAGGATTTTAGATTTTAATGTGTGGTAAAGTTGGTGCAGTTATAGATCTTTGAGCAAAGAAAATGACAAGATAGGGTATTATCTGCTTGAAGTCTCATTTAGTAGCAGATGCAAAAATGAGTGATAATGGGAAGAAGGGTAGGTAGGAAGCTATTGGAATTATATAAGCATAAGGCACTAAGGATCTGGGTGTATGGCTAGGGGATGAATGAAATGACTGTTTTGAACTTAAAAATACCAATTATATAAAAAACTACAATTATATATTTAAAGCCAAGGTTTTGTATTCCTCCTTAGAAAATGCTTTTATGATGAAAATATCTAACAGGATTCTATAACGAAATAATTTTTGAGTGTTTAGAGGAGGATAGAAAATTGAGTTTACTATTTCAACTGTCACTAAAATTAAATTTTACTGTATATATATTTTTCCTTTATATGTTAAGCCTCAAAATATTTTGTTAGCTGAACCCGGACCACTATTATTTCTCTCAGATGGCCCTGGTTTATCTGGCTCTTGTAAAGCTTGAGGCATCAAAACAGGTTTGGTAGGCTCAATAGCCTTTTGAGTGTTTCTAGTTATCTACTCAGGCTCCATTTTGCCCTGATATTTCAGCAGTTGTCAATAGTAGAGATGCCATTAAAATAAAGTTTCTCTGTGTGTGGTACCTAAATGCTTCAACTAAAATGAACTGAAGCAGAATCTTAACTAATATGGTGATCATAGCAGCATTTATCCTCTATGACAGTTGTTAAAGTTATCTCAACCCAAAATTTGGGGTCTTAAAATGATAGTATATTATTGATGACAATTCTTTGGGTTGACTGGTCAGTTCTACTGCTTTATTCCCTCATTCGGCTGGTGCTATGGCATGATTGTAAGGTCTAAAATGTACTCATTCTCGTGGCTGATTGTTGATCCCTGTTACTGGCTGAGGGCTTAGTTGGTGTTGACAGCAAAGGGCTTCAATTCTCCTTCATTAGTGGACATCTGTGTAGCTGCTTGGGCTTCCTCACAACATGGAGGTCTCAGAGTAACTGAACTTCTTACAGAAGCTGCCTTTGAAGACTTTAAAAGCAGAAACTGCTAGGGTATCTTAAGTTTTAGGTCTGGAGCTGTAAGAGTATCTATGTTGCTGTGTACTGTTGGTAAAAGCATATCACAGGACCAGTCCAAAATCGAGGAGAAGGGTTTACACAAGTGTGTGAAAACCAGGATATGTATGTTTCAGTGGTGGCAACAAATGATGCAGTCTAATAATATTCTATCAAAAATGGCTCATTCCCATTTTCTTCTTTCAATGAGTTTTTTAGATTTATTTCACCATCCTGAAAGATCATATTTGTTTTGCAATTAATAACAATCAATTAAGTTGGCTAAGCCTAATTTTCTAGAAATGTCTAGCCTGTAAAGTTTCTCCTAGAAACTTCTATTTCCTAGAATGTCATAAATGTAACAGATTCTGAATATAAAGAAATTTAAATTCTTTACATGATTTATGTACAAATCCTTTAGAAATAATGTTGATGCCATTTTCCATTAAATATTTCATTTTCATAATTTTCTTGAAAACAGTTACAAATCATATGCTAGTATACTTCTCATTGTAGAGAACAACTAACTCATCACATTGTGATATGTGTGCATTTGTGTATGTGTGTGTATATATGTATGTATATATGCCATTGTGATATCACTGAATTATACAAATAAAAGTGAAAATCTGAGGAAGATTGTTTAAATATTCTCAAGTTCATTCAACTCATGGAAAGAATGTTATAAAAAATTCCTAAAAAAAGGGAAACTTGTCATATTTTTAAAGGGCTCATGGAATTATTATTTCCATGAGGTTTTGTTGTTATGTTTTGTATTTATTTTACCTCTGTGAAAGAAAGCACAATTAGTATGGATAATAAGTAGAAACATAAAACTCTAAAATTTTTGTCAGCTCAAGTGTTTATACTTTTCTGGTTATTAATCTCTACTCTCATAAAAGCAAATAAACTATCTATGCCAAACAACAACAGCTTCCTAGTAGAGAAATGGCAGTCAGTCTTTAATTTTTATATTCAATACAACCATATCCAAGGGACCTGTATCTTTGTGTCTGCTTAATATCACATGTATGTATAGTGAATGCAAAAGCTACTGACAAATAGTTTACAAAGTTAAGTATATCTTGAGAGTTTTTCCTTGTTCGATTGAGGGTTTTTCAGTTTACTAAGTCAAAAATTGCTTCCAGCACTTGAAATGTGATCGCATTGTTTAGCTACAGATCCTCAAGTGTCCTGAATCACAGATATGTATCTTAAATATCGATGGGGACTGTCTGTGTTAATCCATCCTTTTTCAGACAAACATGCCCTTGGCAGTTCTACTCAGGATTCAGTGATGCCTTTTAATTGACAATTTAAAATTTGCAATGTGCAATGCCTCTGTGCCTAATCCCCAAACCATATTTATGTCTCTTGTAAGTCATAAGCAGGCCAAGGACACCGAGGTCTTTAAGTTTCAATAGCCTGTGGGATCTGGAATGTATATCAGCCTGTACATATGTAACCTGCTGAGAAATAGCAGTGGTGCAGAAAAATATGGTTCTATTTCTTTAACAGTATAAGTTAAATAGTTCTTTATTTCCTCCCTTTCATTATGTATTTCTAGCTCAGTGCTGTGAAACCTACTGACAGTAAGTCCCTGGAAACTAGGGTGTGAGACAAGAATTTGTTTACTTGTAGTGAAATTGTAATTACCCCCTACAGTTTTTTGGGATCCAATTTGCAGACCATTTGAATTGAGTGTATTTTTACCAAGGACAAATTTTTTTTATTTTCTTGTGATGGAATTTAACAGTTCCTCTTAGTATGCAAAGGTGGGGGGAAAATTTTGACTGGAGGCATTGCTGTTATATTAGTAAATAAAAAAAAATATATAACTATCTAAGTTTCTAAGACCTAGCAGGATCAAATGAAAGTAGGGCTGATTTGTGAAGAGACTGAGGACAGAAAGTGACTTACTGAATAATTAAAAATAAGCAAAAGACATGGTTACGGTACTGTTCCATATATAAACATTATGAAAGGTTACAATCTTTGATGATTTCATAACACTTTTATGGTAACTCTATGATAAAAGTGTTTCTTTGCTTTTAATTTTTTATTTCTCTGAAAGAATTGCATAAAAAGAGATAGGGGTATCTACTTGTACTGTATAGCCCATTTTTTTTTCTGTCAGAGACAGAGAAATGGAAAGCTCAAACAAATGAAATCTCACATCTTAAACAAATTGATATCTTAAGGAAGCTTTCATTTTCTGAAAAATCAGAAAAGAGATAAAAAGTAGTAAAAACTTAAGCAATTATTTAAAATAATTTTTGATGTAATTTGTAACCATTATAATTTGTAGATAAGACAGTGTTGCATATTCAGAAAGCACAACAGTGTAATAGACATAGCAAAGGAATATATGATAAGTCATGGATTCTAATCTGAGAACTTTAAGAAATTTTAAGAATTTTAAGAATATTTTACTATTGTAACAAAAAGCCTTCAATAACCTCTCTATATTTTAAACTGAAAAATGGAGATAGACTAGGGAAGGACTTCCCTGGTGGCGCAGTGGTTGGAATCCACCTGCCAATGCAGGGGACACAGGTTCGAGCCCTGGTCCAGGAAGATCCCACATGCCGTGGAGCAAATAAGCCAGTGCGTCACAACTACTGAGTCTGCACTCTAGAGCCTGTGAACCGCAAGTACTGAGCCCGCGTGCCACAACTACTGAAGCCCGCATGCTTAGAGCCCGTGCTCCGCAACAAGAGAAGCCCCCGCAATGAGAAGCCCGTGCACCGCAAGGAAGAGTGGCCCCCACTCACTGCAACTAGAGAAAAGCCCACACACGGCAATGAAAAAACCCAACGCAGCCAAAAAAAAAAAGAATAGGGAAGGAGACCTGCCTTAACAGCTTTGAAAGTTTTTGTGAGGAGTAGGTAAGATATTTAATTAGAGAAAAATTTTTAAAAGTTGAAAACAGCGTGACAGTTCACTCTGGCACAGTAGAGTAACTGGTACTAGATATGACCTTCTAAAATGTAACAAAATACTGTATAAGTAGGCAAAATATTTGTGGCAACTCCTTTTAAGCATTGCACAAAGGCAACATAGGACTTTAATCCTCTCTGGAAGGGAAATATGTGAGATGAGCCCAAAGTTCATCTGGGTTTGTGCCTGGGGGCACTTTCCTGACTCTGGCAGAGGAAGGTGAAGCCTCAGAGAATGTGATGGTTTCTCCCAAGATAGTAAGAATAGAGGATTTCTGGGATACAAAACAGCTGGAATTCATGAGCTGGAATCTGGAGTTAGGTTAGATAGAAATTTGCGAAGGGCTCAGCCTTGAGTCCTATATTGAATTCTGGGATGTAGATTCACAGGGTGAGACTGTGCAAGGTTGAGAAGACAATAGCTACTGCTGGGATAATCAAGATTCCTAAAGTATAAAACTGCCGGAAGACATTAGAGTTTTAGCCCACCGGGAATTGAGAGACCTTCTGAACAATGGTGCATTTAGTGGAGGTCACATCTTAAAAAAACAAAACAACATGCTCTTAAGGCCATATTGTAGAACTAAGTAAAAACTGTAGCATACTTTTCCTAGAAAAAAGTTATATCAAGACTAACAGGATAAAGAAAATCTATGTGATTTAAATGCTTGCCTGAGCAAAAGTCAACACTTTTTAGAGAGAGGGAACAGAAGCTAAAGTCTCTATATCATTGACAATGTCTAGTATGCAATCAAAATCTACTTGATATGTGAAAAAAATGGAAAAATATTACCCTTAGATAAGGGAGAAGATAATCAATAAAAACTAATCCTGAGATTACCTAGAAGTTAGGATAAACAGACAAGGACTTTAAAATAGCTGTTATAAATATGCTCAAGGAAATAAGGAAAAGTAGACAGTGAATGATCAGATGGGAAATCTCATTGCAGATATACAAACTTTAAGAAACAGATGGAAACATATACTTATGAAAATGAGATTAAACATATATAGAAAAATTGTGTGTAGATTACTCTAGAGTCCAGGGTCAAATACAAAATAACTATAAATGGTAAAGGTAAAGGAATGATCTGAGAAAAGTATAGTTAACTTCTAGAATGTTGAGGGAGTTTTGAAGTAGACCAGGAATAGGAACTTTTCATGAGAATTCTGTACACCGAGAAAACAAATGTAGTGGAAATAAATATGAGGACTAATTCTCATATGCCTTGTCTGGAATGGAGAACTATTGTTGGGTAAGGAGATATCATTTCTGAGAGACTTGAAGATACAGTGTTGTGGCATAAGAAAGGGAATTTAAATACATTTCACCTACATACCTCTATGTGTCTTACGTAGAACATTTCTTCAGGATGTTAACAGTTCCACAGGTAGTAGACTGCATACTCAAACCATTGGAAGCACCAGATCAAAAAGTGTAATTATTTCTTCTGAGAGGTACATGCTGGCTCCTTTACTTGCTTCATCTTTCTGTTCAAATATCACCTCATCAATGAGAACTTTCTTGATACTCAATCTAAAATATCACCCCTTATGTCTCGATCTGGGTGCTCATATAGTTATATATTAAACAAAAATTAATTGAGCTACACACATAAGATCTACGTACTTTGTGTAGGTGATAACTAAATTAATAAAAACCATGAAAAATAGCATTGCCTTATTTTCTCTGCTTTACTTTCTATTTTAGCATTTAGTATGTGGCACATATACTCAAGGGAAGTATGGATTTTATTCCTCTTTTGTTTGCTGCTGTATATATATGCCCAGAGCAAAGCCTACACATAGTAGATGCTTTGTTGTTGTATAAATGGATGATTTCTAAGAATTTGATGCTGCTGCTGTTAATTGTGACTCTATGAGAAAGATATGCACCGTGATGTTTTCAAATACACATATGAAACTTGTTTTCTGAAGGTTTATCTTAGACTAGTGTTCTGGATGATTCAAGTTTGATAAAACTTTAAATGTCCAGAAAAATCAAGTTTGAGAAATGTTATTTCTCATTATAATCCAGGAAATGCCGATGGAATAAAGTAGACAGAAAATAAATATAGAAAGCCTAGTGAGAAGAATGAAAAAAAAAATCCAAGAATGAAAGAATGAAAGCTTAGACCATTTTAATATGAAAATGAGAAAGGAAAATGACCCATGTCATAAATGACAAGTTCAAAATTTTATGCAGTGTGAAAGAATGGTGGAAGAAAAAAGTATTTCAAGTTATTAAGCCTGAAAAAAATAGAAATGAGATACTGATATTGTTTAAAGTTGCACAGCTTGAGGGATGCCATTTTAGGGAGGATTACCTCACATTTCATCATGTTCAATTTCAGTTCTTTTCAGTCCTGCTATGAAACGAGCAACACAGATTCTGGTTTCAGCTGGATTATGCTGTTTTAGAGAATTGTAAGGCAACAAGAAAGCAGTTTCTTCTATATTCTGTAATATGGTGGGAGTCTTAGCCACCCCCTTCTAATGGAAGTAAAAATGACTCAATAACGATAATAGTTTTATTGTGATATTTTAGATATAGTCTATAATATGAGAGAAAGTTTCCATCAAGAAATTTTTATCTATAGAATATGAGGTGAAAGATGCTTCATAATCTGGCATCATCAGTATCAATACATCAACAATAATCAACTATAGTTAACCTTAGTGTAATATCAAATCTAAACACGTCAAGTATTTACTTCTAGGCATTCTATTTAGTGATTATATTAATATTTGCCATAAAGAAAGTAGAACTGTATGATGGTTGGTCTTCTTATGTCAAATTAGCTATGCCATGAAGACCAGGTATTTATTTTATTTTTTTTGAAGTATCGTTGACATACAATATTATATTAGCTTTAGGTATACAATATAGTGATTCAACATTTATGTACATCATTAATTGATCAACATGATAAGTCTAATAACTATGTGTCACCATACAAAGTTTTTGCAATATTACTGACTATATTTCCTATGCTGTACATTACATCCCCGTGACTTATTTATTTTGTAACTAGAAGTTTGTATCTCTTAATCCCCTCACCTATTTTGTCCAACTGCCCCCCCCCCTTTCCCCACCCCACCTCTTCTTTGGTGGCCACCAGTTTGTTCTCTGTATCTATGAGAGACCAGATATTTAGTGAAACATTATTCTGGATATTTCTGTGAGGGTGTTTTTGGGTGAGATTTACATTTCAATTAGTGGACTTTTTGCCCTCCATAATGTGAGTGGACCTCATCCAATCCAAGGTCCAAGTAGAATAAGGTCTGAGTAGAACAAAAGGCTGATCTCTCCCAAGCAAGAGGGAATTTTCCAGCAAACTGACCTTGTACTTCATCTGCAACATTGCCTCTTCCTGCTTCACCAGCAGGCTGCCTTTGGACTCAAACTGAAATTTTTTCCTGAGTCTCTAGTCTGCCACCCTCCCCAACAGATTTTGAACTTACCAAGCTACCATGATCTCATGAGCCAACTCCTTAAAATAAATCTCTTTCTGTGTATATACACATCCTCTTGGTTCTGTTTCTCTGAAGAACCCTGACTAATACAATATGTAATCATGAGATTTAGTAAGATAACATGCACATTAAAGAAGTTTATGAAAACATAATTTGCCTCAAGTAGAGTTAAAATCATGAACATTAAAATTAAGAAAGTTGACATACACTTACTTGAATGAAAGATAAAGTAAAAAGTAGCAAGATTTTAAATTCTGATATCCAATTTTAAAAGTGAACTTAGATATAAATGGTAATTTAGCAGGGTTACTTATTATAAATTGTATAATAAATTTTGTACTTTAAAAATTGTATATTAATTGATTGCTTGTTGGGTGCTTTAAGGATTTGTACTCTGTTTTCTTCTATCTTGCATTACAGTTACATACTAGAAAATGGATATTCTTTAAAATTCTCCTAATATCTATCTTAACAAAGATATGTTGAAATTGGGACTAGGTGAGAGTGTATATGAGAATTATCTTTTATTTGATATTCTAACATATTGGCTTTGAAAGCCTATTGATTTGACAGAAAAAACAACTCTACATGATTGGGTAGATATTATTCTAGCACTTTTATATAGATCATTTATTCTAGTATATATTAGAATAATTCTTCATAGAAACTAAAATGAATAAGCATCAGTTTGTCTATTTTTAAGAACTATGCCTTCAAATAATTTTCTCATGAATGCATTTATTCATGGAATATTAATAACTGGTTCTAAAGGACTTCAATTTCTGTGAATACATTTGCTCAGATGGTCTGATTTTGATACATAGCAAAAATAATCATTTCCTAATGATTATAGCCTATGTGAATAATATAAAAATACAAGGAAACGTGTGGTTTAGAAATACAGTTTAAAAAATGGAACAAATTGCTAAAATGTGAAGGGAAATTAAAATTATTCAGTTAAATCCAATGGCAATGTGTCCTTCGAATAGCATAAAAACTTGAAAAGTGCCTGAAAACAGTAATAAAATTTTCTACCCAAAGCAAAGGGACAGCTGGGTTTGAGGTTAAGTAAACTTAAAATACTGACTATATTAGATGAGATGGCTTGTACATGTCTGAGTATTTGGGGACTCCTCAAGGGCACAGGGATTATTTTTGACAGATTTATTTGTTGCTTGGGCTGTTTGGAATTCTTTTAACAACATGGAGCGCATTTTAGGGCTCTAAAAACTTTGCTGTAATTTGAAATAGGTTCCCAGCTTTTGGAGGAGGTGAGAGGGATGACTTACCCAACCCTTCTGGTTCATATTTTGTCCATATTTATCAAGTATATCATTTTGGTCACTGAAGATTCATCAGGCACCCATTTCAGCTGAGGTTGTTTTTATTTTATTTTAAAAAATGGTTTGTGCCTAGATATTGCTTAATAGCAGTTAATAATGAAAATATTAATATTACTACAAATATGTATAATTTATTAAGTCCATACTACCTGCTATGAACTCCACTAAATGCTTTGCACTTACATTATTCATTTAATACTTACAACCCATGAAGTAGTTAATATAATTCTCTCTATTTAAGTATGCTAGAACTTAGATATGTTACTTGATGTGCCTAATATTATGCTGCTAATTAAGGAATATATGCAATATATTTATATGTCAAGCTGTAATCACTTTCTCAAAATGTATTTTTTTAATTAAGAATTTTAAAAACCCTAGTTAATAGTATGTATTATACATATCACCTATATTTTCTGTTCCGTTTCTAAACTGTTGTCATTATTACATTACCAAAGAGACCACCAGCATAATTTTGAAGTATAAAAATCAAACCATTACCTTTATACTTTATCATTTTCCATGTAATTTTTACAAATATCTTCAACTCATCATAGATACTCAGGAGTCAAAATTTACCACAGCTCCTCGTTGGAGACAGTTACATCAGAAAGAGCCTTTGGGTGAAAGATTGGAAGGGTGGTGTGCACTGTTTGAAAATCAAATATAAAGCTTAAATTCAAGACATCTTAGTTTGTAGAAAAAGAGACCATGCCTGGGGTGAGAGATCTTGAGCATATCTTCTATTTAGAATTCTCTAAAACAGAGCACAGTTGGTTTCACCTAGACAATAGGCAATTTTTCCTTTTGGTAAGTTTCCTGAATATATTAACCTTACTTAATTCCATATATGGTCTCTTGCCAGGGATGTCCGTTGCATACATATTTTATAAGAGAAAAAAGACTCTCCTGATGGCAGGACACAACACAATGACATTGATATAGATGAAAGACAGAACTCATTGTTCTTACAGATCCAAACTTAGAGAAACCTGCCAGGCAAGACCGCACAGTGAGTTGCACTCCGGGACAGTTTAACAACAAGCTGGAGCTATTGGGGGCAGCTTATGTACGACAAGGGGCTAAGATTTTCTAGTTTTTATAGCTCCCTGTGGAATGGCTAACTTGAATAATTTCTCAGGCTCTGGGCATGGGGACTGTCCCTAGTTGTCTGCTACTTCACTCCGGGCAGTGAGGGCTAGTGTGTGGTCACCCTGGAGTATGAAGGCCAGATAAAGGAAGTATTGGGATGTAGGCTTAATCAGCTACTCAATAAGGGGAACTGACCAGCCTGAAACTAGGGCCTCAAAACTGGGTCAAGAGAGCATTGGAAAACAATAACATAAAAACAAAACCTGTATTACAATTGACCTCTTGATGTCTTGACATTAGTTTTGAGCTTATTTGGGGTATTTGAGTGGCCCAAATAGTAGAAGAGACTTTTAAAGGGTATTGTATGGGAGTTCCCTGGTGGTGTAGTAGTTAGGATTCGGTGCTTTCACTGCTGTGGCCCGGGTTCAGTCCCTGGTTGGGGAACTGAGATCCTGCAAGTCACACACACACGCACGCACGCACGCACGCACGCAACGTATTGCATAAGTTGCCCTAAACAGAATAGAAAACACTTTTTTTTAATTGAAACTCTTATATAAATTACAGGTGTACAATATAATGATTCACAATTTTTAAAGGTTTCACTCCATTTGTAGTTACTATAGAATATTGGCCACATTCCCTGTGTTGTACAGAAAACATTTTATTATGAGAATAAAATGTTGGAAAACAAGTTGAAGTATAAGAATTCCTTATAGTCTGGCTGGTGACAAAGTTTTCGATTATATAACCTTAGCCAAGAAAACGGATCTGGAATTTCAGGGTCTTTAGTGGAGTTGCAAAGTGTATTAAAAGTATGAGTTACATTTTTCATTATGATAATATCTTTGTGCATTCCTTGGGTCAAGGTGGCAAGTTCAGTAGTCATGCTGTTGGAGGGTCTGAGCTGATAGTTCAGTGAGGGAAAGTGGTATTTGTCTGTAACCTGGAGGAAGGGGTAGTTGTGGTGGGCATGACCAGAGTCACAGGGTAGGGCCATCCTGGAAGACTGGATGGAGGGGGCAAAAGAAGGTGCTGGAGAGTGGGAATTCTCTTCCCAGGGTGTCAAGGAGTGGACCAACATGAGGCAAGTGCCTCCTGGAGAAAGCAATAATCTACATTAATATTTAGAATGGCACAGATAGTACTAACCTCTATCAGATTTCTTTTCAGGTGTGGCAGTGTAAAGCTTAACATTTTGGCAGACAGCAAGGAACATAGGAGGATCAAGGGATCCTTGATAAGGAGCTCATGAGATAAACATCAAGCTCATGAGATGTAATAAAATCTGTAATATTGAAGGAAGAGAAGCAAAAATTGTGTCATATCCAGCTTGTCAGTGCCTTAGGAAAGGCAGCCTGTAGACATCGCTGGGACCGTGGTCTGTGTCAGGGTAAAGCTGTCTCTGGTGCAGAAATCATCTTTAGCAGTGACATCTTGGGTTGGGGCAAATGCGTTGAGTTTCAGATTGTTCACCAATTAAAATATCAGTGGCTGGAGTTGAAGCTTTAGCATTAACCTGTAGGCATGCCCTCTAATTGAGCCAGTGACTGTAGGCCCTTGTCTCAGTTGTTGGTTTGATTGCTGACAGTCAAGCCAGGGAAGTGTTGAATCAGCCAAGCTCAATGACGTGGGAGCCTCTGCATTTACTATGTATGGTTGAAACAGTGGCTTATTTGGAGGCCTTGGGCCTCTGGATCACACGTCAATGAAAGTACTCAGACCAGTAATAACAGAACCAAAAGTCAACAGAATGGTGTGCATTTGCACTTGACAGGCATTTGTTGCCTGATGATTTTTCTCTAGCATGTATTATTACCACGGAGGGGTTGTTGTCTGGTTTTATCATTATGGGATATGGTATTAATTCCATTATTATCTCTAAATTTTATTTTCATTTACTAAATGGTGTTGGGCTTTTTGGTTTGTTTTATTTTTGTTTTTAATGTCCCTTCTTGGTCATCTGCATTATCTGTGGGAATGGCCTGGGAACATTAATTTTAATTTTCCGGAAAGGATCGGAGGGAGAGCCTGGCTAATCATCCACTCCCTAAAACCTGAATATTGAGGAAGATTTTTTGGGGGCACTGGAAGTTTAGTCTTAAATGAATCCCATATTAGATGGTGTTATGAATTTTTCAAATTAACACATATTAAGTAGAGCACAGGTTGTAGGATGGTGAGCTGTGGTTTAACAACAGATCACAAGAGGAGTTGAAATATAGAAGTTTATCACTCACAGTTCCTGGAGGAAGTACTCTGCATGCCTTAAGGGGTCACATGGGGATATCAAAGCAGAGTGCAGACAGAGAGGGGTAATCTCTGGGGCACATGCCTTTATTAAGGTCTGTGTGTGGAGTGCTCTGGGGTCCCCCGGCTAAAGACTGATTGGTCAATTCAAATAAAAAATCAGGGATTGATAAGCAACACAGGGTTTTATCTAAGGGGTGCTAAGGTGAAAGCACCCGGAGCCAGGGGAGACTATGATCATAAGGGCTGTTGGGAAAGTCATATCAGGAACTTACATTTGTTTGTGAATCTGCAGGTTACTATCTAGGGTACGTACTTCACGAGAAGCTAGTGTCGATTTAAAGTCACTGTGGGCTGCATGGCCAAACAAAATGCCTGCTAAGGCAGCCACACCATGGAGTAGCTTAGTTAAACTGTTGACAGAAGGGCAGGTGTCTGGCTCGTGGGACAATCTATGGTTAACTCTAATTATGTAAGTTACAAAAAAAAAAAAAAAGACAAATGGACCCCTAAATGGATCTCTGTGTTGCTCCAGGGCTTAATTATTCTTAACTCAAAGATCCTTGGCTGACTCATACCAACTTTAACAAAACTTTCCCAAATATACCCTAGGTATATAAATACTCATTATATATGAGGCTCTTTAATAGTATCTCCCCATATCTTTATGGATTTTTTATATTTGCCCCCATCCCATAGGGCTGGAAGCCAGAACTTCCATACTATGAACTCCCATTGTTATTCACGCAGTTAATCCAAGGGACTTCCCTGGGAAGTCAAGGCGCTCTGGGGAGGGGTAACCTCCAACAGTATCATGGCATCCGGCAAGGGACTGAGAACAGGGGAACGCACCCCCTTATGCATGCGGAATATGTCGGAGGGCCCAGGTTTTACTCCATCCTATATCAATAAGGTCACAATAGCTTAGAGCCGAGCTTGCGAGGTGTTGCTTTCATGACCCAAGGCATGATGCACAACTAGGTGAGGAGAGTCACAGGCTCAGGGTCTATGAGAGTTTTCCTTTCCAGGAGAGACCAAGTATGTAGCCAGAAATTTTCTTTTCACTCTTATTATATATAAATAAATATTACAGAGGTGAAAAGGGCACACTTTTTTACATCAGAAGCCCATGGACAGTTTATGCCGTCACATGTGGTCCAGAGATTCTAGGAGGCATACAAGGAGGTTACCAAAGGCTCTACAATGGAGTCTCTGAGGGCACTAACAGGAATGCCCACTGATTTTAATTTGGACAGATTTTACAACCTTTTGTTGGAAAGATCTCCATTTAAGTGGGCAGATTTGTAAGAAGCAGTATCCTTGAGATAAAGTAGAATTTGTAAATAAGGAATATGTTGCCTCCAAAAGGACTAAAAAATGTTAGACTGATAATATCCTTAGTAAGTGTGTTCAATGTAATCCCTTGGAGAAAGGTGTTACCAATGTAATGGTATCAAGGTTCCTGGAGAAACATTGATACAGTTAAGATCTTGTCTGTAAAGATAGTGTGCCATGGCAAGGCTGCAGAGGTCCTCCATGGGTAGCACAGTAAAGGTGTATTCTGTCCCTTTGCTGGCGAAGGCAAACTGTGACCGAGACGATGTTGAAATAGGCATTGGGTAGAACATATTAGCGAAATTTATAATAGCAAAATATTTACTGGTTGTGATTGGGTAGAGTTAGTAATTTAAATAATATTGAGTTGTATTAGTCTGCCAGGGCTGCCAAAACAAAGTACCACAGACTGGGTGTCTTAAACAATAACAATTTATTTTCTCACAGTTCTGGAGGTTGGAAGTCCAAGATCAAGGTATTGGCAAGGTTGGTTTTCATTCTGAGACCTTTCTCCTTGACTTGTAGATGTTTTCTTTCTCTGTCTTCGCATGGTCTTTCCTTTGTACATGTTTGTATCCTAATCTCCTCTTCTTATAAGGATACCAGTCATATTGAATTAGGGCCCACCTAATTAGGGCCCACCTAATATGACCTCATTTTACCTCTTAAAAATCCTATCTCCCAAAAAGATATTGCTGTCATTTATGTCAAAGTGTGTTCTGCCTATGTTTTCCTCTGGGAGTTTTATAGTATCTGGTGTTACATTTAGGTCTTTAATACATTTTGAGTTTATTTTTGTGTGTGGTGTTAGAGAATGTTCTAATTTCATTCTTTTACATGTAGCTGTGCAGTTTTCCCAGCACCACTTATTGAAGAGACTGACTTTTCTCCATTGTATATTCTTGCCTCCTTTGTCGTAGATTAATTGATCATAGGTGCATGGGTTTATTTCTGGGCTTTCTATCCTGTTCCATTGATCTACATTTCTGTTTTTGTTAGTACCACACTGCTTTTACAGGTCTTTTGCCTCCTTAGGTAGGTTTATTCCTAGGTATTTTATTATTTTTGGTGCGACGGTAAATGGGATTATTTCCTTAATTTCTCTTTCTGATCATTTGTTGTTAATGTATAGAAATGCAACAGCTTTCTGTGTATTAATTTTGTATTCTGCAACTTCACTGATGAGCTGTAGTAGTTTTCCGGAGAGGTCTTTAGGACTTTCCATGTATGGTATCATGTCATTTGCAAACAGTGACAGTTTTGGATCTGTCTCCTGGATAAATGGAAATAAAAACAAAAATAAATAAATGGCACCTAATTAAACTTAAAAGCTTTCGCCCAGCAAAGTAAATCATAAACAAAACGACAACCTACAGAATATGAGAAAATATTTGCAAACGATGCAAGCTACAGGGAATTAATCTCCAAAATATACAAACAGTTCATACAGCTCAATATCAAAAAAAACAAACAACCCAGTCAAAAAAAATGGGCAAAAGATCTAAATAGATATTACTCCAAAGAAGGCATGCAGATGGCCAAGAGGCACATGAAAAGATGCTCAACATCGCTAATTATTAGAGAAATGCAAATCAAAACTATAATGAGGTATCACCTCACACTGGTCTGAATGGCCATCATCAAAAAATCTACAAACAATAAATACTGGAGAGGGTGTGGAGAAAAGGGAACCCTCTTGCACTGTTGGTGGGAATGTAAATTGATACAACCACTATGGAGAACAGTATGGAGGTTCCTTAAAAAACTAAAAATAGAGCTATCATACGATCCTGCAATCCCACTCCTGAGCATATATGCAGAGAAAACCATAATTCCAAAAGATACATGCACCCCAGTGTTCATTGCAGCATTATTTATAACAGCAAAGACATGGAAGCAACCTAAATGTCCATTGACAGATGAATGGATAAAGAAGATGTGGTATATTTATACAATGGATTATTACTCAGCCATAAAAAAAGAATGAAATAATGCCATTTGCAGTAACATGGATGGACCTAGAGATTATCATACTAAGTGAAGTAAGCCAGACAAGGACAAGTATCATATGATATCGTTTACATGTGGAGTCTAAAAACAAATGATACAAATGAACTTACAGACAAAACAGAAATAGATCCACAGACATAGAAAACAAACTTTTGGTTACCAAAGGGGAAAGGTGGGGGAGGAATAAATTAGGAGTTTGGGATTAACATGTACACACTACTATATGTAAAACAGATAACCAACAGGACCTACTGTATAACACAGGGAACTATACTCAATATTTTGCAATAAACTATAAGGGAAAAGAATCTAAAAAAAAAGTTATATATGTATGTATAACTGAATCACTTTGCTATACACCTAAAACTAAGACAACATTGTAAATCAACTATACTTCAATTAAAAAAAATACAGAAATATAAAAATTTGGCCAAATTAAAAAAAAAAAAAACCCTGTCTTCAAATACAGGCAAATTCTGAGGTACTAGGGGTTAGAACATAACATGAGTGTTCAGTAGAGCCTTAATGAGGGGGACCACATTATTGAGATTGCAGGAATTGCCATGAAATGCCATTTATTCTTTCTAGGTTTAAGAACAGGCAAAATTGGGCTGTCAAATGAGAATGCAGAGGACATAATCAGCCCTTTATCAATTAGGTCTTATATAACATATTTTAATCCTTGAAGAACCTGTTTTTACTTACGTTGGCCCTTATTAACTATTTCAACTGGAGATCTGAGGGGAGTCTCATTTTAGCAAGCCAACTTGTAAGTGCCAAAGATTTAATTTAATTTTATTACTTATTGTGTTAAAATGTCTATGTTTACTCTATTAGCTTTTTTCAGAGAAACAGACCAACAGAATATATATGGATATAGAAGAGGAGATTTATTATGGAAATTTGGCTCACCTGATTAAGGAGGCTGACAAGTCCCATAGTATGCCATGTGTAAGCTGGAAAACCAGCAAAGCTTGTGGAATAATTCAGTCCCAGTCTGAAGGCCTGAAAACCAGGAGAGGCAATGGTGTAAATCCCAGTCTGAGGCTGACTAGGGGTCCTGAGAACTGGGAGGCCACTGGTATAAGGTCACGATGAGATATTTCAGGGCAATTGGTACTATGACTGGGAAATTTAAGGAAGGCTACAATTAAAGTAAGACATACCTATTTTTATGCTATTTTATACATAGTTATTTTCCTAAGGTTATAAAGGGTACCATTTTAATATTAGTGGGATCCCCAGAAATAATTTGAGCCCTAGTATTGATTCAGTACATGAAGGTTTTGTCAGTTCATGCATTTTGCCAGATGTTAAAGTTTAGAACGTATGTTGCAGAGACACAAAAGCCAACCAGTGCCCTTCTATGCTTTTTATCTTTTTGTTATGTAAATTCTTTGGTAAATTTTGAATTTTCAATTGAGTCAAATTATGGACATTGTACGTATTGTGTATGTGTGTGTGTAGATACATATATCTACACACACACATAGAGATACTGAGAGAGATTTTTTTGTTTATTTTTGAATGTCCTGTCCCTGGAGAGCGTATTTGGGTTTTTTTTCTTTCCATTCCTTCTGGTTTGTTTTTCTTTTGAGCTTCTAACCACCTGAAGCTAGGGTTTTTGGTTTCTGTCTCTGGTAACTCAGAGTATGGCCCTTTTAGGGGTTACAGAAAAGGGGAAGCAGGGGTAGGGTCATGGTGGCCTGCCTTGTAGACAGCTGTCTCTCCTTCCAAGGCTTCCCTGTCCAGCTCCCCGAGGCTAAAGCAACCTCTTTAGTTAGCCCTCTTGTCCCAAGTATCAGTCCCTTTGCATGTTGATAAACAGTTGCACTTTCTAAGGCCCAAGCACACTGGCTAGAAGGCTTACATTATTTAAGCAAGTGGATAATTTCAGCAGATGTTCTTGGGGTAGGGCAGGGTGCAGGAATAAGATATTCTTCCCTTGCCTCAGAGTGTCCCTTTTGATTAAGCACTGGGCTCCGGGCCTCCAAGGGTGCAACCCACCATACCCTTGAGGATTGGGGCATGTGAAGTTTACTGATGATAATAGCAATGTGTGCAGCAGCAAAGAAGACAGCTAGTCCACTACCCCCACCTGAGCAGCAGTGACAAGGAGATCGGGCCATTTCTCTGCTGCTGGGTAGCCCACCCAACACTCTCCTCCAATCCATAACACACAGACAAACCAGAGTTCTGCCTCCCAATAATTATAAAGAAACACCAACACTGAAGAAGTTGTGGGCCCCAGGAATAGGCCTCTGCCAAACACAGGCTGTGACCTGAAACACACCCGAATGCCCAACCTAAAAAGGTGTGATGTAAGTGGCCTATCACTTCTATTGCCCTAAGGTGGCCTTCAGCTGGGCAAGTTTCTAGCCCAGGAAGTTTAGCTGACTAACTGCAGCTGTCCCTCGCTATCCAAGGGTTCCTAATCCACAGATTCAACCAACCCCACGTTGGAAAAAAGAAAAATCCAGAAAGTTCCAAAAGCAAAACTTGAATTTATTGTGTGTCCACAACTATCTACATAGCATTTACACCATATTAGGTATTATAAGTAATCTAGAGATGATTTAAAGTATACCAGAAGATGTGCTTAGGTTATATGAAAGTACTAAGCTATTTTATATAAGGGACTTGAGCATTCTCAGATTTTGGTATTGGAGAGAGGTCCTGGGACCAATCTGTTCCAGATACCAAGGGACAACTGTACATATTCATTTTGAGTATTCCCATGCCCAAGAAATTTTTATAGGAGAGGTGTGGCAATCACCAACAGACATGGCAGCAAGCAACAAGGCTTTAGCTAAACTTGCTGGAGTTCTGTCTCAAGCTGTTCATGTGGTGGTTTGGAATCAATCAGTAAGGCAAGAGCAGTCCCCCATGAAGCTATCTAAGAGTCAGTGGTCATGGTCATGCCACTCTGCTCACAGCGTCAGTTGTTTTATAAGATTTAAAGATTCTTTTGATGGCAGTACACAACACAATGAATAAATCATATGGATAAAAGGCAAAACTCTTATAGTTCCCAATGAGAGAACACTGCCAGGCAAGGCCACATGGCGGTTGCACTGGGACAGGGTAAGAGCAAGCTGGAGCTGTAGGAGGCAGCTTATGTATGGCAAAGGGGAATGGAGTTAGATAGGTTTCCCAGAATCCCTGTGGATTGGCTGATTTTAATAATTTCTCTTGGTCACTGGAACAAAGGGGCTGACCCTAGTGGTCTGGACCTAGTTCACCTGGCCCTAAGGTGAGTAGGGCTTGTGCATGAGAGTATGACAGTCAGATAAAAGGTTGGGTGTACATTTAACTATTCAAGAAAGGGAACTGGCCAGATTCTAGCCAGGGCCTCAAAACTATCAAGACAAACAAACAAATAAAACATTACAATATTTTACATTGTTTAGTAATTTTTTAAAGTGATTTTAGTTATACATATACATATATCCATTCTTTTTCAGATTCATTTCCCATATAGGTTATTACAGAATACTGAGTAGAGTTCTCTGTGCTCTACAGTAGGTGTTTGTTGATTATCTATTTTATATATAGTAGTGTGTATATGTTAATCTCAAACTCCTAATTTGTCCCTCCTCCCACTTTTCCCCTTTGGTAACCATAAGTTTTTTTTTCTGTGAGTCTGTTTCTGTTTTGTAAATAAATTCATTTGTATGAATCACTTTGCTGTACATCTGAAATTAACACAACATTGTAAATCAACTATATTCCAACATAAAGTAAAAATTAAATTTTAAAAAGTGATTTTATATTAGGAAAGGCTGCCTGATGAAGCATGCCTCAATGTAAATATAATAATGAAGTACATGATTTGGTAAAACTGTATATAGACGAATTTGCTCCTTTGGTCTATTGAATCTTCATGGTCAACATTGCCCTTGTCTATATATTCATCCATGCTGATAAAATGTGAATTGGAAGTTAATTTTCAATGCAGAATTAATGTACATGAAACTCACATTAAGGATGTTAATAAGTGGGTGCTAGATACAGAAAATATTACAACAGGAAGTAATTTAGGATAGCTTAGCTATACATTCTTATTTTTACAAAGAAGAAAATATGTCACAGTGCGTTGTTAAAGAACTTACACAAAGTCAACTCAGGATTTGAAATTGGCTCTCTTTGTCGTAAATTAGGTGACCATATGTGTGTGGGTTTATCTCTGGGCATACAATGGAGAAAAGACAGCCTCTTCAATAAGTGGTGCTGGGAAAACTGGACAGCTACACATAAAAGAATGAAATTAGAACACTCCCTAACACCATACACAAAAATAAACTCCAAATGGATTAAAGACCTAAATGTAAGACCGGACACTATAAAACTCTTAGAGGAAGATATAGAAAAAACACCCTTTGACATAAACCACACTAAGATCTTTTTTGACCCACCTCCTAGAGTAATGAAAATAAAAACAAAAATAAACAAATGGAACCTAATGAAGCTTCAAAGCTTTTGCACAGCAAAGGAAACCATAAACAAGATGAAAAGACAACGCTCAGAATGGGAGAAAATATTTGCAAATGAAACAATGGACAAAGGATTAATCTCCAAAATGTACAAACAGCTCATGGAGCTCAACATCAAAAAAACAGACAACCCAATTAAAAAATGGGTGGAAGACGTAAATAGACATTTCACCAAAGAAGATGTACAGATGGTCAAGAGGCACATGAAAAGATGCCCAACATCACTAATTATTAGAGAAATGCAAATCAAAACTACAATGAGGTATCACCTCACACTTGTCAGAATGGCCATTATCAAAAAAATCTAAAACAATAAATGCTGGAGAGGGTGTGGTGAAAAGGGAACCCTTCTGCACTGTTGGTGGGAATGTAAATTGATACAGCCACTATGGAGAACAGTATGGAGGTTCCTTAAAAAACTAAAAATAGAACTACCATATGACCCAGCAATCCCACTACTGGGCATATACCCAGAGAAAACCATAACTCAAAAAGAGACCTGTACCACAATGTTCATTGCAGCTCTATTTACAGTAGCCAGGACATGGAAGCAATCTAAATGTCCATCAACAGATGAATGGATAAAGAAGATGTGGCACATATATACAGTGGAATATTACTCAGGCATGGAAAGAAATGAAACTGAGCTATTTGTAGTAAGGTGGATGGACCTAGAGTCTGTCATACAGAGTGAAGTAAGTCAGAAAGAGAAAAACAAATACTGTATGCTAAAGCATATATATGGAATCTAAAAAAAAATGGTAGTGATGAACCTAGTGGTAGGGCAGGAATAAAGACGTAGGCATAGAGCATGGACTTGAGGACACTGTGGGGGAGGGGAAAGCTTAGGGGAAGTGAGAGAAGCATCGATATATATACACAGCCAAATGTAAAATAAATAGCTAGTGGGAAGCAGCAGCATAGCACGGGGAGATCAGCTCGGTGCTTTGCAACGACCTAGAGGCGTGGGATGGGGGGGTGGGATAGGGAGGGTGGGAGGGAGCTTCAAGAGGGAGAGGATATGGGAATATATGTATGCATATGGCTGATTCACTTTGTTGTACAGCAGAAACTAACATAGCACTGTGAAGCTATTATACTCCAATAAGGATGTATTAAAAAAAAAAAAAGAAATTGTCTCTCTTGGTCTCTAGACTTGTCTTCACTTATACTCTATTTGACACTGTTCTTCAAACTTTGTGAACAGAGTTTCTTTAATAAAAAACTACTTAATTTTAAGCAAATTCTTAATCTCTGGAAATTGTATATTGTTTATCTTCATCAAGATGCAGTTTCCTGACATTATTTCTCAGGTTTATATTAAAGACATTAAAAGCCCTGAGAAGTGTCAAGTAATAAAGTTACTTCATCAACTGCTATCTTCATGATATAAACATAAAATAAGCCTAGACATATGGATTACATTTAATTTTATTGAGGAAAAATTTTAAGAAAATGGTAGAACCGTCTTTGGGAGTTTTATAGTTTAGCTTTGCAGGGTCAGTTTATCAATATTAGCTAATTTCATTTAGATTAAGGTTTTATTTATATATCTTATAAGCATGTTATATGCTTCACTCTACCTCTCCAAATATATGCTTTGAAAATATATATTTTACTTTAAAGTTATTAGGCCATGAGTATATACTTAAAAATATTTTATAAAAGTCTGTATAATTTCTATCCAGCCTACTTTCAATATCTTCCCTCTTAATATCTTTAATATCAGAAATAATATCATTTCAACTGCCTCTTTCCTTTTTCTTCTGTCCTGTCCCATTGATCTCTGTGTTACTGATTGCTTTGTAGCAGAGCAGCATGAGTTACTACTCCTAAACAATATGATTCCACTCAAAATGATGCCTTTGAGCTACCAGTCATAGGCAAAGCACAGCATGAGGGTTGTAATACAAGACTGTGAACTCTACCCATGATCCACAAAGTCGTGCTTTTTCTATGTATTTTAGTAATTTCCCATAAAAATTGGCTTCAAAGAATATTCTCATATTTTAAAACTCCAAAAATGTAAAATGGAAACTTCTGTGACAACTTTTCTTAAAGTTGCTCTTGAACTGCCTAAGAGCGGCCATTGGTATTTAATTAAGGAAACAAAGGTGAATTCTCCATAGGTTTTTGTATA
The DNA here is from genome assembly GCF_965194805.1 of Balaenoptera borealis. Classification (NCBI taxonomy): domain Eukaryota; kingdom Metazoa; phylum Chordata; class Mammalia; order Artiodactyla; family Balaenopteridae; genus Balaenoptera; species Balaenoptera borealis. The sequence goes on from NC_138867.1 coordinate 86,480,413, forward strand.
TATTCTAGTACAATAGCATATCTTTTAATATAAAAGAGAGGAATAAGATGGTTGTACTGCTTGTTTTCTGTTTCGTGTTTGTTTGATTTTTACCTTAAGAGTAAGGCTTCCTGAGTAAACCAAATTTTCATAAATACTGGAATTTTAGGGACTTTTTTTTACTTCCACTTCATCTGTAGCTATCTAAAATTTGGCTCTGATTCTAACAAAATATGGAAATACTGTTGCAGTGAAGGAAATTTAGGAGATAGGGTAAGGCAAAATAAATTTTCATCTCTTTAACAGTACTTACTATTTTCTTAAGAACACAAGAAATTGTCAAATTTCATATTTCCTGTTTGGCTGTAGGCAGTCTCTAGTTTTTAAATATTGCTTACTCAAACCGATGGAACAGAATAGCGAGCCCAGAAATAAATCGATGCATATACAGTCAACTAATCTTCCACAAAAGTACCTAGAACATACAATAGGAAAAAAATAGTCTCTTCAATAAATGGTATTGGTAAAACTGGATATTCACATACAAAAAAATAAAATTGAACCCTTATCTTAGACCATACACACAACTCAATCAAGTTAGATTAAAGACAAATATAAGACCTGAAAGCATAAAACTCCTAGAGGAAAACAGGGAAAAAGTTCCTTGACATTGGTTTTGACAGTGATATTTTGGATTTGACACCATATAGCAAAGGCAACAAAAGCAAAAACAAATAAGTGGAACTACATCAAACTAACAGTAAAAGAAACAATCAGCAGAGTGAAAAAACAAAGTACAGAATGGCAGAAGACATTTGCAAACCATATATCTGATAAGAGGTTAATATCCAAAATATAAGGAAATCATGTAACTCAATAGCAAAACAAAACAAAAAGCAAAACCAATAAAGCAATTAAAAAGTAGGCAAGGGACCTGAATAGACATTTCTCTAAAGAAGACATACAAATGGCTAACAGGTATATGAAAAAATGTTCAACATCACTAATCATGAGGGAAAAGCAAATCAAAACCACAATGAGATATCACCTCATACCTATTAGGATGGCTATTAATAAAAACTCAAAAGATAACAAGTGTTGGTGAGAATGTAAATAAAAGGGTACTCTTATCCACTGTTGGTAGAAATGTAAATTGATACAGTCAATGGAAATCAGTATGGAGCTTCCTCGAAACGTTAAAAAATAGAACCACCATAAGATGCTGTAATTCACTTCTGGATATATGGCCAAAGAAAATAAAATCAGTATATCTAAGAGATATCTGCATTCCAATGTTCACTGCAGCATTATTCATGGTAGCAAAGATATGGACATAACCTAAGGGTCTGTAGACGATGAATGAATAAAGAAAATGCTATGCACACATACACACAATGGAATATTATTCAGCCTTAAAAAAGAAAGAAATCCTGCCATTTGTGACAACATGGATAAACTTGGAGGACACTATCCTAAGTGAAATAAGCCAGACACAGGAAGATAAATACTGCATAATCGCACATACATGGAGTCTAAAAAAGTTGAACTCATTTACAGAATGAAATGTTATTTACTAGTGGCTAGGGGATGGGGAAATGGGGAGAATATGGTAAAAGGGAACAAACTTTCAGTTAAAAGATGAATAAGCTCTGGAGACCTAATGTACAGAATGTTGACAATATTTAATATTAATAATTAAAATTTTCTAAGAGAGTAGATCTCAAGTGTTCTCAGCATACTCACACACAAAAGTAACTTGGTGAGATAATGGATATGTTACTTAGCTTGATTGTGTTAATAATTTTACAGTGTATATGTATATCAAAACATCATGTTGTACACCTTAACACTATGTAATTTCTATTTGTCAAATGTACTTCAGTAAAGCTAGAAAAATATTGCTTGCTCAAAATATGCTTTGTTTAATGTAAAATTCCTAAATGAAGATTTTCAAATTTATAATTGGAGAGAGATAGTTTATTCAAAATCATTTTCTCTATCCTTTAAAGTATCCCTTCTAATATAAAAGTATTCAAATATTAAACAGCATTTTCCTAAATGAAGAAATATGAAAACAAAGGCCTCAGAGAACAAGAGCATATTCAATTTGGCTTCCAGTGGCCAGGCTAGGAAATGCCAGGGGATAGAGAAGCTGGATGACAGTAGCAATGTCAGTACCTAGTTCTTTTCAGGGCATTGGTTGTTGAATAGGAAAAGAAAAAAAATTTTACAGGGAAGTTCTTTTTTATGATTTCAAGCAGTTCTAGCACAGCTGGAATTCCAGAATGACAAACAGGATCTGGAGTGACATTGGAGCCAAATATACTTAGCCAAATTAACGATAGAATCACTTTGGGTCATTTATTCAGTGAATATTTATGGTGTAGAGAAAGGAATACAACAATCAAATGCTTCACATTTAAATATATATATTTTCATTAAGATTTTTAGTTATTAAATTTTCTGGGTTGACAAACCATATCGCTACATACTTGACTAGTTCAACACAATTCTTTTTTTGTTTTATTGTGTGGTCTGCTAGTATAAAGACATGTAAAAGCAGGTTACCATGAATTTATTTGGTGGGAGCCTGTGGAGGGGGGGGGGAATTATTCTCCCTAAACACAAGGTTAAAGCATGAAGCCTGGAGCAGTGAGTTTCCCTAAAACTAATTTGTCAACTTCCAAGTGTTTTCTCCTGGCTATACCTGAACAAAGCTCTAATGACATGGCTGGTATAGTACATTTTTATGTGCTTTTGTTTTATTTGAATGAAACTATAGCCTTCACCCATTAAATTTTATTTTAATTTTTGTAAGAATTTTATATTTTTATTATAATCTTGTTTTTATTTTTATGAATCATTAAGAATCAGATAACCTGTGAAATAGACTACTGTGTATTTTTGGCCTGAGCCAGAAGATGATTAAGGAGGATGATTTAGTAAAAAGAACACTAAAATAAGAGTTGGAAAACTAGTTATTATCCCTAATTCTTTCAGGAGATAGTTTTGGTTTTGTGATTTAGGTCTTAAGGATTTGATTTCCCCTTATATAAAGTGAGGGTGCATGACTAAAGCATTTCTAAAGTATCAGCATTAATGTGATATAAATCAGTGAACCTTCTCTTGTTTCCATATATCACTATTGGAGCTCAACTGGGAAACTTTATCAAGAGTATATTCCATCTGCACCCTTAAATTCTGGTGATTGGGCAGTGTGGGAGACAGAAGAGGTCCATGTCCTAATCCCAAAACCTATGAATAGGTTTTTTTTACAAGGAAAATGGAAGTTTATAGATGGAATTAAGATTGCTGATCAGTTAACTAATAAAACAGGAAACTTATCCTGGATTATCTGGGAGGGCCCAGTCTAATAACATGAGCTCTTAAAAGTAGAAGAGAGAGACAGAAGAGTGGGCCAGAGAGATGATACCAGAAAAGAAGGAGCAATTCTGAGAATGAGAGCTAGTGGAGTAAAGTAGAAACTCTTTAGTTAACATTACTTAACTCATTTACTTGATGAACTAAAGTTCCACACTTCCTCTTCTCTTATCATTTGCATTGTTTATTTATCAATTGTTATGTTTTAGTCTGCAGACCTTGAGCTCTTCTACAATTAAAGAATATGCCTCAGCCCTCATGAAAAAATTAAGACTAGTGTATATTGACATGTTTTAAATTAAAGCAAAGTTAACCTATGTTTTCAATTAAAAGACTGGGATGCAATTTACTATGATCACACAAGTACATAAATGTAAATGGTGTTAAATGATATAATGACATGCATTAGCAGATATTGGGGTATACAGAAGGGTGGTTCAATCTAGTCTCTGGGTGGTAAGGAAAGGATTCCCTGAAAAAGCTATATAAAATGTAATATCTAAAGGATAAGAAATTAATGATGCAAAGAGTTTAAAGATTATATAATTTATTGCACAATTGCAATAATATTATCTTGTTATCTGCTTTTATTTACTTGAAATAACTTACTCCATTTCTGCCATGTTCAAATACTCTGGTAGGCCCTGAAAATATAAAAATTAGTTAGACACAATCCCTAACACTCAGGATATTCACCCTCTCATGAGTTAATTGCCACAGAATAGCAGCAATCAAATTTGTGTCTCTTGCTCTCACAATTCTACATTTTGTTATATGTTCCTTCTCTTGCATGGGAGAAAATTGCAAGTACTTATGTCATTATCAAATGATACATTTATTTCCTGCATATTTTATTATTTACAGTTTTCTAGTCTTCTCTGGTGCTCAGAGGGCATTGAACATTTTTGGCGAGTTTTTAGCACTATTTTAGCCAGGTCACTCATCACTGGTACTGTAATGGCTAAACAGAAGTAGAGCACTCCCTTTGCAGCTAGTTTTTTTCAGGTGTGCTCTTTATAGGAGCCCTAATGGGCAGATAGTTCACTGCATCTCTAGCTTTTGGCATATGGCATCCAGGAGGACAAGGCAGCCCAGACAGCCCATCAGATTAACCATGTAATAGACCCAGAAGCTGCTTTAAAGCTGTAAAACAAAATTGCTTATGGAGTCTGCCAGCACACCAGATGCTGCTATTGGAAGAAATATCTTCCAGTGCTTAGCATCTGGGTCTCATGGTTGCCAGAAAAAAAAGAGAAAAAGAACTGGCAATTCACCACCAATGAGATTGCTTCTACAATATAAGAATTTTTATATTTCTTAAAATGTCAAATGCAGTATGTTGCAGCAAAGGTTAAAATTAGATATCTCCCACGTATGCCACTATTAACACACATTCTCCATACAATCCTTAGGCAGCTGGTTGGTTATTATCTAAATAAATCAGAACAATGAGAACCTTGAATTTGAATGTGAATTTTCAGTCTATTTCCAGTATGCTTATTTTATTGATATTTTGCATAATAACATTCTTGCCAGATGAATATAAATTTTATATTTAAACAAGGTTAGAAATAATGTTTCGTATTAGCACACATTAGTTTGTTTCCTGACCACCAATTATATAATTGAATATTATAACTAAAGATATAACTCTTAAATGTCAATCAACTGTTTTTCAGTGGAATTGTTTTTCTAAGCCAAATAAACAGTGGATTTGACTAATTTAATTTAAAGCCAATTAGATTTAGTTTTTAAGACCAAGCACAAAGTGAGCCATTTCTTGTCAGTTGTATAATGTATTAATATTGCTTAAACTTTGGAAAAAACCACCTAATATATTTAAATTTCTTAAAATTGATATATATTGTTCAAAAATAAGACACTTGTGTTAACTCTGATCGTAAATGCTAGCATGTTTTACTTGACTCAGATGATTCTTTCTATACTGCTCAAAATGAATTCATTAAGCATATTTATTGAATATGAAAGATTACCTCAAATTTACAATTTTCTGTGCTACAACATTTAACACCTTAATATATAGTGATGCCCCAAACCCATTTATTCTCCAATTTTGCATAATGGTTAATTATTCAGTCTAACTTTTTCAGAAAGCTACGAGTTTAAAATATTTTTAAATTCAAACACCTGATTTTATACTATAAGTACATTCAGTAGCCGCCTCCAGTAAATATGAATATATTTTAACTTTCAGTCGTTAATATGCCACCAGTCCGTGATAATTTAAGCTATGATGATTTTGGTGTTAAACTATGCAGACTTAGTTTATAAACATACCTCAAAGATATTATGGGTTTGGTTCCAGACCACCAAATTAAAGCGAGTATTGCAACAAATCGAATCACATGAATATTTTGGTTCCCCAGTGCCTATATAAAAGTTACGTTTACACTATACTGTAGTCTATTTTTAAATTTAATTAATTAATTAATTAATTTTATTTTTGGCTGCGTCAGGTCTTAGTTGTGGGATCTTTGTTGCAGCATGCAGGATCTTTCATTGTGGCACGCGGGCTTCTCTCCAGTTGAGGCGCGCGGGCTCAGTAGTTATGGTGTGCGGGCTTAGTTGCCCCGTGGCATGTGGGATCTTAGTTCCCTGACCAGGGATCAAACCCGTGTTCCCTGCATTGGAAGGCAGATTCTTAATCACTGGACCACCAGGGAAGTCCATTTACTGTAGCCTATTAAGTGTGCAATAGCATTATGTCTAAAAAAAACCTGAATACCTTAATTAAAAATATACTTTATTGTTAAAAAATGTTAACCATTATTTGAGCCTTCAACAAGTTGTAATCATTTTTGCTGGTGTAAGATGTTGCCTCGATGTTGCTGGCTGCTGACTGATGAGGGTGGTGGTTGCTGAAGGTGGGAGTGGCTGTGGCAGTTTCCTAAAATAAGACGACAGTGAAGTTTGTTGCATTGATTGACTCTTCCTTTCAGGAAAAATTTGTCTGTAGCATGTAATGCTGTTTGATAGCATTTTATGCACAGTAGAATTTCTTTCAAAATTGGAGTCAATCCTCTCAAACCCTGCCACTGCTTTATCAACTAAGTTTATGTAATATTCCAATCCTTTGTTATTTCAACAATCTTCACAGCATGTCCATCTCAAGGAACCACTTTCTTGGCTCATCCATCAGAAGCAACTTCTCATCCATTCTAGTTTTATCGTGAGATTGCAGCAATTTAGTCACATCTTCAGGCTCCACTTCTAATTCTAGTTCTTTTGCTATTTCCACCACATCTGCAGTGACTTCCTCCACTGAAGTCTTGAATGCCTCAAAATCTTCCATGAGGGTTGTAATCAACTTCTTCCAAACTCCTGTTAATTTTGATATTTTGACCTCATCCCATGAGTCATAAATGTTCTTAATGGTATCTAGAATGGTGAACACTTTCTAGAAGGTTTTCAGCTGACTTTTCCCAGATCTATTAGCAGAATAACTATCTATGGCAGCTATGGTCTTATGAAATGCATCTCTTAAAGAATAAGAGTTGAAAGTTGAAATTACTCTTTGATCCATGGGCTGCAAAATGGATGTAGTGTTAGCAGACATGAACACAACATGAATCTCACTGTACATATCCATCAGTGCTCTTGGGGGGCCAGGTACATTGTCGATGAGCAGTAATATTTTGAAAGGAACCTTTTTTCTGAGAAGTAAGTATCAACATTGGGCTTAAAATATTTAGTAAACCATATTGTAAATAGACATGCTCTCATCCAGACTTGGCTGTTCCATTTATAGAGCACAGGCAGAGTAGATTTAGCATAATTCTTAAGGGTTCCAGGATTTTTGGAATGGTAAATGAACATTGGATTCAATTTTGTCACCAGGAGCATTTGCCCCTGACAAGAAAGTCAGCCTGTCCTTTGAAGCTTTGAAACCAAGCATTGACTTCTCTTCCCTAGCTATGAAAGTCCTAGACGGTAGCTTCTTCCAATAGAAGGCTATTTTTTTGTACACTGAAAATCTGTTGTTTAGTGTAGCAACCTTTATTCATTATCTCAGCTAGATCTTCTGGATAACTTGTTGCAACTTCTACATCAGCACTTGCTGCTTCACCTTGCACTTTGATGTTATGGAGACGGCTTCTTTCCTTAAACCTCATGAACCAACCTCTGCTAGCTTCAGACTTTTCTTCTGCATCTTCCTCACCTCTCTCAGCCTTCATAGAATTGCAGAGAGTTAGGACCTTACTCTGGATTAGGCTTTGGCTTAAAGGAGTGTTGTGGCCAGATTGATCTATCCAGACCACTAAAACTTCTCCATATCAGCAACAGGGCTGTTTCACTTTCTTAGTATTCATGTGTTCACTGGAGTAGCACTTTTCATTTCTTTCAAGAACTTTTCCTCTGCATTCACAACTTGACACAAGAGGTTTAGTTTTCTGCCTTTCTAGGCTTTCGACATATCTTCCTTACTAAGCTTAATCATTTCTAGATTTTGGTTTAGAGACTTGAGGCTCTTCCTTTAGAAGCTATTGTAGGGTTATTAATTGACCTAATTTAAATATTGTTGTGTCTCAAGGAATAAGGAGGCTGAGGAGAGGGAGAGACGGGGAGCGGCCAGTGGGCGAAGCAATCAGAACACACACATTTATTAAGTTTCTGTCTTCTATGGCTGCTGTTCATAATGCCCAAAACAATTACAATAGTCACATTGAAGTTCACTGATCACAGATCATCATAACAAATATAATAATGATGAAAAAGTCTGAAATATTGTGAAGATTACCAAAATATAACACAGAGACACGAAGTGAGCAAATGCTGTCAGAAAAAGTGTGCCAATAGACTTGCTCAATGTAGGGCTGCCACAAACTTTCAATTAAAATAAAACTTGATATCTGTGAAGTGCTATAAAATGAGGTTTGCCTGTATTTTGGAGATGGAAAATGCTACTTTACCTCTTGGAATACAATTATGAAATTCCTTTGCCAATTTTCTGGGGAAAAATAAATAATAAGGGAGAATTTGATTGAATCTGAGTTTTTTTAATTAAAATTTTCTTAACTACTTTAACTGTAACAAATATTTACTGTTGAAAATTTTGGAGAACCATGTGGCAGCATGTATCCAATTTAAAGTGCATACACTTAAGTACAAAAATTATAGTTGAAGCAAGCTAAGCCCTGTTTATGTTTTCACATGGGCACAATTTTGTACGTGTGTGTGTGTGTGTGTGCGTGTGTTTGTGTGTATAAGGATATTCATGGTAACATTATTTGTTGTAGTAAAAGATAGAAATGATCTAAGTGTTTATTAATGGAGGATGGCTTAATAAATTAAATTAATTACCTAATATTGGACATTGTGTTCTGGATAAAAAGAATGAGAGAGATTTCTTTGTAATGGCACAAGGAGAGCATTGAGTTATAGTATTAAGCTAAAAGAGCAATATACACAAATATTCTAGAGTATAATTTGATTTATATACCTATTAAAATCTAAACCTAAATATGCAGGTTTATATACTTATTTATATATCAGTGTCTCTAGGGAAGGCAATTCAGTAGGGAGAAATGCTGAGAGTTCGTAACCTTGCACTGTGTGTATTTCTATATTGTTTCATTGTTTAAAATAAGCATATATTTATGTACCATTAGTGTAATTATTATAGATGGTTATAAACATTGAATTTTAAAGTGTAAGCCAATGTACCAACTTCATTCATTTGTCTGTTTACTTATTGACTAAACTTTCCTGTATACCTTTCAATTCAGGAGCACTATACTAGAGGTACATATAGCCTGTAGCACTGTAAAGTCTGCGTGGGGCTAAATCAGTATATGCACATTCCGAAAAAATACTCCAAAAGTACTACAGAAGAAGATATTAAAACCTGCTGGCACAAAAGGAAAGTGATGAATGCTGATTAAATGAATTAAGAAAAGCTTTCCAGAAGAATAGAATTGTGAAATAAAATTTTAGATACATGGGAATTATGCCAGGTGGTTAGAGGGCATATTCAATATAGAGGGTCAACCAAATAGACAGAGAAATCGGCCAAGCGACTGTGAGGGGAAAAACACCAAAAAACATTCAGGATTTGAGTGATGACACTAGTAATGATGCCCAGGGGTTAATCTGGAGAGGTCAGGAGGGCCAAATTATAAAGATCCTTGTAGGCCATGCCAAGGAGCTACCCTATCATATCATCCTAGACATAATGGACTTCCATTTGAAATTTTAGAACCAAAGAGAAACAATCAAATATGCCTTGTTAGAAAGATCACTATCTTGACAGTTTGAAAAATAGATTAGATTAGATTAAATAGATAAGCTAGATAAGAAGGCAGATAACAAGGATATGGGAAGATATTTTAATAGCAGTCATTATTTCAGTAGCATTATAGATATGTGCCTGTTTATGTGTATATGTTTGTGTCAATTTTATATGTTTATTTTATTTTATTTTAATTTTTTTGTCTGCGTTGGGTCTTCGTTGCTGCACGCGGGCTTTCTCTAGTTGCGGCGAGCAGGGGCTACTCTTTGTTGCGTTGCGCGGGCTTCTCATTGTGGTGGCTTCTCTTCTTGCGGAGCACGGGCTCTAGGCATAGGGGCTTCAGTAGTTGCAGCACGTGGGCTCAGTAGTTGTGGCTCGCTCACAGGCTCTAGAGAGCAGGCTTGGTAGTTGTGGCACACAGGCTTTGTTGCTCTGCGGCATGTGGGATCTTCCCGGACCAGGGATCGAACCCATGTTTCCTGCATTGGCAGGTGAATTCTTAACCGCTGCACCACTGGGGAAGTCCCCTATATGTTAATTTTATAAATAAATACATAATACTTTAATTTATGTATATATTTAACTTTATGTTAACTTTACATATATGCATATTTGTATTGTTTTATATAGCATGTTTTATATATATATATATATATTTATATACATATATAATAAAGGTCAAATGGGCACCAAGTTTTGAATGTTGGAATTAAAATTGAAATGATCTTGTATGACTGATCCAGTGCATAACATCATAAAAAAGACTATGAAAAAAAAAGATGTTTAGAAAAAAAAGAAAAGAATCAGAATAGCCTGAGCAAATTATATGATAAAATAAGGGGGAAAAAACCCATAAGATTAAAACCTAAATATTGAATTTCTTAAAAATTAATGCCAAAGTGGATTGATATCGGGCAAAGTGTTAAGTACATTTAAAAACTGAACCTGCTGTCTCTATAGAGACAGACTTGTATATTATTAGAAATTTACCTAGTACCTAATCTGACTACTCAGCTAGGATTCTTTCATATGTAGTAAAGCATTTCTCTATCTTGATTTTTTATTTTCATTTTCCCTTTGATTATACTCATGACTTAATGACTTGTTCCATGATTTGTTCTTTTCTTTATTCTATTAAAGATTGTGATAAAACCTGCTGTCATTTACTTAGAATCCCTTTGCATCAGGCAGCCACTGTTGTAAGGATTATAGGGATACATATTATTATTTTCCTTTTACAGATGAAGGCACCAAAACTTAGAGAACTGAAGGGATGAGCCAACAGTCATAGTCTACTGGGCAACCAAGCCAGAGTTTAAGCCAATATCAATCTGATTCTAGACCAGTGTTCTTTTCACTACACAGTGTTAAGTGGTTTAAAGCAAATTGAATTAGGTGTGTGATCATAAATTGTCATGACAAAAGTTGGTCTGTTAACTACATCCACATTCACTTAAGAAAACCTTGCCATGGCTCTTTAAATTGTTAGGTTTTCGGATTGAAAGCTTTCATTGTGACATAAATTTAATCTGCTAGATTAGAGTAATAGGCTGATATAAAGAGGTGAAACGATTAATGTAATTTTTCTTGGCTGTAGTAAGACTTCTGTACCACATTACTTATATATCAATAAATTTGTTAAAAGGTAACTTGAATCACCAAACCGTTAGCCAAAAAGCATTATTAAACACTATCTTTATTAAGAATAGTGTATGAGAACATAACTTGTTGGATGCAAAAACAAAAAAAAAGACATTTGTGATATCAGAAAATATATGGAAATATATGAGCTTTTAAGGAAACTACAAAGTAAAATTTTTTTTAAATTTATTTTATATTATAGTTGATTTACAATGTTGTGTTAGTTTCAGGTGTACAGCACAGTGATTCATCTATACATATACATATATCCATTCTTTTTCAGATTCTTCCCATATAGGTTATTACAGAATATTGAGTAGAGTTCCTTGTGCTATACAGTAGGTCCTTGTTGATTATCTATCTTATATATAGTAGTGTGTATTTTTTAATCTCAAACTCCTTATTTATCCCCCCCCCCCCCCGCATCTTTCCACTTTGGTAACCATAAGTTTTTTTTTTTTTTTTTTTTCCAAGTCTGAGTCTGTTTCTGTTTTGTAAATAAGTTCATTTGTATCCTTTTTTTTTAGATTCCACATATAAGAGGTATCATATGATATTTGTCTTTCTCTGTCTGACTAACTTCATTTAGTATGATAATCTCTAGGTCAATCCATGTTACTGCAAATGACATGATTTCATTCTTTTTTATGCCTGAACAATAATCCATTGTATATATGTATCACATCTTCTTTATTCATTCCTCTGTCAGTAGAAATCCAGGTTACTTCCATGTCTTGGCTATTGTAAATAGTACTGCAATGAACATTGGGATACATGTATCTTATCAAATTATGGATTTCTCTAGATATATGCCCAGGAGTGGGATTGCTGGATCATATGGTAGTTCTATTTTTAGTTTTTTAAGGAACCTCCATACTGTTCTTGACAGTGGCTGTACCAATTTACATTCCCACCAACAGTCTAGGAGGGTTCCCTTTTCTCCACACCCTCTCCAACATTTATTGTTTGTAGACTTTTTGATGATGGCCATTCTGACCGGTGTGAGGTGATACCTCATTGTAGTTTTGATTTGCATTTCTCTAAGAATTAATGATGTTGAGCATCTTTTCATTTGCTAAAGTACAATTTTTGAATAAAAGCTTTAAAATGTATGAAACATAAGAATAAGTACATCAGTCATCTTATTGTACCATATATAACCTGTGTTATTTATTTATATATTATATATATAAAATATTTGTGAATCAATGTATGTATATACATATATGTTTGCAAATATAATTAGGACTTTCAAAATTTTGCTATAACTTTTGTATTTTAAAGAGTTATAAAATGTGTGTTGTGGTAGACAAAATTATGGTTCCCGAAAGATGTGTGCCCAGAATCTGTGACTAATTAACCTCATGGCAAAAAAAGGCTTTGCAGGTGGGATTATATTAAGGATTTTGAGAGGAAAATATTAGCCTGGATTATACAGTTGGATCCAATGTACGGTAGTCACAAGGGTTCAAATAAGAGGAAAAATAAGAAAATAGAGTCAGACAGGTAGAAGTGACAAGGGTGGCGAGAGAGAGAGCGAGAGAGAGATTGATTTAAAGATGCTACCTCGTTGGCTTTGAAGATGGAAGAAGCCATGAGCCAAAGATAGATGCAGGTGGACTCTGGAAGCAGGAAAATGCAAGGGAATGTCTCCCTTAGAGACTCCAGAAGAAATGCAGCTCTGCCTATAATAACTTGTCATTAGGACTTCTGAACTTCAGAACTGCAGAATATTTAATATGTGTTGTTTTAAGTCATTAAGTTTGTGTTAATTTGTTATAGCAGCAGTGGGAAACTAAAGTACATATATGTCTCTGTGCACATAACGTCCATTAGTAAGCACTTGGAGAAAGCAAGAAACGAAGCGTAGGGAGGAGAGGGAAAGGAGGATGAAAGAAAGGAAAGAAAAAATTGAAATTAGAGGGTTAGAAAAAGATGGGTTATTAGTGAATCAATTTAATCTGAGAGTTTTTTTTAAAGTTTATTTTAAAACTTATTTTTTAAAAAGTTACTTTCAAAAAAGTAAAATTATTTAGTAGTAAATTCTAAAGTAAGGAATTGGATAAAGGAAAATAAAGGTTTTCTTATATTACTGATGACACCTAGTTATACAGGCTGAAAAAATAAAAATCCTATTATCAAGTGTAAAAATAAATCTTATACAGAAAAGGGAAATCTTTCTTAAAGAGTCATAGATACTTAAAAACAAAATAACAATGACTTCAGCTGGCAAATGGGAAAGATTTATTTAAAATACTACTTAAAGAAAACGTTTGGGTTAAAGAAAGTAAATATACCATAAATACATATGAAAATACTCAGATTTATAATAAAATGTAATTTTACACAGTAATGGTATGCATACTACTCAAAATTGTTCAAAGCTAGATTACATTTCTCGGAATGAAGGGCAGGGGATAAACGACTTCTTAAAGGTCTTCACCTGTCCATAAGAGAAGATCAAGAAACTCTTCCCAAAGTTAAGTGTGTGTGTGTAGTTGGATGAAAGGCAATGTGGGAGATCAAAATGCGTAAGGAAAGTTCTAGAGCAAAGAGGAATAACCTACATTTCTATTAACACATTAAAAAAATAGATTGCTTCTCTTTAAGTGTATCCATTTAAGTTGGAACTACCTCTCTGAAAGGAGACACATAATAGTCATCTCCTGAACTGGAGGCAGAGAGGATTATCTTGGTACGTTTATACCAAGGAAGACTACTGTGTGGTGTGATTTCAGTGTTCAAAAGTCATTCTTCTTCCTTATCAGTGCATCCAGATAAATCATACCAACAGGTGCATTGGTACCTTAAACACAAGAAATTAGACACATTTATCCTACAGTTATAGTTAATTGATATATTGATTAATTAGTGTATTATTATCTTAAGTGAACAATGTGATATGAGACTTATATTGTTTTTCCAAAACTTGATTTTGAAAGTAAAGGATAGAGAAGAAAGCATAAATAAACCAAGTTCCTGAAACGATAGGATGGTTCAGAGCAAAAAAGCTGACAAAGTTTAATGGAAGGCACTGACATTTGAGGATATGAAACACAACAGAAACCACAAACTACTTTTCATCCTAGAAAGATCAAGGTCAATAAAGTAAATGATAGAAATACCTCAAGACATGAAAGGTATACATTCTGTTATTTAATCCTGGAATAGTTCCTTGTTTTGAGGGCCTTCCCTGTGTATTGTAAGATGTTTAGCAGCACCCCTGGCCTCTATCCAATAGCACGCTACCCCAGTTACATCAGAAAATGTCTCTAGACATTTCAAATGTCCCCTGGGGGCCAAAAAGTTCCCAGTTGAGAACTACCACTCTAAATATTTATGTCTTTCTGATTTATACCTTGCAGTGTCGCTTGGACTTAATACTGTGCCTGGCACATGAAAGGCACAGCATCAATACTTGTAGTTTGAATGAATAAAAATAAATCAGTATCTTAATATGTTCCTGATTAAATTTCCCAGTGGAAATTTCAGAATGCATATTATTTGCCTACTTTTTTTTAATTGTAAAATGAGCAGAATTTACAACACTTCAGTTTTGTTAGGACGGAGTCAAGAAGGAAAATTTTGCTGACCATCAAACTGTCCCTGCATTGATTCAGATGTTAATTCATCTATGAATTCATTCAGTAGTAAGTGAGTATCTATGAGAGCAGTATATTTGAGCTTGGTGCTAGGGGCCCAGAAATGAATAATATTCAAGTACAGCTCAAGATCCAGAGCAAGGTATAAACATATAGAGGACTATTTGCAATATAATGTGATAAGTGCTCTGCTTTGTATGGGTACAGAGTTCAAGCTGATTTTCAGCACAATCGTCCCTGGTCTTTAGGGCAGTTTGTTACGTGCTAAATCCTGTAAGTTTGATCCAGCCAGATGGATTATATATGTTCCAAATTGATACATCCCACTTGGAAGCAAAAAATTCTTTGCTTTTATTTTCCCACTTTGATGAGAAGATACTATCACGATATAAGTTGCTGGACCTTGTCAGTTGCTCGAGGTCCTTAGTCATAAATAGTTACAGATGCATACTGTGATGGAAAAAGGGTGAATTTGAGAATGAGTCTGACCTACATTTGGGCAAGACAAACCAATGGGCGTCAGTTCTAGAGTATGTTAACCACTTTGTACAATATATAGTACATATGAAAAATGTTCCTGAAATTCCTTTGAATAATTAGTGAGTATAGCATGAATAAGTATTTTATGCATTTGATTATTTAATGATCAGACCATATAGAGTTGGTGAGTACATGGGTATATGGGTATATTTACATACATGAGTATAAACATACAGGTATTTTTATTTATCATATATATAAAAAACACAGAATCTTTGATTAATTGGACCACTTCATTTTCTGATTAGATAAGATTAAAGCAGAAGGTATTATGTTGAAGGTAGAATTGACACATGTATTTGGAACAGAAGGATTCAAAGCTATGTATGTTGCATGCATTCCTCATTACAACCTCACAAACTACAAAAATACTTTATTAGGGAAGATTTTTTAATCTTATCCAAGCAGTAGGTCCAATTTAAAAATTACTTTTTGGAGCGTATAATAACAGAATGGTATAAAGGGGCAGAATATCATAAATAAAGGCAGAGTTTGAAAAGTACATAATAAAAAAGATGGGAGCACAGAAAGGAAAAAAAAAGTCTTTCGTGATTTCCTTTTCATAGGAAATCAGGAAAGACTTCATGGAGCTGGTAACATTTTAAAAAGGCCTTGAAAGAGCAGGACAATTTAAGAAGGTTATTAGGTGGATATTACTTGAAATAGGGAGATTTGTAAGGGAAGGAAAAAATAGAAAAGGAATGGAGATAGGCAATTATGGAGCATATGAAGTTAATGCTAATCGTTTAGCCATTATTCAGTAAATATTTCTCAATCCATGAAATTAAACCCAAATACCAAAGTAGAAAGGGCATATTTTTCAGACTGAGGAAACTCTTATGGATTTGAACTGAGGTTACAAGTTGGTAGCCTACAAACCACATAATATTTCATGGATATATACATTCAAAGCATTAAAAATATTAGCCAGTTTTACCTCTGTACCTTTACCCCACACTCTGCTCTAGAAACTTCTAACCCCAGACAGGGGAGGTCTGCCTCTCCTGGCAACTAAGCACTTAACCCTCTTCTTCTTCCTTCCAAGCCTCTCTGTTTTCTACTCTTTCCTCTGAGAAGTGTGAGGTAATGAAACATTCCCTTGGGGCAAAACCTGGCTCTGCTTTCTCTGCTATCGGGGAAGTAAGTGAGAGAGTTCTATCCCCAGAAACAATGCCTCTTCCCTCAAAACTTCTAGGTTTTTCAGGAACCCAAATGGTATTTTTCTACTTGTTCCTAGCCTTGCAGCAAGCATCTTTTGTATTAAATACATTTTAGTATCAGTAATGCATTTACCAAATGCTATAATGATGAAATTTTAAAAGATGAAAAAATTAGCAAGGGTTTTAAAGGGCTTCAGGTTAGGATGTAATGACTTAGTCTCAAATGAGACCAAGTTAAACAATCCTATCAAATATATTTTACTGTTCATTTATTTTAATTGTTTCCATTCACAAAGTTTTCTTTATATTTTATTCAAATTTTGCTATGATATATTTTGATTTTTCTGTATACCGGAGTCCAACATCAACAATGCAAGGAATATGTTGCTGTATAAAATCTGCATACATTGAATGGTACTAGAGTCCGGAATACTAAATATGAGATTACTTTGTCTTTATGCTTTGCGTTTTAGAATGTCGCAAATCTTGCTAAAATTTAATAATAATTTAAAAACCTTAGAATACTGATAATTATGGAGAGATGGGCTAAAGCTGAAAGAGCAATATATTGTTTGGAATAACTTATATGGCATTGGCTGTTGGGAGAATTATGAATTATATTTTAATTATTCAATATTAATCAACAGCATGGAACTCTCTTATATTCATTTCCAAACATACTCTAAGAATGTGTGATTACCTCTGTTACATCTCTGAGATATCATGCTTGAAAAGATGCTGTGATTGATTACAAGTCTGCAGACCAATATTCTTCTGCATCAGAATTCAAGTGCATTATCTTTGAACAGGGGGTGTTATGGCAGATGTCATCCAACTGCTTCATAGCTGCATGATCGATGGTGCGAATGGTGATTGATGCTATTGACATGCCACGGCACCTAAAATAGAGTGTCTGTGTGCATTTCAGGGGAAGGGGAATGTTCATATTTGGATGAAAAAATGAAGGCAAAATTATAGGACTTGAAAAATACTTGGTCATAGGAAAGGGATGAAGTGCATAGTGCACGTAACAGCTGTTTTTGGAAAGGAAAAATATAGTACAAGCAAGAAAGTGCTGTGAAAAAAAAGGGGGGGTTTGTTTCACTAAGCAGAAAATTTACGTGGCTTTCCCTTTCCCACTATGTGTATATTTTCCTTAGCTTCATTATAAGTGTTAGAGTGGGGGTGGAAAGCGGTGTTGGGTGTACATGTTCTCTTGTTTAACAGAAATGGCATTGTTATCTGTCACACTCACCAGTGGAGGAATGAGGAAAGGAAAGGGCAGTATTGAAGGATTTCAAGTTAAAAGGTAAATTGAATCTGGTAGAACAGTTTTGAACCAAATCTTATCTAAAATATCTGATTTGCAGCCCTAAAAAGTATAGGTAGAGGAAGACGTACTTCAGAAGTCTGTTGATATTAATTTTGCATATTCAGTTTAGAAATGCTTATTTTGAAACATACTTTAAAAATAGGGACAAAGTAGCTCAGCAGGAAAAGTCTTTTTAGAAAAGATCCAATGGCTATAGATATAAATGTAAGTAATTTTATGCCAGCCCCATGAGAAGGGAAGCCTGATGTACATTATTGAAAAGAGATGGGTGGGGGGAAGAGGAATATGATCCCAGGACACATTATACAGTGAAGGATGCTAAGTGCAAATGAAGTTACTACATAGACATTTACCATTATTGATTATATTATTCCCAGTGGGTTTTTTTCTTTTCTTTTTTTTTTGGTCAGGAAGCAGCTACTCACTCTTTTCCTATGAAGATATAAAAATATTCTTCCTTTCTTTTTGCATTAATTTAGAAACCATAAACATGAGTACAGATAATGCATAGAACGTTACATTGCAAATTTAGATAATATGGTTAATATGGCTCCTGAAATTCTAGAAAGAAAAAAAAATCATCTAAATGAAATAATAAAAGTTATAATTTGTTTATTTTTATGCATCTTTATAGAGATTTTTAAAATTACACAGACAGCATCTAAGATAAGTTGGACACTTATGTTCCAGGTTCTGTTCTAAGCATGATGTATATAAATTCCAGGCCCAGGTTACACTCAAATATAAACTCACACACACACCACTAATTTAATACCCACAATGACCATATGAGGTAAATATAAATGCTGTCATCCCCTGACTTACCAGTGAGGAAAATGAAGAAAAGATAAGTAATTTTCCTAATGTTACACATGAAGTTTGTGGCTGAATAAAGAATGCTACTGTTAAAAAAATAAACCGAGGCCTATTAACATTTTCAAGTTTATTTGAGCAAACATCGATTTGAATCAGGCAGCACCAAAACAAAAGTGATTAGGAGCGCTCCACCAACAGGAGCTAGGGGAAGGGTTGTACAGAGAAGATATGGAAGCAAAGCAAGGAAGTTATTTAACAAGCTATACCTTAAGTGGTTGCCTTATTTGGGAAAATCTAGTTGGCTGTTTGTGATTGGTTGTTCTTTAGTTTCATTTTCTTGGATTCCAGTACATGAGGCTTAAGTTGTGGTTTGCGTACATAGACTACCAAGGCATTAGAGCCATCTCAGTCTCATGCGATCCTCATTTAATTATTTTAACACTGCATAGGTGGTCTGGCTTCTGAGGCAGCACTATTAAATGCATGTTCAGTGCAGATAATTTGTGATTATAGAAAATCCCAAAGAAATTATTAATGATATTCTAAAGCCCACTACTCATGTATATTATGAAATCATGTATAATATTTTAAAACTATTCTATTCTCTGGATTCTTTAATATAATTAATTCTTAATCCTATAGATAGGCTTAAACCTCTAAAATGCTGTGTTCGTGTGCTGTTTTTTCTTTTCTTCTTTTTCTTAATAAATTTATTTATTATTTATTTATTTACTTTTGGCTGCGTTGGGTCTTTGTTGCAGCGCGCAGGCTTTCTCTAGTTGAAGTGAGCGGGGGCTACTCTTCGTTGAGGTGCACGGGCCTCTCATTGCGGTGGCTTCTCTTTGTTGTGGAGCACGGGCTCTAGGCGTGTGGGCTTCAGTAGTTGTGGCATGTGGGATCAGTAGTTGTGGCGCATGGGCTTAGCTGCTCTGCAGCATGTGGGATCTTCCCGGACCAGGGCTTGAACCTGTGCCCCCTGCATTGGCAGGCGGATTCTTAACCACTGTGCCACCAGGGAAGTCCCTCTTTTTTTTTTTCTTTTGTGGAGTTTCCAAATCTTTCCTCTGATTCTGAAAGGGAAATTTGACCAAAAATGTATATGAATAATTTATCTAATCCCAACTCCTAATTCTACCTATAAGAACAATGAGACCTAGATCTGTCGCTAGATCCGTGAATGGTCTAACTATAGCTGCCCTTGCCCAGTGTGTGGTCCCGTGCTGGGAGGAGGAGTCAGTGCTGTCTGGAGAAAAAAGCAGTGGACTCCCCGGGAACAAGAACGATGAGCAGAGCCTGTGGGAGGGACCATCATTAACTCAGAAGTTCCCTGGCTTCCCACATGTCTGCTTTGCTCTGTCTTCACTCTTCCAGTTGTATTATTCCAGCCCTCACTCCAGAAATTTATCTCACTTTTTGATATTCAAGATTTTGAAACTGTGTCTGTCAAATATACACTGCCAAAAATTATTTTGCAGAATTCTACTCTGTCTTATATACCTGCATAGTTGTCTCCCCATTAGCAATGAAAACAAACCTATAACAAATCTATCTATATATATATATTTTTTTTTATTGGAAGCAGGATAGGGATGAGAGCTTAACTTTGTAATTAAATGTATAAAGTACTAAGAGGCTGAATATTCTACATTACCTTGGGGAGATGGCTTTGTAAATTTTAATTGTGAGAAGCTAGATTTCTTATTGACTGAACTTAGCAGCATGAAGTCTTTCTAAAAAGTAAATTTTGGTGCAGAATATAGACAACCTTAATCCGGACGAAGATATAATAACTTCAGCAGCCAATCCTGAAAAGATTATTCAGGATGCAATCCAGTGCTGCTGGTAACAGCGTATATCACTGAAGATAAACCCAGAATAAATAACATGCTTGATGCTGCTAATTCCTTAAAATCAACATAAAAACCTTGCAAGCTATTTCATGCCAGGTTTGACAGGTGGTGATAATGTTTGAGGAGTCATAGGATATACTGTAGTGACAGCAATGAATAGTGCAGCATTTGAGGTGTGCTTGGGTGGAGAGTGAAACAAAGCTGAAGAAGTGAAATTGAAGTATTTCATAACATACCACCTTAGTGAGCTGCCTTTAAACTGCCTTGAAATATTTTCCACTTTTGAAAAGTTTCAAAGATCAGCAATGCATAAAATGGCATTCAGATGAAAAGGTGGATGGTAATTGTGCAAAATTAAAAGAGTGTAAAGAGAATAAATACTCTGAATCACAAAATGAAGAGTTCTTTTTTATCTGTGGCCTTACTATCTTTGTGGTATTAACGTAATACTTCAGATTTGTAATTTCTACTAATTACAGGTTTTCACTTGGTCTCTTTGTGCATTGTGAACCTTCGCCTGTCAATACTCATATCAAAGGGCTTTTTTTTTTAAGCTGAAGTGATAGTTTTTGGCACATGAAGTCAAGGACTGTCATATTTTAGTGTTACACTGAACTGTATTTGGTATTGTGACAATCAGATAAAGATATCATCTTACTAAGTATTTTGTGCATTAGCTATTAAGTGTAGGAACTTACTAAGTCTTCAGAATATGCTTCCTAAATTGTTAAAAATTAGACAGAAATAGCATTTGCAGTGGATCTCCTCTTTAAAAAAAAAGATAAGGAAAACCATAAATCAAAAGATAGTCTGTACCAATCACAAAATATGAATTTATATGAAAGTTTCATTCTTTTAATTTTTAGAGCTAAGAAAAGTTTTTTTTAACTAGCATCTTCAGCTTAGAGTAAAATTGATAAATGGGCTTCTATTCTTGCTCCTAGGAATAATTTTAAAGGCAAGTGAGATATGTTTGTCTGCTTCCCTGTGGAGTACAACCTATAGCTTTTGGAAAAATTTCTGTATCTTTTTATTTCTTCAATTCAATAAAAAATATTAATATAAATTTATTGGGTTTCTACTAAAAGTCAGAACTGATGCTCAGTGTAAGGTTTTCTCAAAGATAGGTAGGTCATGTCCTAGTCCTAGGGTCCTTAGGTAAGTTATAGTTTGCTTAAGAAAGGTTTAAATAGAAGATTTTAAAAAAATGTACATCAAAATTAGAACATATTCTTGAAACAATTCAATCTTTCCTACATATCTAAACTTCCAGATAAGTTGCCTGTGATTTAGATAATTGATATCTTGTTCTTTAGAAGGGGTGGAGAAATAACAGTCACAGACTAAAGGAACAGTTGAAAATCTGAGGAAGAATTTCTTAATTGGGGTTATCATCATATTCAAAAGAAGAGCATACTCTAATAATACCACGTGAAAGGCCTTCACTTTTAATATGCAATGGAGACTGTAAACATCGATATTCATTTGACTCTTCTTTTTAGGTGGTTTTATAATCTTGGATAATTTTTCTCACTTGCAAATGAGGTATTTTTGAAGTTTCTTATTTCCCCAATTATATAAATATGTGTTATTTTCTCCTTATGGAACAGCAATAATGTCAGAATTGTAATCCAATATATAGAAGCTTTATTTTAGTTTCTATTTTTACATAATTTGTGTGGAAATGCTCAATCTCACTTCCTTAAAAATTATGTTTGTAGGCAAGGATGAAGAGAGAATACAAAACAGTGTAAATGAATGAAAGGGTTATGGAAAGAATTATGTGTTTCTGTACTTAAAAAAATTCAATCAATAAGCATGTATACATTTTACATTTCACATTCAAAATGTTTTACCTCTTTGTGTCATCGAATATTTTAAATATCTCCTTTTTTGAAAATTTGCAATAAGCAAAGGTTAGTTGTATAAATTAAGAGGTTATTGTGGAAAATATGAATGATATATAGTTTCACTTTTATCCTGGAAGCTCTCATGTTTTTTTCTTTTTTTTTTATCTTTCTATCTGAAATAAGACCCTTTGTAAACAGATGTTTGTGATTTTTTCTTTGATATTTATTTTCTATGTAATAAATATAAATGCATTTTGAATGCATTCTTTTGTGCAAGTAATTTTGCTCTTTCTGTCTTATAAATGGAAAGGTCAATAAAAATGTAATATAGTAATGACTGGAATGCATTCAAGTCCATTGCCCCTTCACTCCTCAAAAGATACTCTAAAACAACTGCTATTGAAATGTCACACTAAGTCATTTAAACAGAGCTAATTGTTTCCTATCATCACCACAGTAAACATTTTTTCAAAGTAAGAGAAATCAAGTATAAATACTACACAATAGAATGTTCATAAAATATTTTTGTCTATAAATATAACTTTGTGCAAAAGATGAATTTTGACATTCATGTATCCAATCAGTGAAGGTTTAAAATAATTCTGCAGCAAATGAATTGATTTGAATATTTCTTACTTCTCTGTAATTAGATTCCATGCTTAACGCATAAAGTATGGAAGATGGCATCTTAGCAAGCATGGAAAAACAAATTCTCCTTCCATTGAGCAGCATCCAATATCATAATCAAGCAACACTGAGTAAAGCTCTGGATTTCGCCCTGTAAATCATGATTAAGTTTGAGTATGATCCTTTAATGATGTTAAGTAATGAATTTTCTTCTGGTGTTCAAGCAGTAGGACAGGTCTCTGTGGTGGGAACATATGTCTGTCTTTAAACTGATGATTTGAAATGGTACCTCTTGAAATGTTCTCATTATAAACAACCTTTTATAATGGCTTCAGGTTTTCCTTCCAACGATATTATTTTCTAAATGAATTTACTATCTGTTTAAGAAGTCAATGACTGTCCCTAGAGATGGCTTCTTAGACACTAAATTCATTTTAGAAATTATTATTGTTGGAAGGAAAACATAGAGCCATTATGAAAGGTTGAAGGGAAGCTTCCCACACAGTCCTGACAGACAGAGAAGGGAAAGCAATCAAATCTTGGCTTCTCTCTTCACACAGGTGATAAGGGTACCAATAAGTACTGATTATGATGGTGGTTTTAATGAGGTAAACACCTGTTAAGTAGGAACTGGACTGTGGCCATTACCTCGTTTCCCACACACCACTAAACAGCTAGCCATTTCTAATGACTTTTGGCCAATGTTCATTTCTAAACCAGTAATGGCTGAGAATATGGCCGAGAATGGCCATGGGTCATGAGAATGGTTCTAATATGGCCGAGGTTGGTATTGCAGTATGCATTTAAGTTCCCTTATGTATGAGAATGAAACAAAATTGAAATGCTCACTTTTGAACAGAAATACAGTATAAAGTGTTACCTTATATTATGGTAAAATTAAAAATAATTTTGACAAAAATTTTATTCTCATCTCTAAATTTAAGAAGTATGTACGTGTGTATATAACACTCATATGAAATAAACATGTACTCTTAATATTGTAGCCATATTTACATGTAATTTTATGAAGAGAGGCATACATGAACACATTGCAGCATTTCTGCAGACCACCTAAATACTGAATAGTGTTGCTATGTATGTACGCTGCATAGAGTTTCTATGTATTATTTCTAAAGCACAGCTCCAGACATATTAATACTTAAGTAAAATATCTTCACTGGCATCCTATTTCCTATCATTTCTTAGCATGGCAGTCCAAGTCCTCCATAACCTACCCAGTCTGTTTTTCTAGGCTTATCTTCAAATATCTCCATCCTTCCCCATATGCACCTAAACCTTTATTCTAGTTGTATCAGACTGATCATTACAGGTCCTGCACTTCCCAACTCTGTATCTTTTCTCAAATTACTCTCACTGACTAAAACCCGCCCCCCACAATAAATCTGCTTAGAAAAAACTCTATTAATTTTCCCAAGTCCAATTCAAGTGTTGTCCTCTCTATATATTCTTCCTCTGTCCTATTATTCAGAATTAATATCTCCTTCATTAGCACTCACAGAGTAATTTATACCTCTCTCATATCATTGATCAACCATGTGAATATTTTATACTCTCTAATGACTATATCTGTTCCGATGGTTATATTCTTAACTAGACTATAAATTTCATGGATTCTGGGGATATACCCTTAACAGTTGGTTGACCGGAGACAATGCCCTGTTCTAACATCAATGCGTGCAGATGTGGGGCAAAAGCAAAATGGAAGTAGGGTGGTAAATAGAGCCTCGGCAGTCAGTTGGTAAGAGAGAAAGCTCTTAAAAAATACGTTTTGATTATATTTTCTGCTTTCCTGATGGTTCACACTGCTTTCTTGAAAATATTTTTCATCTGTCCCTTAGCTAAGTACTCATGTCAAATATTACACTTTAAAAATTTTTGTTTAAAAGGTGTCACTTTTGGAGACTTTCCTCAGATGGAAAGTCTGCTGATTCCTCTCCCATGCTACCTACATTTGAGCCCTGTACTGTACAAATATGATAATGAAAATTCAGAGATGCTTGCTGATGTGCTGTATTTCAGTAAGTCAGTCTAACATCCTGATGAAAATAAAATCTGCTATGATTTTTACATTTATAAACTGAGATGCCATCTGACAACTGGATAGCAATGTGCAAATAGACTCGCTGTGATTTTAAGCAGCTTTCCCTGTAATTCAGATGTGCATAGGACAGAAAATCTCTTGTGCTTTTCACACATGTCCAATGTAATTGTTCTAAATCTGATATGAACCTGTCCCCTGTCCGAGCGCTAACAATAGTACTGTGGGAACTAAATTGGGCTGGGAGAGTGAGCCTACCAAGTATTTTAAGAACAACCTCAGTGGTTTTTCTCTATCCTTCTAATTTGGAACTGACATTGGTGTTAAAAACCCTAGTGAATCAGTTCCAGCCCAGACAACCCTGGTTTTATATATGTAGAAATGAAATGAGCTTTGGGTTATAGCTAATCAGCCAAATAACAATATCAGCATCTGTTCGGTCTTACTGCTATTCCTGTGGTTGGGTTCCTACTTTGCATCCCCATAACCCATGAAGATTCTTAGCATGTAACCTAACTCCCTATCTTGTACCTAAGAGGTAGTTTCCAACTGTTGAGCCCCATTTCTTCTTTTTACACTACTAAATTTACTCTACCCATGTGGATATTACCTTTTGCCTACTCTGTGACATATACGAAGTTTAGCAGTACTGCCACGCCTTGCTTGGCTGTTCATCCTGAATTGTTTATCTGTGCACTTCACATAGTGGTTTTGATTCTTTACTACTGTCCTCCAACACTTCTCTTGTTCTTATTTTTTTTCTATTCTTATTAAAATATAAATTAAATTTTATGCAGTGACTTGTCTTCTGAATTGAACTAAACATTTCGTGCAATTTGGTGATATGTGATTAGGAGACATTATTCATTTTTTGAGAACCATTGTGTTAGGTAACCACAAGTCTGGACTTAATGGTTATCACCTCCTGGTATTTATGCTCTTTTATAATTTTCTCCCCTTGAGTGGGGTCTAGGATTATTGACTTTCTTCTAACAGATTGAAATGGCAAACATGATGGAATGTTACTGCCTAAGTTAGGTTACAAGGAGACTGTGGCCTCCATTTGGTATGTCCAGTCTTGCACTCTTACTCACTAGCTCTGAAAGAAGGTGAGCTGACCTGCAAAGAGCACAAAAAACAGCCACAAGTTGAGGCCCTCAATCCAACAGCCCACAGGGATTGAATCCTGCCAACAACTACGTGAATGAGTTTGGGAGCATATCTTCCCCCCGTTGAACCCTCATATGAGAACCGGCCCTGGCTAATAATAACTTGACCACAGATTTACAAGAGACCTTGAAGCAGAGGCACCCAGCTGAGCCATGCTGAGATTCGTGACCTACAGAAACTGTAAAATAAGAAATGTTTGTTGATTTATGCACTAAGTATTGGAACAATTATTAACAACAGATAACTAACACTGCCATCAAAATTGTTAGTTTTTGTTGTTGAAAATTATGATGATGAAGAAAAGTGCCTGGTGGTAAAAAGAATCTAATGCTATCATCTTGTCATTTCTAGGAAGATAATAAAGGAGAGGTTCTCACTTGCCTCATCTATCATTCCTGTACCTCCTAGCAGTCATCAAATGTAAAACCTAAAAATTTCTCATTGTTATTCTTGTTAGATTAAAAAAGGTCATTGTAACATATTATTATCAATAAATAATACCCACCGTATCGATACTGGTTTTCCTAACTTTTATTTTTTATATTTACTATAATGAGTCAAACTTTTAGAGGAAAGCATCAACATATCATTTGTCCATTACAGTTCAGCTTCAGTGATTTTCTAAAGAATATCTTTTCATATGCATGTAATCTTTTAAGACAGTTCAATGTGAAGGTTCTTCTCTAAGTTCGTAAAATTTTAATTATGATGGCTCTTTCCCATGGTAAACATTCTTCCTCATTTTGTTCTTTTGTGGGTTCTTTTTTATGCTTGTTTTACTTATCTGCTGCTATTATACAAATCACCCCAAAACTTAGTGGAAGAATAACAACCATTTATTAGCCTGTAATTCTGAAATTTGGGCAAAGATCATTTTTGTTCCACATGATTGGCTGAGGTCACTCATGAAGTGCATTTGTCTGGGAGTTTGATTTGAGCTGAAATACCCAATATGCCTAAGGTCACAGGAAATGTGCCTCAGTGGCTATGCCTGGAAAAGCTATGGGCTGTCCAGGCAACTCTTTTTATCTGCTTGGTTTCTATACCAGAGTAGCCAGAACTTTTTACATGGTACCTTAGGGCTCCAAGAAATTGAAAAGTGAAGCTGCCAGGCCTTTTTAGGGCAAGGCATGAAACGAATTCAATGTTGGTTTTACTACATTCTATAGATAAAGATAAAATCCAAGGCCAACCCAGAATGTGAAGGAGGAAATAGACAAGATCTATGCAGATGTCACACAGGAATGGCATATAAGAATGGTGGTCATCTTTAAGAATTATATATCACATGGTGCCCAGGAGTTTTCAGCTTTAGTTATGTGATGCCTGTTCCTGGTTATACTTTCTAAAAAGAAAGAAGATTTGGTAATAGGCAAAGCTTGCTGAACTTAAAAAAAAAAAAAAAATATATATATATATATATATATATATATATATATATATATCTCAAAATCAACATTTACCTGCTCTGTAGATTTGAAATTATAACTCTAAGACCATAAATCCTAGAAAAGGTAGAAGAGAGTGAAAGATTTTTAGATGGAGCAAGGGGTATTAAAGTCCCAAAATGAACACTATCTGAGTGGCAGAGGAGTCAGCAGAAACTTTAAAGTTTTGTGAAAAAAGACGATGAAAGGAAAGCATTGAAGAAGAAGAAAGTAGGTAAAGATAATCTTTAAAGAGTTAGAACAGTACCTGCCTCTATAATTTAAACAACTGAGAAGACAGGCAGTTTCCCTGTCAAAAGATATTAATAAAAGAAATAGCCACATGATATGTTCTAGAGGTTTATGGTCCACATCATGATTTTTTTGAGCCCCTGTTGCTTCTAGAAGTATATGGTATTCACGTTGTTAAAAATACAGTGGAAGTGAGATAAACTGTGTTTGTAATCTTAGATTTTTAGCTTACTTTAAAATATGAAATCTTATCTTATTTTTGGAGGAGGATTGAGGAGGTTGCTATCAGTGAGTAAAAGTAAATGGAAGGCCTTCTGTAAGGTATTTGAAATAGGATATAATGTGCTCATTATTGTTCAGGGAATTTGTGGAAGCCTGGTATCAAACAAATAAAAAACAACCTTTTCCAGAAACTAGATTAAGATGACACTCCTAGACAATTAGATTGGTGTCCAAAACCTACAATATTTCTGCAATATTTATTTTGTATATTAATTACAATTAAGCCATCTTTAATCAACTAGTACATAATTTTATACTAGAATGATTGATATTAAACAATTTACTAATAAATTATACTAAAATGTGGTTTTATTTATATATTTTAACATTTTCATTGAGATGTAATTTTACACATTAAAATTCACACATTTAAAGTGTATAATTCAGTGGTTTTTAGAATATTTACGGAGTTGTGCAACAGTTACTATAATTATCAAACATTTTCATCACCCTCAGAATAATTCTGGCACACATTAGCAGTCACTCCCCATTGCTCTCCACCACCCCACAACAAAGTCTAGGCAACCACTAATCTTTTTGCTATTGCTATAAGTTTTCTTATTCTGCATGTTTCACAGAAATATCATACATTTTATTGTCTTTGTGAGTGGATTCTTAAACCTAATATAATGTTGTCAACCTTCACCCATATTTTAAGATTTTGTGAGTACTTCATTCTTCTTTTTTGCTGGATAATATTCTGTTGCATGAATATATCACATTTGTTTTATCCCATTCAACAGCTGATGACATCTGAATTGTTTCTACTCTTTGGCTATTATGAATAATGCTGCTTTGATCACTCATGTACGAGTTTATATATGGACATATACTTTCATTTCTGTTGGCTATACCTAGGAGTGAAATTGCTGGGTTACACAGTAACTCTATGCTTAACATTTTGAGGCACTGCCAAAAATTGTTTTCCAGAATGGATTCACCATTTTACATTCTACCTGCAGTGAATGAGGATTGTAATTTCTCTATATCTTCTTGTTATTTTCTGTCTTTTTTGATGATAACCATCCTTCTAGAATTGAACTGGAATCTCATTGTGGTTTTGATTTACGCTTCCCTAATGACTAATGATCTTGAACATCTTTTCTTGTGCTTTATTGGCCGTCTTCTGGAGAAATTTATCTATTCAGCTTCTTTGCCAGTCATTAATTCAGTTAGTTGTCTTTACTTTGGGGTTGTAAGTGTTTATATATTCTGAAGACAGATCCTTTCAAATGTATGATTTGAAATACTAGCATTCTGTAGGTTATCTTTTAACTTTCTTGTTTTGAGTGCAA
This sequence comes from Balaenoptera borealis, assembly GCF_965194805.1. Taxonomy (NCBI): domain Eukaryota; kingdom Metazoa; phylum Chordata; class Mammalia; order Artiodactyla; family Balaenopteridae; genus Balaenoptera; species Balaenoptera borealis. The sequence continues at coordinate 86,509,927 of NC_138867.1, forward strand.
ATGTTTTAAACTTGAATTTAGTCCAATTTATCTATTTTCCTTTGTTTTTTGTGATTTGGGTGTCATATCTAAGAAAATATTTCCTAAGCCAAGGTCACCATGATTTACTCATATGTTTACTTCTTAAAAGTTTTAGAGTTTTAGCTCCTACATTTAGGTCTATGATACATTTTGAGTTAATTTTTATGCATGGTCTGAGGCAGGGATCCAGCTTCTTATTTTTTTTTTTTTTTTCATGTGGATATCCAACTATCACAGCACCATTCATTGAAAAGACAATTCTTCCCCAATTGAATCAATTTGGCACCCATCTTGAAAATCAATTGGTCATAAATGTATGAATTTATTTCTGGACGCTGAATTCTATTCCATCGATCTATGTCTGTCCTCATACTAGTACCACAGTCTAAATTACTATAGTTCTTTAACTTTGTTCTTCTTTTTCAGGAGTGTGTTAGCTATTATGTGTCTCTTGTATTTGCATATGAACTTTAAAATCAATTTGACATTTTCTGCAAAAAAAGGCAGTGGGCATATTTATAGAAATTGTGTTGAATCTGTAGATCATTTGGGGGAGTAGTGCCATTTTAACAATATTGAGTCTTCCTATCCATGAACAAGGGATGCTTTTCCATTTGGTTAGATCTTTATTTGTCTCAACAGTATTTTGTACTAATCAGTGCACAAATTTTGCATTTCTTTTGTTAAGTTTCTTATTAATGCTATTGGAAATGGGATTGTTTCCTCAATCTCATTTTTGTACTTTTCGTTACTGTGTAGAAATGCAATTGAGTTTTAAATTTTGATTCTATATCCTGCAACTTACATGAACTTGATTATTCAATATTTTTAGTGAAGTTCTTAGCATTTTCTATATATAAGATCATGTCCTCTGTAAATAGTGATGATTTCACATCTTACTTTCCATTTTGGATGACTTTTATTCCTTTTCCTTGACAAATTGCCCTGGCTAGAAGTGTGTAGAAGTATTGTGTAGAAGTGGTGAGAGTGGACATTCTTGTCTTCTTTCAGATTTTAGAAGGAAAGTCTTCAGTTTCAATGGAACTATATTATTTTAATAATTGTGAGATTTTTTTTTTTATAGATACCCTGAATTGGGTTGTAGAAGTTCCCTTCTATTTCTTGTTTGGGTGTTTTTATATTGAAAGAATGTTGGATTTTGCCAAATGCTTTTTCTGCATCAATGGAGGTGATCATGGGGTTTCTAATCCTTTATTCTATTAATATGGTCTGTTACATTGATTGATTTTCTTACATTTAACCAACCTTTCATTTTTCAGATAAATCCTACTTGGTCATGCTGTATAATCCTATTTACATGTTGCTAGAATTGATTTGCTAGTGTTTTGTTGAGGATTTTTGCATCTGTATTTGCAGAGCATATTGATTTATAGTTTTCTTGTACATTTATAGTTTTCTTTTCTTGTACATCTTGCAGTTTTCTTGTCTTAGCCTACTTTTGGTATCAGTTTTGACTTCATAGAATGAGTTGGAAAGTGTTCCTTCCTCTTCAATATTTTTTGAAGATTTTGTGAAGAATTGGTATTTATTCTTCTTTAAAGGTTTAGTATGATTCACCAATGATGCCATGTAGATCTGAGCTTTTCTTTCGGGAGAGTTATTTATTACTAACCCAAACTTTTTACTTGTTATGGTCCATTCAGATATTGTACTTCCTTTAGAGTCAGTTTTGGTAGATTTTTGCTTTTTTAGAAATTTATTTAGTTTATTTTGTTAGCTAAAATTTTCTTGTCATCTTTTTTCCCCCTGTAAGTTCTGTAGTAATTCCCCCTGTTCCTTTCATGATTTTAGAAATGTGAGTCTTCTTTCTTTCTTTCATGATCAGTCTAGTTAAGAGTTTGTTAATTTTGTTGACATTTTTCAGTGCACCATTTTTTTGTTTCATTGATATTCTTTATTGTATTTTATTTTCTATTTCATTTATTTTCACTGCTCTGTATTACTGCCTTCCTTTGCTTTTAGTTTTCTCTTCTATTTCTAATTTCTTAAGGTCTAGTTTCTTTAGTTGAATTGAGTATGTTTTGATATTATTGCTTTTATTTTCCTTTATCTCCAAATTCTCTCTAATTAACTTCCAAGTATTTTCTAATTTCCCATGTAATTTTTCATTCATTTATTAATTATTTAGGAGTTTGTGTTGATTAATTTCTGTCTATTTATAAATGTCCTAAATTTCTTTCTGCTATTGAATTATAATTTAATTACATTGCATTTGGAGACATATTTTGTATGATTTCAATTTTTTAAATTTATTGAAGCTTGTTTTATGGCCTAGCATATGGTCTTTTCTGTAGAAAGTTCTATGTGTACCTGAGAAGAAAGTGTATTCTGCTGCTGTTGGGTGAAGTGTTCTATACATATTTCTTTTTATTTTATTTTATTTTTATTGACGTATAGATTTACAGTGTTGTGTAAGCTTCAGGTGTACAGCAAAGTGATTTAGTTATATATACATATATATCTTCTTTTTTCAGATTCTTTTCCTTTGTAGGTTATTACAAAATATTGAGTATAGTTCCCTGTGCTATATGGTAGGTCCTTGTTGGTTATCTATTTTATATATAGTAGTGTATATATGTTAATCCCAAACTCCTAATTTATCCCTTCCACCTCTCCCTGTTGGTAACCATAAGTTTGTTTTCTATGTCTGTGGGTCTATTTCTGTTTTGTATATAAGTTCATTTGTATGTTTTTTTTTTTTTTTAGATTCCACATATAAGTGATATATTTGTCCTTTTCTGTCTGGCTTACTGCACTTAGTATGATAATCTCTAGGTTCATGCATGTTGCTTCAAATGACATTATTTCATTCTTTTTATGACCGAATAATATTCCATTGTATATATATATCACATCTTCTATACATATTTCTTATTTCTAGTTGATTTATAGTGTTTTCAAGTCTTCTGTTTCTTTGCTGATCTTCTATTTTTTCTTTCCATCATTGAAAGTAGGCATGCTTAACTCTCTAACAATAATTGTTCAATTTTCCATTTCTCCCTTCAAATATTAGCTTCTGTTTCATATTTTGGGAGGCTTTTTGTTCATATTTATAATTTGAAATTAATTGAAATAAAAACACAACATACCAAAATGTATGCAGTGAGCTAAAAAATTGCTCAGAAGGCACTTTATTGATAAAAATATCAAGGCTGTTGTATACATAAAAGTATAATGAACATTTGGCTTGATTACAGTGTTTGTTCACTGTGTCTAGATAATATACTCCAGATTGGGGTACTAAAATTACGCCAACTAAGTTTTCAAATTCTGTCTGTTAACTTACCCTTTTTTAACATGAATTGTTTAGACATTATTTACACTGAGGACATTTTTAATTAATTTTATGTCTCTTACCAATTTTAACATGCTTGTTTGCAATTGTTTGAACATAGTCCACAAGATGTCTATCACACTCAAACAAATGAATCAACACATACCTATGCATTTGAATCACTATATTAATACTACAAGTTTCTTCCATTTCTGAAATACACTTGCCTCTGTTTAAGGTGTATTTATGTCATGGAACTATAAAAAATAATCATATGTAAGTTGAATAAAAGCCACTATGATAAGATAATTTATATTAGTGAATATATTATTTACAAGCAAATTATTTTGAAAACGATGAGATCTAATAAAACCAAAAGAAAGTCAACCAGTAAAATAGAGGCTATATACTAGTAAGATAAACAGAAAACAATGACTAAGTGACATCAGAGGGGATTTATACTGAACTAAACTCTGGGAGGGTGATAAGATAGATCAAAGCACTGAATTTAGAATGAGTTTTTGCATGTGAGAAAGTAAAAAAATAAGTATAGATTCTAGCCATATAAAACTGTCAGCTTGAAAATATACTGCTTGCATGGTCAGTCACTTGGGTAACATTATTCTGTGATACATTAAATTTAGAAGCTATCTCTTATGGCTTTTGAAGTATGACAAACAAACATTCAGTAATCTTTATTTTTATGATATGTTCAATGAAAGAAAACTACAATAAAATTCATTCAAACTAATATTGGTTAAAGTTAGGCATATAATGTTCTTTTTTCTTCTTTTGATAATTTTTAATACATTGTAAAGTTTTGCTAAATAATCAAATCTTATTTATAGTTTGAGACTGCAAGTAGCTTTCCAATTCTATATAAAATTTAGCAGCAGGAGAAATTAATTCAACTCCTGGTTCAAAGTCCTACAGTATAAACTTATATTTTACAGATATTCAATTAAAAACATACAATTGAAACAGTAAAGTAAAATGAATCAAATTTTCACATTCTTTTTTGTTTCCCAAGTTCTGTGTTATAATTTGCACAGGAAAACTATAGGAAATATCAATATGTCAGTTTTATCAGTTGATATTTATTTTAATATTCCTTAAATGATAGGACTTTATACTAGCTTTTGGAGTAATTAAATCTTAAAAATGTTAAATTGTAGAGAAAATATTGGACATACCTTATTTTGTTTTCATAGTATGTCTCTTAGTTTGGATAGACATTTTGAAAATAAACAGCCTAAATATTTGAAATGGACAGAAGGAAAGTGAATAAGAAAACCTCTGAAGGAAAATAGTAAATATTGTGGTCTACTGAATGTGTGAATTATACTTGAATAGTTACCGGAGATGTGTCAAAGACTTATGTTGTGCTGAAATTTCATTTTTCTCTTCATTGTGTGAACTGAAATGCTCTCTGCATGTAAATAGCTCTGTAGTTTGTTTCTGATAGCCACAGTCACTTTGTGACTCTAAAAATTAACTCTATGTAACACTAGAAAATAGGGATCCCTAACTGGGAACAGAAAAATACTGTTTATTATTACTTCATTTTTTTCCTTCTACACATTGTTGAAACCTGCAAATAATAGTCAACAGTTATATAGTAGCTTTACAATTCCCATATATATGATCTTGACCTGAGACTGAAAGACAAGGTCACCCTCATATTCCACAATTTAAGATGCCTATTTTCAGGACTGACTATGAATTTTGTAAACAATAAGATTTGGCATGCATGCTTTATTGAAAGTTTCCTTAACAAATAATATCCTTTTTCCCAGTGATTTTTGGTGTCGAGGGGAAATACTTTCAGAGGACAATTTGTGGTTAATGCCTTTCTGTGGGTAAAATCCCACTGAGAAGTGCTCTAACTTGCTCTGGGTTGTGTTCCAACTTAGTTTAAGGGACTTTAGGGGACACACTCCTGCTGATTCCACTGTTCTTTCCTGTCTTCCCTTTTTTTGTAATCTTGACCCAAAAACTATTTTAAGTGATGTCTGATTTGGCTTCCTATGGATCTCAAATGTTCGCTGACAAAGCGTTACTGAAAGAATGTGTGACTCTCCCTTTCTTTTCTTGAATTCAGAGTTTCTGATGTTGATATTAATGTGAAAGGGTCATCCACAAAGAGACAAAGAACACTAATGTTGTAAGGCTTCTCAGCTCTTCTCCTTTATCACAGTCGGGGGACTCCAAACCATTGGGATCAAATACCTTCTATCACCTCCTTAAAAACATGAGCATTCTGTGTCATTATTGGCCTGTAGGCTGTGAGGCTTATTCCTAAAGTATTCCTCTCTCTGTATAGTCCATCAATTGAAAGCTACAGAACTGTAAGATTTTAGGGCTAAAGGGCACCTTAAAGGTCAAATAGTCCAACCCCTTTACTTTATAGAGTTAGGAAATTGAAGCCTATGGTGAGTAGGTTATTTGTCTGTGGTGTGGATAAAGGTACAGAAATGGACAAGAAAGTAGTATCTCTGTCTACAACAAGGGGACTCCACATGGCACTTGTATTAGTGATACCTTTTCCCTTGTTTCCTTAATACCTTCCTATCTTATCACACCTTGCTCAGTTCCTAGGGAATCTTCTGATATGATAACTGAGTTGAGGAGATAACAGGTTTTAACATTAAGAACTCACTACACAGAGGCTTAAATTACAGGAAATTTAAATATGTCAAAATTGTTTTTTTTTTCTAAACATGTGATATTACCAATCTAGTTTTCATGTCAAGCAAAAAAATGGTAGTGGTTTTTATCCAAGTCTTTGGTGAAAATAAAGTACCGTCTTGGTAGATCACTGTAGGAATAGTGACTGTGGACTCTCAATGGAGAATATCTACCACAATTGGATTTATAAGCAATTTATTTTTTTAAATATGTTTAGACTGAAAAATCACCCTGAGGACTACTGAGAGAAAAAATAAATCAAGATCTTTAATTACATAGTTCTTTAAGGTATAGAATAACTTGAATGCTAAATGACTCAGCATGAGTCATATAAGTAATGCCTTTTGGTAAATTATACTTTTATGAGGACTTCTATGTTACTCTTGTAAAAGTAACTTAATAAATTCTTCCTACTGGAGTACTAACACATTTCAACTAAAGAGAGACCAGAAGTAAAGGAATAATGTGCTTTACTTTTGGTGATATGACACAAACATATCTATTCCAGAGAAGAGGAAAGGATAAGAATCTTCTTTATATTTTGAGATAGAATAGAAAAGATGCAGAGAACCAAAGAGGAAGACTGGCCAATAAAGTATTTTCCTAAATATGTTGAAAGGGATGCAAAGGCCTTTAGAGATATCCAGTCCAAACTTCTTCCAAATGAAGATGGAAGGAGCATTGATTTAGTCTTGGTTTAAACGTTTTCCATTAAGGTGAATCTACTTCTTGCTCCATGACACAGAATTCTGGTGGTTCCATGATGCTTGGGAGTTCAGCCAGACTCAAAGTGAATACAAGGTTGACATGTTACATCTACAAATAAACAGAGGAACAGGGAACCCTGGGAGGGGTTTGTTCAAATTTCCTTCATATCAGAACTTGCTTTGAACATAAAGAAGGCAGTGGAAGTCTAAGAAACATGAACAATCAAGAAACCCCATCATATCTTTTCTACCTTTGTTACTTCCCTGTATGTCCAACCACTTAGGCTGAAAATGATGACATGGGAGGAAAAGGAAAGATAGGACAACCCATAGTTTATTTCCTTTCAAGTCCTTTCTTACTCATAACTAAGCCTAAGGTAGAAAGTGCTGGGAGAATGTGTGCTTATCAGGAAATGAAATAACAACTAAGTTAGTTTTGTGGAGTGTTTAATTTTTCTAGTAAGAATGAAATATGTAAATGTGTACTATATTCACTAAAATAATGAATTATGTAAGTTCAGTAATTCCATATACACATGAAATGCATTTTAAACTGGCATTATACAGTATAAAAATGAACATAAAATTCATGCTAATAATTTAAATTTTTAATTTTTATTTACTTAAAACAACATTAAATAGCAAACAACAAACATCATGACAAGGTGAGAGAGAAGGTCTACAGCACAAAGAAAAAAGCTTTATATTTTTCTATTTAATGGCACTTTTCCCCTTCTTTTTAAACAAGGGCACTCGTGTTTTCATTTTGCACTAGATACTGAAAATTACTGTTTCAATAGGTCTAGAATGGGTTTGGACATCTGCATCTTTAACAAGGTGTGATGCAGATATCTACACATAGAACACACGGTCCCTATACCTCTCATTTGATTCTTGTGTAATATACCGTTGTATTATTATTTGTATTTACATGAATATAGCTGTGATCACATAAAACTGCAAGATTCATCGAGGTAAGATATATGAAATACTTAAGGTATTTTACAGTGTTTAGCTGCCTGTCTTCCATATGGCACCTTTTTAGAAAATATTATACGGTAAATTTATAAAGAGACATCTGACAATGGTCTAACCAAGTAGGAGTAAATAAAACAATTTAACAATAAGATTACATTAGAAAAAAATTGTCCATTGTGACTGTCATGCCTTTTTTGTATATTATCCATTAAAATAACCGTGTTAAAACTAGTCACTTCCATCTACAAATTGTGAACATAAAATATTTTTCCAAATTATTCATAATTAAAAGAAACTATTGAATATATACGTACAGATTCATGTTTTAAAACAAGATTTTCTGAAAGAATTTTAGTGGCACAAATGTTCATCTAGGTGAAATTTTAATGTAAACTCACTATATTAAACAATTATTGGCAGAACTCTTCTCTTGAAAGAAAGAGCAGAAGAGCCAAGCTCCATCTACCAGGCTTCAGCCTACTTTACTATCTACAGCCTATAGTGCATAATTGGAGAACAAAATGTTGAGTTTTCAAATAATTTAATCACTATATGGTCAGTCCCCACCAAAATCTTTTTTATGAGGTTTAAAATATGTATGCAACCTTTTAATTTAAGTTAAATTAAATTATGCTAAAATGTCTTGGAAAGACTGGGGGAAAGAAGCAAGAGGGAGGGGATATGGGGATATATGTATATGCATAGCTGACTCACTTTGTTATACAGCAGAAACTAACACACCATTATAAAGCAATTATACTCCAATAAAGATGTTAAAAAAATTTTTTTTTGAAGTACACTAAGGGGGAAAAAAGAAAGATTCTGACCATTGCTAGGATATTAACATGTTATAAAGCATTTTTAAAACAGGCCTACTAATTTTTAGAAAATAACTATTTAATACTTGAATTTGAATAATCAAAACCAATGGCTACCTGAGTCACCTGTGAGGCTGAATTTCATTTTTTTTTTTAACTCACAAAACAAGAGGTTATTTAGTTAGGAGTTTTGCTGTCTAATCTTCGCAGAATGAAATCCCTAAGGACAGTCTCTTACAAATGGGAATGTGTGAAGTTATACATAAATTCAGCAACCCTTTTAAAAAATGTCTGGTAAAGTGCTTTATACATGAATGCTCCATAGGTTATAATCAATGAATACTTATTAAAGATTACATATGGGCTTTAGTCCTGTGAAAAAGGTGATTCGAGTAATAACAGACTGATGGGTACAAAGTGCTCAAGTACTTCTAGTATTCAAGGCCAGTCACCTGAGAACTAAGGAGGACTTCAACTGTAGTTCATAATTACTCATTTGGAGCTGTTAGTATCAGTTGGGTTAAAATTCCTGTTTAAATATAAGCATAAATATGGTTAGTCAAGGCAGATGAAAGCAAGTTTGTGCCTACAGGCATGCTGTCAGTTAGCAGCCCCAAACCATAGACCTCAATCAGTTTTCTACAGTCCTGAGAAAACTGTGCTATTTATTTGGGACTATTTTTTCAGAAAACATAACTTGGAACAATGTACTCTACCTTTCCTATATCTTTAATTTCATAGGTTTCCTCTCTTGATCCAAGACTGCAATTTCTATGGTAATACTTTGATCAGTATAATCAACAAGTTTTGAAGTTGTAATGTGACATTGGGAAGTTACCTGACATCCTCAGACAGTAGTTTCTTCTGTGTGTAACCTGTGACTGAATTGCACCACAGAGGACTTCTGAGTAACAGTTTATGTTTTGCATATCTCATGCTCCATAATAATAACAATCATTGTAGCTTAAAATTAAGAATTTGTGACAAGGAAAACTTTTACATTATGATAATTTACTACAATATTTTTCTTATTGTATATCAACACAGGTTTTTTGAAAAAATATATTTAAATTTACTGCCTTTATTATATATACATCTCTTATTTGTGCTAAAAATCTAGAAAAGATTTTAGAGCCAATTTGTTGAAAAAGCTTGACATGGCATTTTGTGAACATGATGGAGGATAAAGTTCATGGGGGGGAAAATTGCTCATGAATATCTGAGATGATCTGAAGTAATAAAAACATTGATGAATCCATCATTGTGCTCCCCGTCCTGTGAAGGAGAGCTGGGTAGTCATATAGAATGCTGTCTTGCACCGCAATTCCATTACTATTGAAAACAGAGGTACTGACCTTGTCAACAATGGACACACACGGTTTTCCTTGCTTAATAAGAATCAGATATTTAGGCTGTGATGTTCAGGACTATCTCGGAGAGAATAAGGTTTCACTAGTTCTCATTATTCATTCTCTTAATTCCTAGCGTCCACACATGTAATCATGGTATATGAAATTACGTGTTGGTATTCAGTTCACTACTTCGTTAAAGGAGAACTATTATTTAAAAATGCTTCCACTGCTGTCCTAATTTTTAAAAAGTCTCTAATGACAGTCAAAATAGATTAATAATGAAAATGATCTAATTACAGTTCAATTTGATACGCTACCCTTGCAACTTTAATACCCCCAAACATATCTTTGATCATTATTTCCAAAGTCAGAAAAGTTTTCTGGTGTGAGAAATGTGTTACACACTCCTAATACCTTGTCCTAACCTCTGCTTTACTATTCATCTTTTATCATATATTCATTCAATCATTCTAAAAATGATTTTTAATTAAAGATGAGCCGTTTCAAAAACTCTTACTTTCTTCTTTCAATTATTGTTGTGACCCTTCACCTCATCCCATGGAGGAAATGAATGAGAAGGGAAATCTTAAAGAAATGCTGTTTACTGTTGCCTGGTACACAAATATATCCAGTCAAAAAGAATCCAAAAACCTTTTAGACACTAAAGAGACATATTACTTTGAGCAAAAATGACATGCTAGGTTTCTCTTATAAAATAAAACAGCCTGACAGCATTCAGTTCTCTTCCTCCTTTCATGCCCCTGATGATTTTTCCAGGTACCATTTGACTCCACTAAATATGTATTTACTCCATAACTATCCACAGCAAAGGAATATGGGTAGTAATATTGTTGATACATGAAATACAAGACATTCGCACTTGCACAACTTTCTCAGTTGTGCTGGCACTTGCTGACAGTTGTAAAAACTTTTTGTTGTCATAAGCAGAGACAACTCCAAAGGCACGTAGGAAATAAATGTATGCTATAATAACATGGTGCCATTTAAAAAAAAATCTTTTCAACTTAGGGCTACATTTAAACCTTCAGGTACAGTTCATGAAACTTATAATGTGGGAGAACGAGTACTGGTAGTGTCTTTGAGAGTCTCTAGGGAAAAAGACTCTGGGATATTGCTATCATTTTTACCATCTTGCTAACTGAATCACAGTTAGTGCCTTGGTTATTACACCTAAGAGAATGACTTACTACCCTCTAGGTTGAAATAAAGGACAAAATGAGATTCTTCTATTGTAGGGAGGTAGAACAAATTCAGGACACACAAAGGAAAAGACATTCTATTCAATCTCAATCTTTTAAAAATGGAGAACTAAATTAATCAGAATATGCAGTCCTCTACTATGGCCATATAAATTAATTGAGCATACATTTCAACTAAAATGAACACACATGGAAATTTTTGTACCGTTAGATACAATCTTCCTTCTAAAATATATTCATGTTTTCTTTTTATAAAAATGCAAAAACAAAAGCAAAATAAAACAGGCAGAATATTTTGTACAAAAGCAAAGTTGCACTTGAAAATGAGAGAAGGTTAATGTGCCACAGTCTGCATCAAATTTTTTCTCTCGCAGTCACTTGAGTCGTAAAATTGTAACATGCCGTTGAAGTAATTCAACCAAATAAAGTAAAAGTAATATTGATGAAAACCGCTTTCATTTTTATTGACTCATAAACATTAAAGTGTAAATATGCAGACTTCTTTTCAAACCCTGTAGCTGGAACTGAATGTTCTTACTTTAAATATCTGGAAAGGAAATACAAATTGTATGTCACACTTGAACCTGAAATATAAAACTGTCACTGTGTTTTGATGATGAAACTTTGAGCCCTTTGATAATGCCCTATTTTGCTCAGAAATTGTAATTTTTATTCCTTTTCCTTATGTAACTAATTTTTGTATTTGTTCCCTATTGTGACCCCCATTTATTGTTAAACTAATTGTTAAGTGACCTGTCTGTTTGAAGTAGTTCAATGTGGAATGAACAGATGAAACCTATGGCTCCTTAAAGTCAATTCTGGCATGTGATTTTGCATTTATTTGCTAAATTACCATGGTCTGAGAAATGGTTAAAAGATGAAAATGCCACTGGGATAGTATTCTTAAGTACTTTTCAAATAAATCTTAATGATTAGGACTTTTAAAACACTTGAAATGTGTTTAAAAATGACTAAACTGGGATACTTCATAGGAAGGAGTAGAGGGTACTGGGACAAGCGCTTTTAACTGAAACAGGTGACCATTTGACTTTAAGTCAAGAAAATAAAAGCAGCTGTGCTTGCTCATTATTTACTCAGCACTGGAGGCAATAATCAAGTTCCTCAAATCAATTACACCATTGAAGAGTAATGGCAGGGAGCAGAGCTTTATCAGCAAACCTGGGTATTTTGTATCAGTATGTCTCTTTGTATTTTTAGACATAAATCTTTACCATAGAGTTTGTGTCCAGACAACATTCTCTCCTCCCTCCAGGTGTTGACAACACAGTAGGATTTGTGGATTTTGAGTACCTGAGGGAAAAATTGTAATGTGAGTAAAAATTGATATTATTATGTTGTAAGAAGACTTAACACTTTAAAAAATATATATCTTCACTTCAGACTAGTGGAGTATTTGGACAAACAGTTTAGGAGAAAAGGGCCTAAACTGTATCAAATTCTATTTTATATTGTATATGGATATTAATATAGATAGCTGGGAATGTTGATCAATTTTATAATGCATGCTTTTGCAAATATATTTTATATATTAATGTATAATAGATATTATTAGCAAGCAATGGTACTTCTATTTTACAGCTCTTCATATCAGATCAGGAATGCTGTATTTTGACTCATGCCAGATTAGAAACAGCAATATTTTCTGTTGTTTTCTCAGTAAAAACTCATATTTCCTGTTTTGAAAGTTGTCAAAGTGAACTTAACATCAAATTTTTTAGATAACATATTTTCCGACATTAATTCAGACTAATATTTTTACTGTGTTTTGTTTAATACTGAATATAAACTTCTGAATGATATGGAGAAAGGATAAAAGGACATGAAAGTTATTGATTGCAATATAAATTTAGCTCTCAACAAGCATGTCCTCAAGAAATACAAAACTAAATAGAAGTCGGAGCACAGAATATCTCTATTTTCTCATCTTTAACCTATTTCAAATTGATAGATAACATGATGCCAAAACTATGAATAGTTCATGTAGTGAGATACACTTGGATTGCATAGTGAGTAGGACCATGGCTGATGGATTTTATTGTATAAAATGTGGTGCAGTTTTGCTCTTATCGTTATTTAACTTGAAGGCCATCACAAAATAGTAAATATGAAAAGATTTGAAACATTACTAAATGCTCAATTCTAGTTGGTAATTACACATTTAGCTTAAGTTTGATGCAAGTTATGTTTTCCCTGAGTAACCAGGTATAGAGAATGGAGGATCACTTACATTTTTAAAAGTGACAAATTGAAATAATCATTTAAGCTTCATAAATTTATAATATGTTAAAGTCAAAGGCCATCTAATTGAATATGAGTGTACTAACCATGAAAGATACACCACACCCATTTTAAAGCCTTATAAAATAATAATTTTTGTCATTTACTTAAAGATTTAGTAGTGAAAAGTATGTGTATTGTTTGTGTATGTATACATATCTCTCTCCATAATAGGCCACTTGAAATGTCTACACAATTATAAAACTTATCATTGTAATTTTTTAATCATTTTATTTGATTTCACTATATTGTGCTATTGTGCATATTTTATAGTTACTGAAGGCCTAATCCTTGCTTTGTCTACTGCATTGTACATGGAATAGTTATATTGGGTAATTTGTATATACTTGTTCTTCTCATGCCATATAGTTGCTTGCTAAAATTATACATTTAATGTTTGCTGGCGCCATTAAGTTTTGTGAATGTTATCTTGTTGAAAGTCATTATTATAATAAGTGGATATCATCCTATCATTTCCATCCCTGAATGGAGGATATCATTATGAGAATTTTCCAATGGATGATCTAAAAAAAAATCTAATTATTTTTGTGTGAAGGAAGTGCAAAGGGATTTGCATTCCCAAGTGATGGATATCACTGGTGTATAAAACTGTCTTGCTTTTGCTTTATTTGAGATCTTATTTTGGTCTCAAAAGAAAAGCAACTTTCAAAAGCAAAGTAAAAACTATTTATCTACATTAATAGATATGTGTTTTGATTATTAGACCATTCAAAAACCAGTGACTTTATTTCTCAATGCCCAAGGATAGAGAAGACAGCAAAATATATGCTGATGATATCAATAATCTTGCATTTAAAAAACTGGAAGTTTGGAAACCAGAATAACACATGATTCGACACATATTATCAAGAGGCATTATGCATTTATCTTCAGGTCAAAAATAATGTTAATGCTCTTTGTTTTGAAAGTATTATGTTCACACGGGTATTTATATACTATATTCCATAATATAGTCAGATATTTAAATTGTCAGAAGTCAATTAGCAGTGTCCTCTAAAATGGAAAATTCAGGTTTAACTGAACTTACATTTTGAACTTCACTGTTCTTAGTTGACTTCACAGATGTTTTAGTTGAAAAGCTCTATGCACAGACATTGTGCCTGGGTGGGTCAAAAACTAAGTGCAACACCTAACATATGTTTGAATTTTGGCTTTAGGTAAAGAAACGACAGCCTCCTAGGCAAATAGGAGATAATATCTGGCGGGACAATATATTGCTGCAGAATTTCAATAAGTATTTACACACAGGCACACACAGAAACACAGTTTCATGGATCAACTACATTGGGAAGCTCTTGGTTAAACAAAGGCAGATGAGTTTCTTTACAACAAGAATTCTCAGATACTATTACTACAATAACTTAAACTGTCTGAATCCAAGATATGTATATATTAGGTAAGGTATTCCAAAGTGAATTGGCCATAGAAACGATTTTTCATGGAGTATTACACAGGATTATCATTCTCTGAAATCTTAAAGAAATAGTATAAATATTTTTTTTATTGTTATTAGATCCAACTAGCACTTTGAAATTTCATTCTACTAAAATTCTTATTAATATTTATCATTTTTTTACCACTTCAATATTGGCTTCTAGGACATTGTTTTCTCCTTCCCATTGTATTCTTCCTTTCATGGAGGAAAACAAATACAATCATTTTTTTTTAGGCAATTCACCAAAAAGCTGATTCATCCTCCCCTTATCATAATTCTACCTTACAGTATGAGGCAAAGCTTTTTCTTTTTCCCTTAAAAAATGGAGGAAAATGATGACTAGCAAAATATGAGGAGAGGCATTTTGCTGGGAGGTAGAGTTCAGTTTGGGGTTACAAGGGTTCCACAGAGTACCCATGCTCCTGATGAAACTACCTCCCCCCAACTTTAACGTTACTCACATCAAGATTGAAGGTGGGGGAGTCTGAGAATCCCCCATGTGTATGGTGAAACGACCACTTCTTCTGATCGCCAACCTTCTTGTTCCAGAACCACAAACTTTCTGAAATATCACTCCATAGAAGACCATAACTAGAGCTGATTATCACATCCCAGAAAGAAACCATAAAAACTAATCCTAATACTCTCTGTACAGTTCAAGACACTTCTTCCTTAATCATCTAAATTCTTGAAGACACAGGGCTCTGTACATCCACTGAAATGACTCATTCTCTCACAATTTAAACTCTTTCAGTAACCACTGAACAAAGAAAATTCCCTATATCCTCCTTGTGTCTCAATGTTTCTTCCACTTCTCATTCTAACTGATATCTAGGTATCTAAGTATACTGCTTCCACACTAGGACTCTCAAGTCGTCTTTCACTCACACACCAAGCAGCAGTGGTCCTGGAGTTAGGATAGATTTTCACCCCTCCTCATATCAAACAAGCAAATGAATAACAAATGTATCAGGGGGGATATATGAATGTTTTTCCTAATGGTTGTAAACACCTACAAAAAATATCATTGATGTTTTATCAACTTGCTTATTACCTTTTTTCCACCAGTACTTATATTATTATATTATATTATTATTCTTAATGTTGTCCATCAATACCTATATAGACAACCTATGCAACACGTTATAATTTTAGTTTTGTACTTTGCTCACCTCCAATAATTTTGTCCTACACTTCACCTCAATCACCCATTTCCATCATCATTCTTTCTAAACATTATCATTACCAATGTCTGGACCACGTCCAAAATCTTAAATAAAACCATCCCTGTGTCTTGCTCATATTTTCATATTAAAATATGAACTCTTCAAAAACTCCAACTCTCCAAATTATTTGTTTCTACCATGACCTCTACCCACTGAAGCCAGTAATTCACTGTTGATCTCCTTACGTTTGAAGTTGCTAACACACAAGCTAATCTGACTGATCTCACTCTGAATATGACCACAAAAGCTTGAGTCCTCAAAGACACATAGTACATTTCCCTACAGTGTATTTTCCGTGTCTTTTCTCTTTGCTAACAACTCTTCACATCTTCCACCCCAACTGATTGCTTTCAGCAGTACTCAGAATTGCATTTGGTTTCAGGTTACCAAAAAAAATGGAATACATTGGACTGATTTTATCCATAGCCTTACTCTCTTGAAGACTGCCCAATTTGACTCTATTAAAACTACTCTTGTCAGTGTCACTACTGACCTCCACCTTGAGGTATTCAGTGGCAAATTTTCACTATCTTATCTCTGTTTTATCTTGTCTGACGTTCTGAGTCTGCAGAAGCATATAATCACTCTCTCTTGAAACACTTTGTTCACTCAGCTACTGTGACTCACATTTGTGTGTATGTGTTTTTCTACCTCACTGGCCATTCTTTCTCAGTTATTTTTACTGGATAATTCTTTTCCCATCTCTAAAAGTTGGGGACTACCCCAACTTTCTGTTGAAGAATATTTTTTTTTTTTTTTTGATGGACATAGTGGTTCTTATTTATTTATTTATTTATTTTTGGCTGTGTTGGGTCTTCGTTTCTGTGCGAGGGCTTTCTCTAGTTGTGGCAAGCGGGGGCCACTCTTCATCGCGGTGCGCGGGCCTTTCACTATCACGGCCTCTCTTGTTGCAGAGCACAGGCTCCAGATGCGCAGGCTCAGTAGTTATGGCTCACGGGCCTAGTTGCTCTGTGGCATGTGGGATCCTCCCAGACCAGGGCTCGAACCCATGTCCCCTGCATTAGCAGGCAGATTCTCAACCACTGCGCCACCAGGGAAGCCCTGTCGAAGAATCTTTTATCCTTCTATTGTCACAACTATATCACATGATTTAATTACCATATATAAAATGATGACACACAAATTTGTGATTACAGTTTCAGCTTTTCCCCTGAAATAAAGACTTTCATATCCAACTGACTTATTGGTATTTCTACATGGATCTTACTAGGAACCTCAAACATAAAATACCCAAAATTAAACTTTTGATTACCTAAACCCATGCCTCCTATGGTGTAACACATTTCATTAAATATTATAATCATCCAGTTGTTCAAGCCAAAAACCTTAGAGTTATCTTTTACCTCTGTATTATACGCATACTCCATATTTATCATTAGAAAATACTTTGATTCTGCCTTCAGAAGATGTCATGAATCTGATGACTATTCATCCACACTCCCTCCATTGTCACTTTTATCCAGGCTCCATTATGTCTTGCCTTTATTTTGCAATAAAGCCTATACTTATGTCTATGCTTCTATTCTTACTCTTTCATTATATTTATTGTATAGTCTTTTAAAACATGAGTCAGATCATGTTTCTTTCCAGCTTAATATCCTCCAATGGCTTTTTGCTGGTTGACTGTATCAACAGGTGTGAATAGTATGTGTTGATGACTAGATCAGACACAGACATAATTTAGCCAAATTAAACAAGATTTGTATATCTAAATGATTCACGGAGAAGTCAGCAGAGTCAGGAGTCACAGTAGAAAGATGAGAATCATAGTACAAGAGATCTGACCGTAAGCTTTAAGGTCATAGAAATCTGCCAAGTTGAAATTTAAAATGTCAGTGAATGACTTAGAGTCATAACACACCTCCTTGATGTTTAACAATCTTCAATAAGGCTTATAGCTACATGAAGCTGGAGCAGCCCAGCATGTAATCTTTTAGGATACTTATCTCTATTCATTCACCTGGGCCAGAGTTATCACTTCATTCTTAGAAATAGAAATGTATTTGCTAGAGGACAGTATATAATCTTCAGGTATAAATGACATGGTCATTTCTGATCTTCAGACTTTTCATCTAACAGCTTAGTCTATCTTTCCTTAACCACGCTGAGGAACTGGACTTGGTTTTCTCCAAACCTGTCTGAAATCATACTCTAGGATTTATCCAGCACTTGTCATCACACTTAAAATAGAATCTAAATTCTTTACTAGTGTCTATAAAATCCAACTAAACCTAATCCCTGACTACCTCTCTGAACATTTTTATTACAATCTTCACCTTTTTTTTTAGTGTGCATCAGGTACCCTGACTTCCAATCTTACCCTCAAACATACTGTGAACTCCCTGGTGTCAGAGCTTTGTACATTCTATTCTCTCTACTATAATGTTCTTCCTCCAGAAATCCACATGACTTACACCTCACTCCACAGAGTTTTGGCTCATTGTCAGTTCCTCAGAGAGACCTTCTCCTACTACCCAATCTGAAAGGTAATCCCACTTCCCTCTATGTTACACTTCTTTCATTTTTCTTCATAGAACTTGTTAGTTTCTGAGATTTTTTTCTTGTTTATTTATTTGTTGTTTTTGGTGAATGAATAAAAAATAATTTATGTAATTAAGTATATGTGTGTATTTACCTGAAATGTCAAAATATGAAGAACATTTAATAACAAATCCCTATTAAGCTTTTAGTTTAATTGAGAAAGCTCAAGATTTTGTTGTTTCACTTCACTTTCTAATGAGTATCACAATTATGTTGCTTTAATTAAAAAGCAGTTTAAATGTATATAACCAAAGTTGTTTACCCTGCCAGCTTATTCTGACAAGTTAGTAATTTCAAATTCATTCATCTAAAATGGAAATCAGCATGACATTTAATGAAATCAAAAGGTTATTGGGCTTGAAAAGCTCAAAATAAATGAAAGCATTCCTAAGAACTAAGAGAATAAGGACTCTTAAGAAGGAAATGTATGCTTTTTTCTGGTATCTGTGTTTTCAACTGAAGTGCAGTTCTTCCTTTGTCTCACCTTTGGGGAATCAAAAATGAGAACTCAACAGGAAAAAAAAAAGTGTGATAGTGTACATAGTTTGCTCTTGAAAACTTATTAAATTCTGTGAGAAAACAAGACTCAAAATAATTGAAAATGCTCATTTTCAGTTTGTCTTGTTTCTACTAGTGGATGTTACCATTGACAAAGTAAAATGTGAAATTAACAAATAATATGATGTACTTCTAATATGTGCTTTTTAGCTGTAAATCACTTAAGTCTTTTACATTGGTAGTATTCTCCCTTTCTCCTCCGCCACACACATACACACACATATAGATGTGTGTTTAACAAATATAATGTATATATAAAAACATAGTTTTCTGAATTTCCAAAAAATGTACCATGGATAGAATTACAAATAAATTCCATGATCAGGGAGCATAGTTTTTGAAAGGCTTTGATCCAAGAAACAAGATAATATTTTGGACTAACTAAAGAGCCTGCTGTTGATGACTTCAATGAATGACAGAGTAGTAGTGTGTATTTGATGTTATTACAGGTCACTGGTGTGTTAAGCATCAAATAGGGATAATTTGTTATTTTTTTGTGTGTGAGTGTGTGTCTTCTCCCTGAGAATAACGGTGTGCATCTATTTCTGCTTCTCTTAACTGAAACGCTGAAGATTCTCAGGTGAGACTAATTTTACTTTGTATGAGGTTGGTTTCACTCTTTCCAATTGGTTAAGACAATTCCTAGTTCATTAAATCAGTACTGTAACTTCAGTTCTAACACTTGACAACTAAAAGCCCTTTTATTAATTTTTTTCATCCTACTGCAATTCCATTAGATTTTTTTTCCTATCCTAATGTAGGTAATAGCTTTACAGAACAAAACAAAAATATACTTTGTTTTATGTACTATAACTTTTGAAATCTAACAAAATTTATTTTGTTTTCTCTGGTTAAATATACCATAAAATTTGATCCCACGTAGAATGTTGTTTCTTTCTTGCTCTGAAAGTGTCAAGTTCAATATGAGGAAAAATGTGAATTAAGCACTAAAGTAAATTTTCTTAATATACTTTAAAGAAACTGTTAGAACAAATTAAATTAGAAATAGAAATACTAGACACGCTGCTTAACAATATATATTAATATTTTACTTATTAACATGCCATTATTATCTAAGATGAGAGAATTTATAAGGACCATATAAGCTATCTGGTAAAAATGTTTTATTTAATTAAAAAAATCTATTATAGTAGTATTAGCTTCCTTCATCTTATTCAATTATTTGCATGATTTCCCAGCATATTCTTCCCAAGTGCACATAAAAACAACATGATTGCTTTAGTCTGAAGATGTATGGAGGCATTGGTGTCACCTCAGGGTGTCTCAGGTCCCACAGGCACGGCTTGTCTCTCAACATTAGCCCAACCACTGGATCAATGTATCCCTGGATCTTCCCTTCACTTGTAAAGATGTAGAAAACCAGTTTTGTTATTGAGCTAAACTAACTCACAAGAGATTGCTGTGAAACACATTATGCAAATAGATTCTTTAAATAATGCATCTCTCTTATTCTGTATATTATCTTTGGAAAGATGAATATTAGACCTTCTCATTTTATCCTCCATGTCTCCTGAGTTCTTTATTTTTAATCTTGTCCCTGCTCTGTGTTGTATTGTGGTTAATATCTTTAGATAGTTTTCATTTCATCAAGTCCCTATCTTTGATATTGTCTAAAATGCTATTTTTAGCATGTCTGCCACCCATCTTAGTAAACAAAACCATTTGTTAACCCACTTTCAAATGCATTTTCTCTCTCCCCCTCCCCTGCTGAGTTAAGCACTATCTTTAAAATATATATATATACATGACATATTCATATAATATGTTATTTATATAAATATTAAATACATTATGTATTACATATATATTGTATATATAAATTCATATTGCTGGTTTATTTACTAATTTTTTTATGTGCAAAACGATACTGGCCAGTAAATGTCCTTTATGATGTCATTGCATGGATTTGGTATCAAGGCTGGGAAATCTTCCCTCATTTGAAAGACTGGAATGCCAGGTTTCTTGAGTATGTACTCAGATACTTCGACAAGTACTATATGGTTGCTTGAATTTTCACCAAGTAAACAAATCCAGCTTGTCACCACTAAAGAAACAGAACACTACCAGTATGTAGAACTTCCTTGTAACCCATTCTTAGATCTTACATTCCCTGTTCCTCAAGGATAGCCACTGTTCTGATCTACAACAACATAGATTAGTTGTGGCTGGGTTTTTTTTGTTTTTTTTAACTTGATAGGAATTAACTGTTTAGTATCTGATATTTTTGACATTAGGTTTGTAATATTCATCCTTGTTGTGTTTAACAGTAGTTCATTTTCATAGTTCAGTAAGAATGTTTTATATGAATATGTCACAATTTATTCTACTGTTGATAGACACATGGATTATTTCATTTTCTAACATGAATACTGTTTCTATAAACAATTTTGCACCTGCCTTCTGGGTGCATATATTTTTCTGTTGGGTGTATATAGGGGAGGAATTGCTGAATCATAGAATCTGCCAAATAATTTTCCAAAGTGGTTGAGCCAATTTATAATTCAGTAGACAGATTTTAAGTACTAATTCAACATATTTAATGTTGAGTATTCTCATACTTATAATTCTTTTTTTAAATGAACAATAGTTTTTGTAGACTACTATTTTGTCTAAGCTTTCAAACTACTAACATAAAGATTTTCCCTATTTTATATTTCTTTGTTCCTTATTTATTTCCCCCTTCATCTGTGATTCCTGAGGCCTGTTTACTTTATCAGTCTTTTCAAATAACCAGCATTTAGTTTTTTCGATTCTATTTTAACTTTCTGTCCAATTTCTTTCATGTGTGTTTATATATTTTTTAATGCTTCTTCCCTTCTACTTTCTTTAATTTAAGTCAGTTGTTTGTTTTGACTTCTTTCTTTGGATACTTTTTTCATCAGCTTTATTATGGTATAAATGACTTACAGTAAATTGCACATATTAAAATTATACAGTTTGAGACTTTTTAGAAAAATAAATATTTTAATTCAGAATAGGTTCAGATTTACAGAAAAGTTGCAGATACAGTGTTGAGAATTCCCATACACCCCATATCCAGTTTTCTCTATTTTTACATCTTACATTATTGGTATGGCATATTTGTCATAATTAATGAACCAATATTAATACATTAATATTAAAGTTCATACTTAAGATTTCCTTAGCTTTTACCCACTGTCCTTTTTTTCTTTATTGCAAAATCCCATCTAGGATACCGAATTATATTAAAAACTTTATGTCTCCTTAGTCTCTTTTTGTCTGTGATAATTTCTCATATTTTCGTATCATTGATGATCTTGAGAATTTTGAGGAGTGGTGGTTAGGTATTTTATAGAATGTCCCTCAGTTGGGATTTTTCTGGTATTTTATCATGATTATACTGAGGTTGTGTTTCAGGGAAGAAGATCACAGACGTGAAGTGCCATTTTCATCATATATATCAAGATACATACTATAGACATGACTGAATTACTGCTTCCGTTTTCTTTGTTTGCTTGTTTATTGTGATAAAATAAAACGCATATAAAATATACCATTATTATAATTTTTTTCAGCTTTATTGAGGTAAGATTGGCAAATTAAAAATCATATATATATATTTAAGTAATAAGACGTAATTTTTTAAAAGGTGTACAAATGTGATGATTTAATTACATTGTGAAATCCTTACCATAATCAATTTAATTAATATATCCATTACTTCACATGGTTATCTTTTTTCCCTTTTTTTTTTTTTTTTGCTGCAGAGAACACAAGGTCTGTATACACTCATAGCAAATTGCGAGTATACAATATAGTGTTATTAACTATAATCACCATGCTGTACATTAGATCCCAAGAATATATTCATCTTATAACTGAAACTTTGTTCACTTTGAACAACATCTCTCTATTTCTCCAACACCCTAGCTCCTGGCAACCAACATTCTACTCTCTGGTTGTATGAGTTTGACATTTTTAGATTTCCCATATAAGCGAGATCATATAGTATTTGTCTTTCTGTGTCTGGTATATTTCATTTAGCATAACTCCCTCCAAGTTTATCCATGTTGTCCCAAATGGCAGAATCTTTCTTCCTTTTAAAGGCTGAATAATATTATATTACATATATATACACACATATAGATATATAGGTATATATAATTATAGCTATAGATATATATACCTATATATATAGATATCTAGATCTAGATCTAGATGTCTCACACATGTTCTTTAACCATTCATCCATATATGGATACTTCGGTTATTTCCATATCTTTGCAACTGTGTGTAATGTTGCAATGGACATGGGAGTACAAATATTGTTTTCAGATAGTGATTTTAATTCTTTTGAATATGTACTCAGAAGTGGAATTGCTGGATCAGCTGGTAGTTCAATTTTTAATTTTTTGAGGCAATTCTGTACTGTTTTCCTTAATGGCTGTGCCAATTTACATTTCCTTAATGGCTGTTCCAATTTATATTTCCACCAACAGTGTACACTTTTCCCTTTTCTCTACACTTGCCAACACTTATTATCTCTTACCTTTTTGATAATAGCTATCCTAACATGTGTGAGGTAACATCTCATTGTGGTATTCATTTGCATTTCCCTAATAATTAGTGATGTTGAATACCTTTTCATATATGTGTTGCCCATTTGTGTGCCTTCATTGAAGAAATGTCTATTTAGGACCTTTGCCTAACTTTTCATTGGGTTAGTTGTTGTTCTTTTTGCTGTTGGGTTGTATGGGTTCCTTATATATGTTGGATATTAATCCCATATCAGGCATATGGTTTGCAAATATTATCTCCAGTTCTATAGGCTGCCTTTTCATTTTGTTAATTGTTTCTTTTGCTGTACAGAAGTTTTTAGTTTGATGTAGTTCTGCTTGTTTGTTTTTGCTTGTGCTTTTGTTGTACCCAAAAAATCATTGCCAAGACCAATGTCGAGGCATTTTTTTTCTCTGTTTTTTTCTAGGAGTTTTATAGTTTTTTTTAAAATATAGTTTTATAGATTATAGTCTTCAAGGTTTTAGGTTTTACATTAAGTCTTTAATCCATTTCAAGTTAATTTTTTGAGTACTGTAAGTTAGGGGTCCAATTTCATCCTTTTGCATTTGAATATCTAATTTTCGCAACATCATTTATTAAAGAGACTATCCTTTGCCCGGTGTGTTGTCAGTGTTCTTGTAAAAGATTAATTGACCATATATGCGTGGTTTTACTTCTGGGCTGTATGGTCTGTTCCATTGATCTATGTTTCTGTTTTTATGCCAGTACCATACTATTTTGATTACTGTTTTTCTGTAATATAGTTTGAACTAATGAAGTGTGATGACTTCAGCTTTGTTATTATTTCTCAAGTTTGCTTTGGCTATTCTGGGTCTTTTGTGATTCCATACAAATTTTACAATCAATATTTCTATTTAGTTGAAAACACCATTGGAATTTGATAAGTGTTACATTCAATCTGTAGATTGCTTTGGGTAGTATGGGCATTTTAAAAATACTAACTCTTCCAATCCATGAACATGACTATCTTTCCATGTATTTGTGTCTTCTTCAGTTTCTTTCATCATATCTAACAGTTTTCGGTGTACAAATCTTTTACCTCCTTCGTTAAATTTATTTCTAAGTATTTTATTTTTGTTGATGCTATTGTATATGGTATTGTTTTCTTAATTTCTTTGTTAGATAATTCACTATTAGTGCATAGAAATACAAGTGATTTTTGTATATTGATTTTATATCCTGTGAGTTACTAAATTCATTTATTAGTTTTAGTGATGTTTTATGGAATGTTTAGGGTTTTCTACATATAAGGTTATGACATCTACAAAAAGAGACAGTTTAACTTTCTCCTTTATGATTTGGATAGCTTTCATTTCCTTTTCTTGCCTAATTGATCTGACTAGGACCACCAAAAATATGTTGAATAAAAGTGGTGAGAGTGGGCATTCTTGTCTTCTTCCTTATCTTAAAGGAAAAGCTTTCAACTTTTCACGTTTGAGTATGATGTTGGCTGTGGGTTTGTCATATATGGTCTTTATTATGTTGAGGTACATTCCTTCTATTTCTAATTTGTTGAAAGTTTTTATCATGAATAGATGTTGAATTTTGTCAAATGTGTTTATTTGCATCTATTAAGATGATCATGTGGTTTTTATCCTTCATTATGTTAATATGGTATATCCCATTTATTGATTTGTGTATGTTGAACCATCCTTGCATTCCAGGAATAATCCTCCTTTCTCATGCATGTATAATCCATTTGATGTGCTGTTGTATTTAGTTTTCTAGCATTTTATTGAGGATTTTTACATCATTATTTATAAGAGATATTGGTTTGTAGTTTTCATGTAGTGTCTTTTTCTGGCTTTGCTGTACTGGCCTTATAGAATGCATTTGAAAGTGTTCCCTCTTCATTAATTTTTTTGGGAAGAATTTGAAGAGGACTGGCCTCTTTAAATGTTTGTTACAATTCACCAGTAAAGCATTTTAGCCCTGAGCTTTTCTTTGTTGAGTTTTTGATTATCAAATTAACTTCCTTGTTAGCCATTGATCTGTTCAGATAATCTATTTCATCATGATTCAGCCATGCTAAGTTGCATATTTCTAGGAATTTTCCATTTCATCTAGATCATTCAATTTGTTTGCATCCTATTTACTTTTTAAAATGTAGACTTTCTGATATTACCCAAATAACTATGGAAGAACACTTAACAAATAACTATTTTCAAGAAGTTTAGTGTATTTACAAATACAGGTTTATATTATCATTTCATTCCCTATTGTTTCTTAAGATGGAATATTTTTTAACCGAACCAGTGGAAACCACACTCTTTTGCATAATCAGGGGTGCAGAACCTTTTTGGTAGGCATAGGTCACTCTCAACTTAGCACAAAAATGGCACACCTGTTAAATATCAGGTTTGGGTTGAGGAAAGAATGAAAAAAATGAAAGTAAGGAAAGAACTTAAATATTTAATTTTGAAATAGTCATACTCAGGCACATCTAAAAGTTATAGAAACCAAAAACATTGTTCTTATTAAAATCTGACTGTTTTTACTAATAAAGTTATCTTCCCTTTTGGGATTCCACAGAACTCACAGCATTTTAACAGTGGAAAGAAATATAGTATCTATTTGCATCTCTTCAGTTCATATCACTAGTTTGAATTGGAATCCCAGTCTTTTTCGCCTTCTTGCATTATTTTTCTTTCTGTTTCATGCTCAGTGTACTGTTTTGACATATCAATAAAATGTTCAACTTAAAGCATTGATAGTTCAGGCACTGGTCTATAAGAGTCACTAACCTTTCTATGACCACTACCATGGGATTGAGATGAGGGGTGTAATTACTTGGAGATCTTAGAAAGCAGGTCAGTTTAATCAGCAATCTCCCTTTATCAATCATGACTTCATTAAAATAAATTTTAAAAAGCATCTCTCTACATGAAAATCTTTCAGATGATGGTTAAAGGCACAAAATATTCAATAAAAATGACTTGGAAAGAGATGCAGTGGAAAGTGTGTTCATCAAACTCTTTAAATTACCTTCACTGCTAGAACTATTCTCCCTTTCATTTCACACACTAAGGTTTTATAGATATGTTTAGCTAGCTATATTCTAGATCTATTCTGTGCAATAATATAGACAGTAGTCAAATAGGACTATTTAAATTTAAATTAATTAAAATTAAATAAAATTTGAAATTTAGTTCCTTAGTCCAAATAGTCGTATTTCAAGTGCTCAGTTGCTGCACTTGGGTGTGGCTGTTGTTATGGATAGTGCAAATATAGAAAATTTCTATCATCTCATAAATTTCTATTTGATGGTATTGCTTTAGACCTTAGTGGCTAATTAGATAAATTTTCTTTTTATTCACAATATCTCAGTGAGGCTCTTCCCCAAGATGCCACTGGTCACATATAATCCTCACTCCACATGTTGGATAAATCTCCTCTAAAGGTGCATTTTTGTCTTTTTATACCCTCTTAGGCTCTCTTCCCCCAAGCAACTCAGGGACTTCAGCTTTAGGCATTTTCACTCCCTACATTGTTACCACTTTTTAGGCAGAGCATTGTTGTAACTATGGATTCAGAATGGGGGACAAAGTAAGACTCTTTGCTGTTCTGTGACTCTGAAGAGAAATATTAAACTGAATAGAATGTAGGTGTCAACATAAAAAAGATACTGTTCATATACGTTTCTTTGCCATTGTCCCTCACCTTACTCCTACTGTACATGAGCTTTCCTGCAGACGGCTCATGATAGAGGTTTAAAAGCTTTGATTCTGGAGGTGCAGCCCTGTTTTGTGATAAAAATAAGCCTTAATATATTTTCCTTTGCTTTATCTGTTTCTATGTGGGCAACAGATAAATTCCAGAATTCCTAAGAGATGTTCTAATGGAATAGCAGTTGAGCTGCCAGCAGTGTCAGTATTTCAAGATAAAAACATAATACCATGAATCTTTATATCACATGTTGTGTTGCAAATGAAACACTATCTACTCCATGTAAAATCAACTTCTCAGCTCTATCTTTGAGCCATTTTTCTTTGATTCCACAGTGTCAGTGAATGGCTTAGGTAACCCACTTCTTTCCCCCCTTGAGCCTCTGTGGATGAATTATTTCAGCATTGTTTTATGAAAGGGATATTGACTCACTTGTTGTAAAGAGAAAAAATATAATTAAACCTTGATAAAGTGTTTGTCACTCCGACTCATAGAAGACAGGCTTGTGTCTTACTTGTCTTGAATTGACAGGAATAAGCTAAGGATTGGTAATTTTAAAGGTCAAGAGTAATATAAGGACATGGGGATATGAATGCTTTCAGTTCACTAAAGGAGTTACAGGAGATTGCAAATTTATTATATATTATGAAGCCATACCCATAGACTCTGAAACTTGATTATTTTAGGAGTCACCTACATTATCATAGACACGCTAACATCCTAGGAGAATCCTAATGCAGTACCTTTGGAGAAATGTACCGCCTTGGGTACATCAGGTACACGAATATGCCTGATTGAGTGTGTTACACTGTGATTTGGATTTATAACTTGTTGGGTTTTTTTTTTTAATACCTTTAACTGAACAAAATAAAAATAAAAGTCCCTTCCTACAAAGTTAAGATAGCTTGCAAATGAGTCACAGTTTACTTCCTTAATCTTTCTTTGATTCAGAATCTTCTTTTTTTCCCCAAAACAGACTTTGACTTACAGATAAGGTTTATGACTTAACAATTGCTAAACCTGAAAAAATAACCTTCACAAAAGAGTGGCAACCAAAGTAAAACCTGTCACTGAAAGCATTAAAAAGATTAGGAGAAAAAAGTGTTCAGGTGTGGGGGGTTGAGAGAAAGATTCAGAAAGACTTTTGGTCCTTCCAGTCTAAAGGCCATTGTGAAGTTAAAAAGTCAGGAGATAAATGGTAAACCTCACAAAATAAAAATGCTAAAGGATAGCTCAGTTGACCAGGATGGGAATTAAAATATAAGAAGTAGATGGAGTAAGTACAGCAAATGGTATCAGAATAAAAAGAGAGACCACCAGAGTGAGGAATTAAGGAAAATCAGTTATGCCATGACAAAATCAGTTGTTTGCCAAGGCTGCAACATCTCGGTGTTTC
Source organism: Balaenoptera borealis (assembly GCF_965194805.1). Classification (NCBI taxonomy): domain Eukaryota; kingdom Metazoa; phylum Chordata; class Mammalia; order Artiodactyla; family Balaenopteridae; genus Balaenoptera; species Balaenoptera borealis. Next base: position 86,538,728 of record NC_138867.1, read on the forward strand.
TATGTGAACAGTTACTATCTATTGAGACCTTAGAAATCACATTGAGGCATCTAAGTCCAATATTATATTTCTAACGGTCTTAACTTTTTTTGAGCGATGGATTCTTTTCAGACTGTGATGAAATCATGTACTCTCCTTTCCTGAAAAATGAACTGGTCTCATGTACACACATAAACTCCTAATCCCTATTCTATATTAATACCTTCTATAGCATCTGTGGTTTGTCTTCCAGTCTTTGCCATTATACTTCCAGTGAGCTACATTTCATTATTATATGCAGCAGCCCTTTCTCCTGACAGACATCTATTTGCATTAAATAATCTATTACTCTGAGGGTAAACATGCCCACATGTAAACTAAACTGGTAGCTCTAGGTTTGCTGTCTTGAACAAAACAGAGCAAATCTCTTCTACTTGGTGGTCCTTTTCATATTACAAGATAAAACTTGTGTTCCTTGTACTGGCTTCCCTAGACTAAATTCTTCACATCTTTAGACTAGTTAAAAGGATACTTTCTAGAAAAGGAAGGTTCAGATTGTTAAATTGACATTCAGCACCTTTCAAATCCCATATAAAATTAATAATTCTAATCTAGCTTGCAATATTATCACTAATCCTATAAATTCTACTTCATGCAAATTGGTCTCTCCATATGCTGTAGACTTTCCCACCTTTATGCTGTATGTGCTTACCCTTGCCTAGAATTAACATTCAATGCCTGCCTCTTCAAATCCTACCCAATCTTTATAATACTGGTAACGTATATGTAGTGCTCTGTATGTGAAATATTTCAAGTTTTACACGTGTTATATTATTTAACCTTACAAGAAAATCTGTGAATAATAATATTATTACCAATTTTATAAACAGCGAGTGTGATGCATAGTATGTTGAAAGCACACAAAGTGATAAACCCACACGATTTCACTTTTAACTACCTTGTTGGCCTCAAAACCTCCTTCATATACTACATCATACAATAATTTTTTGTAGTAATCTGATATCTTTTGGGGGGCAATAACCAAGGTCATAACATCTCTAGCTAAGGTAAATCTATGGAATTGCATTGGAAAATTTATCTACAGTATTGCTGTATTAAAAGGGAGCATTCATAGATTGAATATGGGAAAGGCAGCCAAGATTTTAGGACTTGGGGTTTTGTAATCATGTGTTCAAAATAGGAGAACTAGGCTTGGAAATGACTGAAAACTGACCAAGATTCACAACCACGAGGATTACAGAATAAAACAAATGGGTACATTAGGGCTTCTCAGAACAAAAGCATATATACAAAACCAGCTGCATTTTCATTTATGTGTCAGTATGCTCAAAAGGGAGCAAATAAAAATGCCAGGTATTACAGGATCATAAAACTAAATTACCTACTTTATATTGTTGACTGGCATCTATTAGTAGGTTGGACTTGTATTAAGAGCATACCTAATAAATTATAATTGAGCTCATATGAACAAACTCAGAATCAATATGGGAGTGGATCTTAGAAGGGCACAGATACCCAGTGCTTGGCTCTGCCCTCTGAGATGTATTTCCTTTTCTTTAAAAAATAGGTATATTTAAGCAGATAGATTTTTTAGTCTAATTTCTGTAAAAAGTTGAAGGTCTAGAAGCTTCTTTTCATTTTGACTTGTTTGTGATCCATTTGTCCAAGAGCATACAGTTATCTTAAAAAATTCTTAGTTTTTTATGAGTCTAATCATGGCTTATTCCATGCTCCAAAAATCATAACCATAATTCTCTTTGGGCATGTTAGACTCTGTGGAACAATATCTACAGAATTCCTAGAAGTTGTTTTCTTTTCTTGTTTAAAGTTCTTGTATTCAGACATTAACTTTGAATTTCTAAGGTTTTAACAAAGCATCTTACAGCAGTGTTCTTGAATGATCCATACTCTGAAGTCATTTCTTTGAGAGTCTTTTGTTTTTGTCAGATGGAATGGGTTTGAGAATGAGATTTTTAAATTCTTTTTGGTGAAGTATAGTTGCTGTACAATATTATATGTTACAGGTGTACAATATAGTGATTCATAGTACTTTTTTTTTAAATTTATTTTTGGCTGCATTGGGTCTTGGTGGTTGTGCGCGGGCTTTCTCTAGTTGTGGCGAGTGGGGCCTGTTCTTCCTTTTGCTGCACAGGCTTCTCCTTGCAGTGGCTTCTCTTGTTGTGGAGCACGGGCTCTTGGTACACAGGCTTCAGTAGTTGTGGCTCATGGGCTCTAGAGCACAGACTCAGTAGTTGTGGCGTATGGGCTTAGCTGCTCTGCAGCATATGGGATCTTCCCAGACCAGGGCTCAAACCCGTGTCCTATGCACTGGCAGGTGGATTCTTAACCACTGCGCCACCAGGGAAGCCAGATTCATAGTTCTTAAAGGTTATACTCCATTTATAGTTATTATAAAATATTGGCTTATTCTCCTTGTTGTACAATATAGCCTTATAGCTTATTTTATACCTAATAGTTTGTACCTCTTATTCTCCTCCCCGCTGTTGCCCCTCTCCCCACAGGTAACCACTGTTTTGTTCTCTATATCTGTGAGTCTGTGTCTTTTTGTCATATTCATTAGTTTGTTGTATTTTTTAGATTCTAAATATAAGTTATATCATGGCGAATTTGTCTTTCTCTGTCTGATTTATTTCACTTAGCATAATGCCCTTCATGTTGTTACAAATGGCAAAATTTCATTGGCTGAGTAGTATTCCATTGTGTGTGTGTTTATATATATATATATATATATATATGTATACCACATCTTCTTTATACAGTCATCTGTTGGTGGACACATAGTTTGCTTCCTTATCTCAGCAGTTGTAAATAATGCTGCTATGAACATTGGGGTGCATGTATCTTTTTGAATTGGTGTTTTTGTTTTTATCAGATATATACCCAGGATTTGAATTGCTGGATCATATGATAGTTCTATTTTTAGTTTTTTGCGAAACTTGTTTTCCACAGTGTCTGCCCCAATTTACATTCTCACCAACAGTGTACAAGGGTTCCCTTTCTCCACACCATCGCCAACATTTGTTATTTGTGTTCTTTTTGATGATAACCATTCTGATAGGTGTGAGGAGATAACTCATTGTGGTTTTGATTTGCATTTCCCTGATGATTAGTGATGTGGAACATCTTTTCATTTGCCTGTTAGCCATGAGTTTTATTTTTTGACCCCAAAATTCTTAGATGCTCTATATTTCCTCTAAATTCTACTTGAAAACTAAATAGTACGTTTTCCCCTTTCTTTCTCTTTTCCTGTATGTACCTCTATTTTTCTCCTCCTGTGCAGCTAAATGATGCCAATCAACTCTTTACGTGTTCTCCTATTACTTTACCACTACATAAACTGCTTAATCATCCTTCTAGCCTCCATTGTGAGTTTTCTCACTGTCTTTTTAACTTTCTTTAACAGTTTGTTCACCATATGTCCACCCTCCACCCAATGCCCATCACAGATTCAGTGCCCTATGTTTAATGTTTTTGAAGGATTGCATCCGAGATTTAGACTCTAATTTATGTTTCAGCTACTTATACTTAGAACAACAACCATTTATTTGCTTGCTGTTCTACAGTCTGGGCTGAGCTCAATTGGACAGTTTATTTCCTGATTTAATCTGGGGTCACTTTGCACATGTTCAGCCATCTAATCACTCTCCTAGGGCTGAGTGATCCAAGGTCAGAGCCACATAACCAGAGGTTAGCTGGGGCTATAGGTCAGGGTACCTTAGTTCTCCTCCACATGGTCTCTTTTGAAGAATAGCCCAGGTTTTGTACACAAGGGTGGCAGTGTTTCAAGCAAACCATCACCGATTCAGAAGTGCTTATCAAGCCTCAGCTTCTATCATTTTTGCTGATGCCTATGGGCCAAATCAAATCACAGGGCCAAACCCATGTAATTAAACAGATAGTAAGAGGTCTGATACATTATTGGACGCTAATGTAATAATCTACCAAATTTTATCTATAGATATTTGGGCAATGGGTAGTAATATTTTTTTCTGAATTGCATATCTCACCTACAATGAGATTATATTAGCTCTGTAATAGAAATATATTAAATAATAATAAAAAATGAATTGTCTTTCCTGTGCAATCATGTTGTTTCTAAGACAGAAGCAATACTTTATACTTTAAAACATTTAAATTTTATACTTTACAATATTTATTGTTAAAAATTACAATTTGTTTATAGATTATCAAAGCAATGAAATCACATTTCCAATATTGTGCTGATAATATTTAATAATGTTCGTATTTACTTTTTTGCTCTCTTCGCCTATATGCTGTAGCAGAGTGTGTTATAACATAACACAAAAATGTTTATAAATAGCAAATGCATTTTAATTTCAATTTTGCTTAAATAGTGTACTTATAAAGAAGAGGCAACACAGATATTTAGGAAAATTCATGCTTGATCATTTTATTCAGTATTTATCTGATACTTAGCTGATAATGTTTCAAAATAAAATTCATACCATCATTCAAGTTTACTTTATTTTCTGGCTTTCAAGAGCATGGTTTCTCAATTAAACATTCTCTAAGAAATTCACCATGCATAATAATTTTAAAAGATCACACTTCCAGTGCACTATAACTGTCTAAAATTTTTATAACAACTTGGTTAGCTTCAACTAGAAAGATGTCATTTTTTTAAATAGAATAACAAATAACACAAAATCTTTATGCCTTCAGGTGCTTAGAGGAAGAGTAGCTAGCATAAAATCTATGTACTCTTCTGTATCTTCTCATAATGCAAATGGTTCTAGTCATATAAAAATTTGGTAAATTGCCAAATCCTTTTTTTAAGCATGGCAAATAAAATAGTTTGATGATCATCTCTTGCTCCTCCATTCACTATGTAGAAGACTTTTGAGGTCACATAGACTTTGTTATGTTTATTTCACCATTCCTGTGGACATTAATAAAATCATTTCTTGTTTAAACTAACCACCTCCATCTCTTCCTATAGGCTTTTATTTTTAAAGTTTTTTTAATATAAATTTACTTTTTGGCTATGTTGGGTCTTCATTGCTGCACGCGAGGTTTCTCTAGTTGCGGCGAGCAGGGGCTACTTTTCCTTGCAGTGCGTGGGCTTCTCATTGCAGTGGCTTCTCTTGTTGTGGAGCACAGGCTCTAAGTGTGTGGGCATCAGTAGTTTTGGCACGCGGGCTCAGTAGTTGTGGCTCGTGGGCTCTAGAGCGCAGGCTCAGTAGCTGTGGCGCACGGGCTTAGTTGCTCTGCGGCATGTTGGATCTTCCTGAGCCAGGGCTCAAACCCATGTCCCCTGCATCGGCAGGCGTATTCTTAACCACTGTGCCACCGGGGAGGTCCTTCCTGTAGGCTTTTGTTCAGACAAAGTGAGCATAGATAATATTTTGCAAGAGTAAGCATGCAAGCCTATGAGTTAAAAAAGAATGAAATAGATTAAGTTTTTTGGTATCTCATACCTCGGCTCACTTATCATTTATAATTATGAATCCTCCACAATTTTGTTTGGTTTATTTATTACTGACAGAGAGAGCCAGCCACTAGATAGGAAATCAGAAAACAGGGAGAAAAGAAGGAGATAAGACAGAATTTGTCATTTATCCTTTTTCTTATTGTGTACACATGACCATTGATGAGGAAATGTATCATTGTCTGTTGCACGGATATAAGGGAAATGTTCTACTGTACTCCTTTTTTACTTATTTTTTAATATGTGAACATATACAGACACATAGGTCCAGAAAAGGAGAAAAAAATGGACAGAATATGAATACAGTATCCTAGTATCCTTTTTGAGTCAATGAAAACCATATGGACATAAAATTAGTCCCAGCGTCTGAAATTCTGTGGGGAAGTCTCACTGACTATTGTATATAAAGACTTGTTTGTTGTGTTGTTTGTTAAGAAAACAATAGGGCCTAAGGAAGAATAATAGTGGTTGCTAATAAAACAGGATATAGCATATATGGCTTACATGAAAAATGGTGTGCACTTAAAAAATAGGGTCTCAACATTTGAGACAGTACACTGAGCATGATGTGGTGAAACAGTAAAGCTCTGAACTCTTGCCACCAGTCAGGAATGGGGATTATATTATATAAAATTTATCCTGGATTATATTATTGTTCTTAATAGAAATTTATTTTCAGGATGATCATATTCAGGGGCTTACATACCTGCAAAAATAAAGCAGTAAGATAATTACTCTTCCCAACACTGCAACGCACAAGAAAGCACAGAGATAGAACCAAGTGCTCAGGTTTAGTGGAGAGAGAGGGGGGAAGCCGATAGGATGTAATACAGCCATCCATAGGGTAGAATGTAAAGTGGCAGATGGCAATGACACAAAATCTCTCTTTTGCAGTTCCTTAGGTACTTGCATCAATTTTGAGGAAGTATATATGAAATCAGAGGAATACATACACTATTCCCAAGGGATTCTAGTTCAAAATGGTGGAAAGAGCACAGCTATTTGCTTTCCCCTCATCCTTGCCCTTTAGCTCAGTAAACAAACAAATAAACAAACAAATAAATAAAATTTTAAAATCCCATTTACCAGTAAAAATCCACTATAATGAACAGGAGAAGAAAAATGAGGATAGGAGAAAGGAGGCCATCGTAAGGCTGATAAAACAGTAAAACAAAGGAATATTTTCATGGATTTCTAAAAGACCCTGTCAATGAAAAAATTAATCAATGTTCCATATAAAAAAAAAAAATGGAAAATTTTATTGGAGTCAACCTGAGGATTATAACCCAAGAGACAGTCTCTCAGAGAACTGTGAGAACTGTTCCAAAGAGGTAAAGGGTGAGGCCAGTGTGTATGTGATTTTGGTGAGAGGGTACATGCAATCAAGCACTCATCTTGGCGGAAGGTTACTGCTATTTGCGAGGAACAGGTATCTTCATTAATCATTTTAGTGCTTTTATAAGTATGGGAAGATGCAATAAACTGGGTTCACAAAATCTCCCCAAAATCTTAAACTATATGAGGGCCAGTTCTGTTGACTTTCCCAGAGCACAAAGTGCCCTATCCTGACCTTCTCCCTGAATTCCTGTAGGTAGGTACTGCAGGTCAGTGACTACACTGGCTAATAACTTGATCCTTGTAAAATTGGATGCTGGGCAGCTTTCTTTATTTTATAATCCCTTCCCTTTAGGTGTTAAGTTCGACCAAGGTTTGGGAGACATTTCCTGACCAGTTGGTCCCACAGTACTAGGAATGCTCCTCCTCAAGGTGGGTGAGGATTTCCTTGATAGGCCACTCGATGTGCTATTAGTGGACTAGGTCCCATCAACAGTAGCCAAAAGCCTCTGGACCATTTGTCTTACTAGCCTGTTATGGTCCAGGACATGGCTCACTCTTTTCTTCTTCCCATATCTAGAGTTACACTATTACAATCATTGTTCTTATAGAACTGTATATTTAAATAATCATTTCAGGTTGCCTCATCATCATTAATTTTATCTGAGGCTCAGTCACACATTTGGTAATGCAAGAAACAAGAATCTTGTAAAGTAGGCAGAATACAAGTAATATAGCTAATAACACTAATAAGCTCATAAATAAGTATTTAAGTTAAGAACTTCTGTTAGATGTGGCCCAGTGTCTCAGCAGGTCATCTGACCAGTCTGTTGTGCACCAATGGCTATCTTTAAGGGAAATGATATATTGGCACTGTACATAAAGTTCACCAAAGATGTCTGCATGTACAAGGTGAGTGGTGGGTCGTCGTAACCCCTTACAAGATTGAGAAAGGAATGTTATCTTCTAAGTAGTTACATAGCTGACACCTGAAGAAGATAAAAATTTGATCTTTATGATTGAACAGGTATTTCTGCCATTGGGGAAGTCTGGTTAACACATAATGCAGATGCACAATGCACACGAGAGGGGAGGGAGGAAGCCAAAATGGACAGAGAAAAATGTTATGTTTAAATTTTTTCTTGTCTTGCCTTAAAGTATGAATTTTTATTTCATCAACCCAAGGTAGATGGGATATCAATAAACTAAAGTAGAGAAAACTCATTAAAAAAAACTCAAGGGAAACAGGTACAGCAGAGATGGACACTAGTGTACCTGACAAAACCCTGGATCAAACTCAGGCTTGGAGGAGGCAGATAAGAGAGCGGGAGAGGACCCTGAAGTGGAAATCATGGATGGAATTTGTCAGTCTACCTTAAGAACTGCTGGGTCAGTCAAAACTTCTCCTTTCTCCACGAAGGCAGGCTGCTGGCTGCAGCATTTGCCTTCCACTGGAGTTCAAAGAAAGGATGAGTGAGGGTGGGAGATTTGTCTGGAGAGGATATAGGATGGGTTTTGGACTGGGGTGAGAGAAAGGGCAGATTCTAACATTACTGTGAAGCACCACAGGGTGTACAGGAGTGAATAAACTGAGCATCTATCCACTGAAGAAAGGAAAAAGAAATATTATTATTGGCTAAATCTAAGTAATTAAGAAATCATCATTTTCTTTATCTTTACTTTAGGATTTCTGGTCTCAACTAAAGGAGGATTGACTCTACTTTGAAAGTAATTCTTTTTCCTTTTGACAAGCTGAACAGTCTAGTTTACACAGTGGTCCCTGGATAACTTCTTGACAGAGAGACATTGGTATTGGGTCTGGAACTGTCTAATTATTTATGCTTCCAAGGCCAGTGATAAGATAAAGATAAAATAAAGTGGATAAAAGAGTCATGAATTGAAATAAATTTTCTGGATTATAAATTGAGCTTCTTTACTTTAAATAATCTATTTCATATTTGTTAATCCTCCTCCTTAATTCTGTCTAGATGGGAAATAGTGGATGAGGGTGCGTTAAGCTAAAGGGCAGGCAGGAGAATATGAACAGAAAGGTTTCTGAAGTTTTAACAGCTTGTTTATAGTACTGGAAATTCTTAGAACAGAAGGTACATCATTTGTAAAGGCTAACATGAATGATTCTGCCTCTCCCTTATCCTTGTTCCCCTTCATCAGCATGGATAATCACAAACTGAATAAACAAAATATAAATTTATAATAACTGTCCAAAATCTGTTATTGTAATAGAATAAGCATTGCTAAACAGATGAAATCATATGACCTAAAAACATAAGGAAAATCACACAGACTTTTCATTTATTCATCCCTCTCCTACCGAAATAACTACAGCAATACTATATGGAAAAGGATATAAATATTAAGATTGGTGTCCAAAGACTACAGGTTGACTCTGCCCTGTCCAAATTTACAAATAATTTGTCAACTTTTAGCTTTGCTTTAAACTGAGTTGACTTTGCAAGATTATGTTATAACCTTGCCATCCATTAATTTTTTTTATATTTATCTTTAATATTTTTATCTAGATTAATTAACTACAGAATTAACCCTTTTAAAGTATACAACTCAATGTTTTTAGTATACTCACAAGAGTTGTACAACCATTGGTGAAATCTTTTTAGAACGTTTTTATCATCTCAAAAAGAAACCCCCTAACCAATAGCAGTCATTCTCCGTTCCAACCACTCCCTACCCGTACATTCGTTTTTTCTCTGTGGATTCGTTTATTCTGGGTATGTCATATAAATGGAATCAAATAACACATAGTATTCTTAGGCTGGCTATTTTTTACTTAGCCTAATGTTTTCAAGGTTCATCCGTGTTGTCCTCTGTATCAGAACTTTATTCCTTTTTGTTGCCAAATAATATACCATAATTTGTTTATCCTCAGGTAATTTTCACTTTTTGACCATCATGAATAATGTTGCTGTTAACATCAGTGTACCAGTTTTTGTGTGGGCATCTGTTTTCAATTTTATTAAGTATATATGTAAGAGTGGAATTTCTGGGTCATATGGTAATTATGTTTAACATCTTGAGGGACTGTCAAATTGATGGACTGCAAAGTGACTGTACCATTTCTCATTCCAATTTCTCCACATCCTTACTGACAGTTTTTATTTTTTATTTTTTTAAATTGATTCAAGTATAGTTGATTTACAATGCTGTGTTAATTTCTTCTGTACAGCAAAGTGATTCAGTTATACATCTAGTATATACATTCGTTTTCATATTCTTTCTGGTTATGGTTTATCACAGGATATTGAGTATAGTTCCCTATGCTATAGAGTAGGACCTTGTTGTTCCTCTATTCTCTATATAACAGTTTGTATCTGCTAATCCCAAACTCCCAATCTATCCCTCTCCCAACACCCCCCACCCACCTTGGCCAGCACAAGTCTGCTCTGTGAGTCTGTTTCATAGATAAGTTCATTTGTGTCATATTCTAGATTCCACATATAAGACTAACACTTTATTACCTGTCTGTTTTATTATAACCATCCTAATAGCCAGTGGTGTTGAACATCTTTTCATGTGCTTATTGGCTGTTTGCCCATATATTTGGAGGAAATGGCCTTTTAAATCCTTTGCCTATGTTTTAATTGAGTTATTTATCTTTATACTACTGAATTATAAGAATTCTTTATATATTCTAGATACAAGTCCCTTATCAGATATATAATTTGCAAATATTTTCTTCCACTCTATGGGTCATATTTTCACTTTCTTGATATGCAGCATGAAAGTTTTAAATTTTTATGTAGTCCAATTTATTTTGTATTATGACTCGTGCTTTTGGTGTCCTTAATTTTTAAGTTCTTATTGTGTACCAGATATTGTGCTGTTAGGCATTGTAATAAAGATGACTCTGAATAGCACTTGGCCTCAAGGATTTCACAACCTGGTGAGGGTTATGTTTAAGGAAACTGATGATATATGATATATGTGTATATTATATGAACTCTAAAAGAGAGCAAAGAAAAAATAATAGGAAAGGAAAATACATTGTTTTCCTTAGCTTATTATTGCTTTTATTATTATTCTTTCTTTTAACCAACCTGAAATTTTAGAAGTACACGCTTAAATCTTCATTTACTTATTTCTTCAACAGTTATCTATTGAATGCTACCAGTGAGACAGATTTATATTATATTATGTATATTATCAGTGAATAGAACTGAAAATATTCCTTTTCTTTATGGAGTTTACATTTTAGTGGAGAGAGACAAGAAAGCAAACCAACAAAAAATATAAAAACTAAGTAAATTATATACTACTTTAGGAAGTGCTATGAGAAAAAAAAAAAAAAAAAAAAAAAAACAAGAGAGAGAGAGATTGAAGGAATTAGGAGTTCCTGTGAGTAATGGGAAGGAAGGTGGGCAGTTCCAGAATGAAAAGGATTGATGTCATAGATATCTTAGCGAAGGAGAAGTTTAAGCAAAGACTTGAAAGAGATGGAGGAGTTGGCTAAAAAGGATATCTGAGGGAGAGACAGAAGGAGAATCTGAAGCAAAGGACTTAAGGTGAGAAAATTTTGGGAGTTTTTGAGAAACAGGAAAAAAAAAAAAAGATGGTGTAGTCAACTAAGTAAAAGAGAAATAGGAGTGTCTTATAGTTAATGGAGACAAATCATAAAAAGCCTTGTAGGTTGTTGAAAGATGTAGCTTTTTCTTTGAGTGATATGCATAGTTACTCTGGGCTTTTGAGCAGAGAAGTAACATGAGCTGTTTTTTTTTTAAATTTTTTTTAGAGTATAGTTGATTTACAATTTTGTGTTAGTTTCAGGTATACGGCAAAGTGAATCAGTTATATATATATATACATATATCCACTCTTTTGTAGGTTCTTTTCCCATATAGGCCATTACAGGGTATAGAGTAGAGTTCCCTGTGCTATAGATTAGGTCCTTATTAGTTATCTATTTTATATATAGTAGTGTGTATATAAAACATAGGCAGAACACTCTCTGACATAAATCACAGCAAGATCTTTTTTGATCCTCCTCTGAGTAATGAAAATAAAAACAAAAATAAACAAATGGGACCTAATTAAACTTAAAAGCTTTTGCACAGCAAAGGAAACCATAAACAAAATGAAAAAACAACCCTCAGAATGCAAGAAAATATTTGCAAATGAAGCAACCTACAAGAGATTAATCTCCAAAATATACAAACAGCTCGTGCAGCTCTATACCAAAAAAACAAACAACCCAATCAAAAAACAGGCAGAAGATCTAAATAAACATTTCTCCAAAGAAGACATACAGATGGTTAAAAAACACATGAAAAGATGGTCAACATCACTAATTATTAGAGAAACGCAAATCAAAACTACAATGAGGTATCACTTGACATTGGTCAGAATGGCCATCATCAAAAAATCTACAAACAATAAATGCTGGAGAGGGCATGGAGAAAAGTGAACCCTCCTACACTGTTGGTGGGAATGTGAACTGGTACAGCCACTATGGAGAACAGTATTGAGGGTCCTTAAAAAACTAAAAATAGAACTACCATATGATCCGACATGAACTGTTTTAAAAGGACCACTTTTACTGATGTGTTGATAACACACAGGGGGTAATGAAGATGGCAGGTCAGTTAAGAGCATGATGGGAAACAAGGAAACATGAGAGAAGAAGTCTATCAGAGAAGAAATTGACCAACTCAGGTACATGACAATGCTGAGAAGTTATGAGGACTAAAAATTTGTCGTTGGTTATTGCAAACTAAGGTCGTTAAGGACCTTGTCAAGAGCAGTTTCCGTGGAATGGTAGGGAAGAAAGGCTGATTGGAGTGGGTTTCAGAAAGAATGGAGGAGAGAAACTGGAAAACTTTCAATAAGTAGTGTTGTAAAGGAGAGCATGAAATGGAACAATGAGAGGAAGCATAAATGGGTACAAAAGAAAGTTTATGACTTGCCAAATTAAGCATTTACAAAAGTTCATAGATTGGCACAAAAGTGTTACAAATGAGACTAGAAATTTAAATTTTTTTTTTACTGAAAATGCTGAGAGCCTTAGTGAATATTTAATTTTCATTTGTTTTATTCTATATAGAATCTTATACCATTTCATTGTGATGTGTTCCTCTTTTGATATTTTACTTACTAATAATGCATTGAAAATATTCTTTTTCTATCTTAAGAAAGAACACTGATTTATTTTTATGAAAAACACTGTCTGGATTTTAATTCACACTATCATGTCCCTGCTGAGTCTTAAGAAAGAAAGAAAAAGAAAGAGAGAGAGAGGGAGGGAGGGAGGAAGGAAGGAAGGAAGAAAGAAAAAGTTCTAACTGAAATTCTAAGAATCAGTAATCAAGCAATTGAAATCAGTTTTTCAAAACACATAAAAGGGAAGCCATCAATGTATTTTGCAACTCTTGCAGACTCCAGACTGATATTGATTTCTTTATTGATTTTCTTAATATTTTCTGGGGAGTATTATGTATGCATACTAAGGTATTGGCATTTTAATACCTTTCTTTGGGGAACAATGCATGAAAGTTTTTGTTAAAAAGATGCTAAATAATTGCACAGCTTCAATATAAACAGATAAGTGAAAAGTTCGCTGCTTTTGTTGATTGCATCTGATGTGTCTCCTGAGGCTTAGTTTCGCAGTGCATTTTAAAAAGGCAAATGTCTCTAGATTATTTACCTCTTTACAAGACTTTACAGTGAGATCTTCTAGGCACATGCCCCTTCTATTGAAATCTGATCATGATGTGCTAAAAAGTCAACAAAATCCTTTAATCATGCAGCACCAGGCATCTTAAAATAATGATTCCTTTTAGGGCTGTTAGCAAAATGTTTAGCAGGTCCAGCTCAGAACTGTTTTGAGGAAATATATTAGACAAGGAACAGAAATACAGCAGTGGGTCCTTCTCTTCATTCCTTTATTCTCTGTGTCCTCTTTTTGGGCTTAGAGATTACCAATAATGGTAAACAGAAAGCCAAGAAAAAGGCTGCCATGTTCTGTTTCTGAAAAATCTCTTTGGCACTGACTTATCTTCAAGCTCCTTTCAAAAAATATTTTCTCATTTTGCCATTGTCTCAAGATAATATAATAGTAATAATATTTGTGAATATATAAAAAAAGACTTCTTCAAAGACCAGTGGATTAAATGTGGTTAATTCACTATATTATCATGATTTTTAGATACAAAGTATGATTGAAAGCAGCATTTTAGTGATCAAAATATGTTTAGGTAAAAGTAACATTTTCCCAAATATTGGAAACTTAATTTTTGTAGAATATCATTTGATGAGTCAACATATAAATATATATGAAAAACAATGTATCTTAAGTAAACTAGAAAAATTATCAGATAGCATTTAGATATTGAACTCTTGCTCATTTTTAAAAATACATCTTTCATTGAAATAGTGTATAAGTATATAACTAATGTTGTTAAGAAAATTCTTTTTCATAGATCCATTTCAAATGTCAACCAAGATAATGCTTGAAGAAGATACAGTAGGTATATCATAAAGCAGTTTATCAGTAATTTCTCACATAGAAAACAATTTTTAAAAATCATGAAGTAAATATGATGTTTTCAAATAAATGGAAATGTGTAACTGTCATTTATTCTTTAAAATAGAAGGCTACCCTGTTATTCTAGACAAGACAGAAAAGGCTGGGAAGGTAATCACCCTGGCTTCAGAGGTACACTTCTTCATCAAATGTGAAAGTGAATATGGCTTCTCCCTAACAGAATAAGAATTAAAGACTTCTCAAAAACAATATCAAACAAAACAACCAAAAACCTCAGTTAAGGTCATTTCTACAAGCAATCGTTTAGAAAATAGACCTTATTTTTATAATTTTCATTAAAGAACATACTGAAATAATGATAGAATTTTGTTGGACTAAGCCATGCCATAATTACTGTGTTACATTCTTTGCTTTTGAAAATGAAAATCTATTTCTAAGTTGTAAAGAAAAGTGAATGATATTGCTGGGTGTTTTTCTTTTTTATTCCTAATCTATTCACACAAAGAAAACATATTGTGCAAAGGATGAGAGATAGTAGTTTCAAAATAGAAGAGGTTTTGTATGTCCCAAGATAGTACTTTTATTTCTCACTCCTTATCACTGCTAGGGCAGTAAGCAAAGACTTTCTTAAAAAAGACTAAAAAATGTTTCTTCTTTTCTTTTGTCAATATGCATAAATGTTAACATTTTATATTTAAATACTAAGACTGTTCAAGTTGAATATTCAGAAGATCATTACAATGCCACAGGCCGTATATGGCTACTAAGTTAAAAGACTTAAGTTAAATGACAACTCACACTACATAGAAATGAGAGCCCTCTTCAATATTATTTTACTCCTGTAGAGAAAATAAATGATAGACTAGTACCTGAGCCTGCAGCAAACGATACTTACATAGTTGAAATGATATATTTTGTTTATTTAGTTTTCAACATTTAAAATCAGCTAATTTAAGAACACAGAATATGCAATTACCATTACAGAGGAAAATGTAAATATGAAAACCTCGTCAAGATTTTATTTTTACTTTTGTGAAAAGTTCACTGAAAAAAACCTTGGAATGTGGAAGAAGGCAAAAGACAAACAAGAAATGGAAAGTGGAATAATATCTTTATCTTCAGAAAGGAGAGGCACATACATATTAATTCTGATCAATCAGAGTTAATATGTATAGAAGAGATGTGTAGACATAACATTGAGAGTTGCGGAGGTGACGAATAGGCCTAAAACGGAAGTTGGTGAAAGAGGCAGCCAATGAGGATTTGGAGGAAGGTTCAAAAAAGATAAGACTCTTAATTACAAGCTTCTGCATATTACTTTAACTACATAAAGGAGTTGAACTTATTAAGTCATATACTGTATGAAGGTAAGCATTTTCATGTGGTTTACCTGTGTCCAGAAAGTTCTTAGCACTGGTAGGCCCTCAATGCATACGTGTTGAGGGAAATAATTTTGGAAGCAATTCTATTATTTAATATTAGCCGTAGGTTCTAAACCTGCCTTAGTCACTTGCTACTCATAAGGTCTTGGACAAGTTGCTGAACTTTTCATTTAAGTATTGTCCATGTGTGATTTTCCTGTGACAGCAACAGAGTTCAGTACTTACGACAGAGACAATTGGCTTACAAAACCTAAAATATTTACTATCTGGTCACGTACGGGAGAAGTTTGCTGACCTCTGCCCTAGAGCAAGGTAAAAAATGAGACAAAGGAGAGTTCATATCTCTCCAGGCATGTGCAAGCAGGGCAGCTATGTACCTGTGCAGAATTATTCTAATTGAAAGATGCTAATTTGCTGCAGACCTGGTTCAGGCCTCAGGGTGGAATACAGGATCCTAGGCTACATGACATCCATAATTAGCACACTCAGGTCACCCTGCAGATAGAACAGAATTTCAGGTCATATGAAAATGTGGTTTCATGGGACAAAATGTAGTGAAAAGGATCTCACCTAACCAACCTGCAATTCATAGGTGCCTCAGATACAAAGCGCCATAGTAAAGAGTTTGGGAGTTCTCTCCTGATTCTGCCTAGTCTGGGAGATTTAACCATCACTGGCCTTAGAACCTGGAATTTTGGAAACAGTCACATGGAGGGTAGAGGTGCTCATTGATGAAGACTTGGGATTGTGTGGTGTATGGAAATAGCCTCATGGTTTTGGAGAAGTGAGGTAGAAGCAATGAAAAATAGTGATTAAAATAAATAGTAAAATAGTATCAAGTGATTGCATGGTAAACTAATCAAAAAATAGAAAAAAATAAAGTGCCACACACACAAAACATTTGCAAATTTTGTGTAAATTAAATGTACATGTGATCTTGCAGATTTCCTGTAGTTGGCGGGAAGTAGTTATAGGGACGGCATCAGTGCCTCTGCTTTACCAGAAGTTGGATATATAAATCTATTTTTAATCAGGCCAGCAAAACAATAAAACATTTATTTTAGTTTGGATGAATAAGAAAGCAATGTATGTACCCAAAATGGTGTTCACCATGTCAAACAAGGAATTCCAAATTTTGAAGATGTCGGTATGTTAAAGATGTTTTCCAACAAACTAGCTTATGTCACACTAGCTTGCTGATTTTTGACTGATGCATTAAATAAAACATATTTAAGTTTCTCCTAACTGCATCATGATCATTGAAGAATACATAAGAGTGATGCTTCAACTATTTTTGCATCCTAAAAGTTAGCATTTAAAATTGATTAAAAAATAGTTTTATAAAGTAATCCTGGACCTACTTCGCCAGTCCCAGCATTTCTCACTCCCTTCTCTTCTTGTTTTCTCATCCCAAATCACTTAGTGTTTCAAGCCATATCGTGTACAATCCTGTGCATCCCTCTGCAATGGCACATAGTAAATGCACTGAGATAGCATTGTTAATTTACTTATTTCTGGGACCTCCTGTCTTCTCCACGTCCAGTGTTATTATACTAATAAACAGTAGGTACTGATAGTTGATGATTAAATGTGTAGTTTAATTACAACAACAAAACTCACTGCAAATCATCCCTTAATGTATTCATTCACTATATATCCTACAATTTAACTGTGCTTTTCACAGCGTTTGAAACTAAAGGAGGAAGGAAAGCAGCTGAAACTATATCCCCCTTTTGTATGGAAACAGACCATTTCCAAAGTGCTTAAAAACAGATATATTTAATCCTCACACCAGCAATAATAGGAATTATCATCCCTTGTTTTTAAAATGTGGAAACCATAAACCAGTGAGGCCAAATAACTTGCCCAAGGTCACAAAACTAGAAAGTGCTAGCACTGGGACTTAAGCCACGGTCTTTTGATTTTCTTCCAAAACTCTTTCCATTATGTGTGGATATGTGCCAACCTGAACTGAATACTGTGAGAGAAAATGCTTGTAGCTGGATAATTTGTATTTGTAATTTGAGATTCACTTGTAGTTTAATAACATTGCATGATTGCTGGAGAGAAAGACATGGTGAAGTGGGCAGGTCCTACAGGAGAAGGGCAGACTTAATAACTGTGATTCCAGGGGGCACAGTTCTTGTGCCGAAACTATAATTTCCCTGGATGATGACATTAGAAGTTTATTCAGCTGACAAAGTGATGGCCTTGGGAAACTTCTCTAAAGAGATACCTTGAATTTTACTCTCTTCATCACATAATTAATACTCTGTTCTGAAATCAAGTATGAAGTTTTTGAAATCAAGTCTGAAGTTGCTGAAACTTTGAAAAGGAATCCGATTAGGGTTAATTCTGTTTGGTGCATTTCTTATTTGTTTTTCTATTTCCACAATTCCCAGAAGGACGATTTTTCTCTGTGAACAGAAGATGTTTACAGAAAGTCTTATTTTAAAAAAGTCACAGATTTAGCTATGTGCAAGTGAAAAAAATGTATCACACTATCATCTTTTGTCAGCTTGAAGACATAAGCCATTGTAAACAAACAAACAAACAAAAAACCCAGGAGAATAAGGAATAAGCAAACGGGCAAATGGAACCTGGAAGTGATTAGCATAAAACTGTGTGAACATTTTGAATAGATTTTAAAATAGTGATAAAACAACGTGACATATAGGAACTCAGCTAGGCTGAGACTAAAGATATCTGTATTGTTTCCAAAACTGTCACTTTACTCACTTTATGACTCTAAGTACTTTGTCTTGATTATCCATGTTATAGAATTGTTCAGCAAATGGGAATCCAATTGGGCATGGATACAAAAAATGTGACTCAGGTAACATTGGATTGGGGCTTGTGACAGGAGTCTGTTTCTCTGGAGTTACATAATGGAGATATCTGTTGCAAAGCCCTGATCAACACTTGAAACTCATCTACTTTGCTTCTCAGACTCCTGCAGTCACTCTACTTCTATGATATCTAACAAGATGCAGCCTACTGGCTATGAGCTTGTCATCCAAGGAGGGAGGCCAAAGGTCCTCCGTAAAGAAGCAAATTAAGAGCAGAAAAGCCCAGACTCTGGGGACAGATAAACTGAGCTTGATTTCCAGCTTGCTCCCTTACTTGTCCCCTTTACTTTGGTTTAGTGACTAACTCTCTCAGAGCCTTGAGTTTCCCACCTGTAGTAGTAATATTAACAACAACGATAACATTGACAGTGTTAATCTTTAGCATATTTTGAGCATGGCAAGGCATTGTTCTAATTTCTTGGCAGGTTATCCAATTTAAATATTACAGCAACTCTTTGAGGCAGGTGCTATTATTATCATATTGTACAGAAAAGATAATTGTTGCAGAGTTAGCTATCTTAAATCACCTGAGTCACATCACTAGGAAGTGGAGGAGGCAGGATTTATACCCAAGTAGTCACTCTCAGGAGGGTATGTACTCAATCACTACACCATGATGCTTTTTGTTAATATCTCAGTTTGTTTCTCTGCAAAATGGGTGTAATAAAATCTCTTCCTCTTTTATAAAGACTAAATGACTCAGTAACTGCAGAGTATTTAGAAAAATGCCTGGTACATAGTAGGACTGTATAAATGTTTGTTAAATAAAATAAATGAAATAAAACCTGCCCAATTACAGAGCTAGCAATTGGTGGAGCAGAATTCTCACCTACTTAGTGTAAATCCAGATCCCTCACTCTCCACCACTACAACATTCTGCATCCTGATATTGCTTCTAATTAAAACTGCCTTGCACAGACATGTGACATTATAAATGATATCTGTGGATTCCTAGTACATAGAAAGAAGTTAATAAATAACAGCATTTATTATTGATCATCCCATCATATCATATGTGACTTGAGAGAGGCATAGTTTTGATTACCTACAATAATAATATTAATTGACCCTTTACTGGGCACCAGGGACTCTAGTAAGACTCTTCACATGTATTAACTCATTTAATTCTCACTAACTACACTAAAAAGGTACTGACTATCATAATAAACTAAGGAAGGCATAGAGAATTTAATGAACTTGCCCAAGTTGCCAAAGTTTGTGAGTAGGAGAAAAGAATATGCACACAGACTTGTTGGCTACAAATTCTGCTCTATATCCCCTTCATTGTACCACTATTTCACTCTTGTGGAATTTATTCAGACAACACAATTTGGTAGAAAAACTCCAAACATTGAATTTTAGGTTTGGTTCTGCTATTAAATAACTTTGTAATTTTGAATATATGACAGCCTTTTTTCATCACTCTCATCTGTAAAATTAAAATTGTTGAACTAGATAACAAAGTTGTCATTTATTTATTTTTCATTTGTTCATGCAAAAAATATGTATTGAATATCTGCTATGTGCTAGGCTCAGTGCTAAATTTTACCTCACCAAGATATCTATGCAAGGAATTCACACTTCTGTTAGACCGGTGGTTCAGAAATCCTTCTTCTAAGAATGTATATTGAAGTAGAAATGCCTTGGGGTCTATCTTCAAAACATTATTATCAGTGGACCCTGCTGTTACCATCATTATTGCTGCTACTGAGAGTAGAGCACAGACTATAGACCATTCATTTAGAATTTTAAAAAAAGAAAAAATACCCTACATTCTTCTCTATACACTGTTCCTGAGGATGTGATTGTTTAGCACATCTTGGGAAAAATTAGATTAACATGGTTATAGTTTAATGACTCCTGTGTGCTAGTCTGATAGTACTTGACTTTACTCATTCACAGTGTACTCCTACAAGCATGGAGTCAGTAATATTTGTGAGTGCTCCTAAATTCTAGACATTTTTTACTTTATGTAATTGCATCTTTTTATCTCAGATTTGCTCAGTTTGTTTTATATATGGGCTTTTAACAGTGTTCATTGATAAAATAAGATGTACATGTGTATGCTTGCATGTTCAACCCAGAACAGACTTAAGAAGTGTGATAAAGTTTGTGCTTCCTCTCATCCACAGATAATTTTTGTGGAGTTCTTTCTCACCAGATTAAGAATTATTTAACATGTATTTAAGAAAAGCTAACTCTTAATATGTTGCCTATATTTTATAAATGTATTGTGTGTGTGTGTATATATATATATATATATATATATATATATATATATATATACACACACACACATATATAATATCTGACTAAATGTTTTGATATGACAAATTTAGAAATGATTAGATATAAGTATTTATTTATAATTGAAGTACAGTTTATTTACAATTTTGTGTTAGTTTCAGGTGTACAGCAAAGTGATTTACTCATACTCATATATATATTTTTTCAGATTATTTTCCATTATAGGTTATTAAAAAATATTGAATATAGTTCCCTGTGCTATATAGTAACTCCTTGTTGCTTGTCTATTTTGTGTATAGTAGTTTGTATCTGTTAATCCCATACTCCTAATTTATCTCTCCCCCCTTCACTTTCCCCTTTGGTAACCATAAGTTTGTTTTCTTTGTGAGTCTGCTTTGGTTTTATATATAGTTTCATTTGTATTATTTTGTTAGAGGCCACAGTTAAGAGATATCATGTAATTATCTTTCTCTGACTTACTTCACTTAGTATGATATGCTCTAGGTTCATTCATGTTGTTGAAAATGGCAATATTCATTCTTTTTATGGCTGAGTTATATTCTATTTTGTATATATACCATGTCTTCTTAAGCCAATCGTCTATTGATGGGTACTTGGGCTATTTCCATGCCTTGGCAATTGTAAATAATGCTACTATGAACTTGGGATGCAAGTATCTTTTTGAATTACAGTTTTCAACTTTTCTGGATATATGCCCAGGAGTGGGATTGATGGATCATATAGTAGTTCTGTTTTTAGTTTTCTAAGGAACCTCCATAAGGTTTTCCATAGCAGCTGCAACAATTTACATTCCACAACAGTGTAGGAGGATACTTTTTTCTCCACATTCTCTCCAGCATTTATTGTTTGTAGACTTTTTGATGATAGCCATTCTGACCTATATGAGGTGATAGCTCATTGTAGTTTTATTTGCATTTCTCTAATAATTAGTGATATTGAGCATCTTTTCATGTTTCTGTTGGCCATCTGTAGGTCTTTGAAGAAATGTCTATTTAGGTCTCTGCCCATATGTTGATTATTTTTTTTTGATACTGAGTCGTATGAGCTATTTGTATATTTTGGATATTAACCCCTTGTTGGTCACATTGTTTGCAAATATTTTCTTGAGTTTCATAGGTTTTCTTTTTGTTTTGTTGATGGTTTCCTCTGCTGTGCAAAAGCTTTTAAGTTTGATTAGGTCACATCTGTTTATTTTTGCTTTTATTTTTTTTGCCTTGGGAAACTGATCTAAGAAATATTGCTATGATTTATTTCAAAGAATGTTTTGCCTATGTTCTCTTCTAGGAGTTTTATGGTGTCTTGTCTTATATTTAGGTCTTTAAACCATTTTGAGTTTATTTTTGTGTATAGTGTGAGGGACTGTTCTAATTTCATTGATTTACATGTAGCTCGCCAACTTTCCCAACACCACTTGTTGAAGAGATTATCTTTTCTCCTTTGTATATTCTGGCCTCCTTTGTCATAGATTAATTGGCTGTAGGTGTATGGGCTTATTTCTGGGCTCTCTATTCTGTTCCATTAATCTATATGTCTGTTTTTGTGCCAATACCATGCTGTTTTGATTACTGTAGCCTTATAGTATAGTTTTAAGTCTGGAAGGGTTATGCCTCCGGCTTTGTTCTTTTTCCTTTTTCCTTTCTTTGGCAATTCTGGGTCTTTTGTGGTTCCATATAAATTTGGGGATTATTTATTCTAGTTCTGTGAAAAATGTCATGGGTGTTTTAATAGGGATCTAATTAAATCTGTAGATTGCTTTGGGTAGTATGACCATTTTAACAATATTAATTCTTCCAATCTAAGAGCATGGGGTATCTTTCCATTTCTTTGAGTCATCTTCAGTTTCCTTCATCAGTGTTTCATAGTTTTCAGTGTATAGGTCTTTTACTTCCTTGGTTAGGTTGATTCCTAGGTATTTTATTCATTTTGACTCAGTTTTAATTGGGATTTTTTTAATATTTCTCTTTCTGATATTTCATTGTTAGTGTAAAGAAATGCAACAGATTTCTGGATATTAATCTTGTATCCTGCTTCCTTGCTATATTCATTCATCAGTTCTAAGAGTTTTTGCATGGAGACTTTAGGGTTCTCTATATAGAATATCATGCCATCTGCAAATAGTGAGAGTTTTACCGCTTCCCTTTCAATTTGAATACCATTTATTTCTTTTCCTTGTCTGATTGCTATGGCTAGGACTTCCAATACTATGTTGAATGGAATTAGTGTAGGTGGGTATCTTTGTCCTGTTTCTGAATTTAGCTGGAAGGCTTTCAGCTTTGCACCACTGAATATTATGTTGTCTCTGGGTTTGTCATAAACGGCCTTTATCATGTTGAAGTATGTTCCCTCTATACCAGCTTTGGTGAGAGTTTTTTTTATCATGAATGGATGTTGAATTTTGTCAAATGCTTTTTCTGCATATATTGAGATGATCGTGTGGTTTCTGTCTTTCCTTTTGTTAATGTGGTGCATCACACTGATTGATTTGCATATGTTGAACCATCCGTGGGACCCTGGAATTAATCCAACTCGATCATGGTGTATGATCCTTTTTATGTATTGTTGGATTTGGTTTGCTAATATTTTATTGAGGATTTTTGCATGTATATTAATCAAAGGTATTGGCCTGTTATTTTCTTTTTTTATAGTATCTTTGTCAGGTTTTGGTATTAAGATGATGGTGGCTTCATAGAATGAATTTGGGAGTGTTCCCTCCTCTTCAGTTTTTTGGAATAGTTTTGGAAGGATAGGTAGAATTTCTTCTTTGTATGTTTGGTAGAATTCCCCAGTGAAGCCGTCCAGTCCTGAACTTTTGTTTGAAGGGAGTTTTTTTGTTTTGTTTTGTTTTATTACAGATTCTATTTCACTTCTAGAAATAGGTCTGTTCAAATTATCTGTTTCTTCTTTACTCAGTTTCGGCAGGCTGCATGTTTCTGGAAACTTGTCCCTTTCTTCTAGGTTGTCCAGTTTGTTGGCATATAACTGTTCATAGTATTCTCTTATGAATTTTAGTATTTTTGTGGTATCAATTGTTATTTTTCATCTTGTACTTCTTATTTCGTTTATTTGTGGTCTCTCTCATTTCTTCTTGTTGAGCCTGGCTAGAGGTTTGTCAATTTTGTTTATCTTTTCAAAAAAACATCTCTTAGTTTTATCGATCTTTTCTATTGCTTTTTAAATATTTTATTTATTTCACCTGTGATCTTTATTATTTCCTTTCTTCTGCTGACTTTTGGTTTTTTCTTCTTTTTCTAATTCTTTTTAGGTGGTACATTAGGTTGTTTATGTGAGATATTCTTTGTTTCTTGAGGAAGGCCTATATCACTATAAACTTCCCTCTTAGAAATGCTCTTGTTGCAGCTCATAGATTTTTTGTTAAGTTGTGTTTTTACTGTCTTTTGTCTTGAGATATTTTCTGATTAGTTCTTTGATTTCAGTACTGACCCATTGGTTTTTTAGTGGCATGTTGTTTAGTCTCTGTGTATTCATTCTTTTCCTGTTTATTCCCCCCTTGGTTGATTTCTAGTTTCATACTGTTGTGGTCAGAAAAGATGCTTGAAACAATTTCTATTCTCTTAAATTTGTTGAAGGGTTTTTGAGACCTAGTATGTGGTTTATCCTAGAGAATGTTACTTGTGTGTTTGAGGAGAATGTGTATTCTGTGTTGTTGTTTTTGTTTTCAGATATAATGTCCTGTAGATATCAATTAAGTCCAGCTGCTCTCCTGTGTTCTTTATGACTTCTGTTGCCTATTGATTTTCTGTCTGAAAGATCTGTCCATTAGATAAAGTCTCCTACCATTATTGTATTCCTCCTTATGTCTGTTATTATCTGTTTTATATATTTAGGTGCTCCTATATTGGGTGCTCATATGTTAATGAGCTTAATATCCTTTCTTGTATTGATTTCTTTATTATATGTAATGTCCTTCTTTGTCTTTCTTTATGACCTTTGTTTTAAAGTCTATTTTGTCTGATATGAGTATTACAACCCTGCTTTCTTGTAGTTTCCGTTTGCATGAAATATCTTTTTCCATCTGCTCACTTTCAGTCTGTGTGTGTCTTTTGCCCTGAAGTGGGTCTCTTATAGGCAGTATATTATATGTTCTTGTTTGCTTTTTTTTTTTTTTTTAACTCCAATCTACCTGTCTATGTTTTTTGATCAGAGCACTTAGTCCATTGACGTTTAAAGTAATTATTGGTAAGTATGTACTTGTTGCTATTTTAAACCTTGTTTTCCAGTTGATTTTGTAGTTCTTCTTTGTTCATTTCTTTTTGTTTTTCCTTTTGTGGTTTGATGGTTTTCTTTGTATTATACTTGATTTCCTTTCTTTTGGGTTTTTGTAAGTCTATGTTTTTGATTTGTGGTTACTCTGGATATCAAGATTGTTGACTCATAACTATATCTACTTGCTTTAAACTGATAGTCATATAAGTTCAAACACATTAACATTAAAAAAGGTCTACATCACTATAGTCCCCTCCCCCACATTTTGTGATTTTGATGTCTTATTTTACATCATCATGTTTATCCTTTTGCTGTTAATTGTAGTTACATTCACTTTTACAAAAAATTTTTGATTTTTTTTTTTTTGTCTATATACTGGCTTATTTAAGTGATCTTCATCCTTTTGTATATTTGTATTTCCCATTGTGATTTTCTTTTTCCTATAGGTTCTTGCTTACT
This sequence comes from Balaenoptera borealis, assembly GCF_965194805.1. Lineage (NCBI taxonomy): Eukaryota > Metazoa > Chordata > Mammalia > Artiodactyla > Balaenopteridae > Balaenoptera > Balaenoptera borealis. Next base: position 86,564,228 of record NC_138867.1, read on the forward strand.
TTCTATTTAGAGAAGACATTTCAATATTTCTTTTAGGATAGGTTTAATATTGCTGTATTATTTCAGATTTTGTTTGAGAAATTCTTTATCTCTTCTTCTGTTCTAAGTGATAATCTTGCTGGGTAAAATATCTTATGTTGCAAGTTTTTCCCTTTCAGAACTTCGAGTATATCATGGCATTCCCTTATGGTATGTAAATTTTCTGCAGAGAAATCAGCTGATAACCTTATGTGGATTCCCGTGTAACTGACTCTTTTATTTTTCTCTTGCTGCCTTTGGAGTCCTCTCTTTATGTTTAATTTTTGCCATTTTAATAATGATATGTCTTGGTGTGGGTCTGTTTGGACTCATATTGTTTGTGATCCTCTGTGCTTCTTGTATCTGGATATCTGTTTCCTTCTTTAGCTCTGGGAAGTTTTCAGCCATAATTTCTTGAAATATATTTTCAACCCCCTTCTCTCTCTCTTCTCCTTCTGGAACCACTATTATATGTAGATTGACATGCTTTATATTATCCCATAGATCTTGTATGTTGCTTTCACTTTTTTTCATTTGTCTTTCTGTCCACTGTTCTGACTGGGTGATTTTCATTATTCTGTCTTCCAGATCACTTACTCATTCTCTTGTATTCTTTAGTCTGCTATTCATTGCTTCTAGATTGGTATTATCATGACTGATGATTTATTAAATTTTTGATTTATTTAATTATTGATTTATAAAATTTTTGTTTTATTTATTTTTAACAGAGGTTTAATATGTCAGCCAGATGATGTGCAAAGCCCTGGAGGTAACAAATTTAGATTAAAGTCTGTTGAAAAAGTCCAGTAAAAATATTAAGGTGATACCTGACAAAACAATAACATGAAATATTCAATGCTTTGCTGAACTTTAGTTAAATTAGTTAAAAGAGTGCCCTAAAGTATCAGGCTATTAAAAAAATACAAATACATTTACATGCTAATTTTTATTCTTGGTAACAATATGCTAATTATTTTTTCTGAACATACATTAAAAAGTCTTTCAACATTTCTGTTTGAAATCCTACCATGGGATTCAAAACATGGAATTCACTGATCTGTAGTTTGGGGGATATGTTTTCCACATTTTTTGCACATTAACTAATAAGGTAATTATAAAATATCTATATCCACTGCAGAGGTTTGTTTGCTGTTAATCCAGAGATCAACACACACACACTGAACTTCCAGTTCAACAGTACTCTTCAGAAACAATAGCATAGTCATATTATAAAGACAATTGATACTAAAGTGATTCATCAGCCTATCATCTTAAAGTAGTTTATATACCTTTCTATAAGATTATGTACAATAAATCTCACTTATTTTTAAGGTGGTCCTTTTGCTCCAAATTCTAGTTTCTTGAGTAGTTTAGCTTATATGTAGATTGATTTAAGGGAACAAGGAAACCACAATTGATGACAGTATGAGGAAATGAACTTGCTTTTAATCATAACTGGCAAGTATTGTATTATAATACATTGGACATTTTTTCCCTTAGGCAAAGGAGTGACTCCAAGTGGACTTGTGTATAGTAGTACAATCACCTCAAGTCTTAATTGACTGTTTATTCTGTGCCAGGCACTATTCTAAGCACTTTACATGTTCTAACTTGTTTAATCTTAGTGCAATTTTAAAATATTTTGGCATAAAACTATAGTTCTCAAACATATCAACTGCCCAAAAACATTTGACTTGACTAAGGCCATGGTTTTCACTTTCCTTTAGAAAAGACTTGTTAGCAAGGATAAAAGCCTACCTAAAATGGGCTAGAGCTAATTAGAGATTTTACTGACTCTATTTACCCATGAGTCCAAGAAGCTGGCTTGACATATGTAAACCCAGACGTAGACAGTCTTTCTTTCTTAATCCCCTTCTTGCTCCATCTCTAAGCCTTTTCCTTGACTGTTTCCCCCATGAAAGCCTTTTGATTTACCACTTACTTGCCTATAGGAATTCCTGAAATAGGGTCCCTGCAGGACTATTTACCACAATGTCCATTCTACCATTCTCTGGTAGGGGCAGGTAGGGGGATGGAAGACAATGAGTTAGGGACTGTTGGTCACATAAATTAGATGTAATGCCATTCCAGGAAAGGAAAGAGGGTCTCTTATGAGCCTCTTTATTATTTCCTTATACTTGTCACTCATATTTTCTATAAAAACTCACAAAACTTATATTAGGGTATATTTCTTTAATTGACAACAAACACATGTTTAATAATAAATATGGAGGTAATTTTCTCTCTTAAAATTTATGGTAGATTAAGTTTTACTCTTCTGTTTCTGATCATTCTTCACCATCATTGTTCACTTCATTCTCTCACAGTCTTTTATCCTCCTCCATTCTTTTCCATCCTAGATGAGTCAAACAGCAATGACTGGGGAAAGAGCTGTTCAGAGTTGGATTATAGTTGATTTTTATATTTTTTTCATTTTCTGGATTTTTAAGCAAACTCAAATCCCTAAGTGCAAAGCATAATAATTGCATAAAATGGGGGCAGTGATATGGAGTACTTTGGAAGACTTGACCTTCAGACTTAGCAACTGAAATTAATGAGTCAGTCAGTGGCAATGTGCATGTTTTGGTGAGGAGTCACATATTCACTAAATTCTGCACTGGCAATTCTTTCCTATGTGAGACCTACTTAGTCTAGGATCACATTATCGTATTTACCTGAGTTTCCTTCATTCAAAATCCCATGAAATAAAATTTACAAAGGAATGCTTTAAAGATAATAATGAATTAAAGTGTGAAAATTTCATAACTGGAGCAGTCTAGCAATCTTAAATTGATGTAAAATATTGGATTAATTCAAGAAAAGACAATTTCCAGTTAATGAGTCTTATATTTATTCCTTCGAGGAAACAAAGATTTATTAATTATCCTCCACCATTCTGACCATGGAACAACAGAAAAAACAGCAATCTAATTAGAATCAAAATTATCCTTCTTTTATGAATTCTAGCAGATGCCCTCTTTTCATTCAATATAAGCTGATAACTGATATGGACATGAAATATGTAATTTTTGTATTAAATGATAAAGGATTGGCATAGTCTCAAGAATGCAACCCAACAAAATAATACAAAATCAAACACACAAACATCTTCTTGCTGGTTCAAACAAAGAATGCAGTTGAACAAATTTGATGTGTATCCAAGCAACGATAAATCCCTCCATCAGAGCCTTTAAGAATAAAGGACTAATCTTCATGAATGACTTTTTCCTTATAGAAAAAACTAAGGTTAGATGATGTTTTGTGAAACTTGAAGACAGGTTTTTTGGTTGTTGTTGATTGATTTTTTTAAAGAAAATCACACACACACACACACATACACACAGATGTTTGCTATGGGCTTTTGAATGATTGCAAATTTAAAAATGTAACTTTCTGCAGTAAGCTGATGGAGGTCCTTCATAAAGCACAACATGTGCTCATATTCTTTCTTAAGACATATTTAGATAAACTAAATCAGGATGAAAGGAAGATCAAAGATAGTTCTTTAGAAGGAAAGAGACGAGAGATGCTTTCGGAACTTATGTACAAAAGATAGTATCTATCCTGGTAATAATTTATGCTTGATAATCTGTTTCTTACTTATTCTGAGAATATATGAGATGACTTGCAATTTAATATCTCTTCCTGTATTTTATCAGGAGAAAAGAGCACTGGTTCCCAAGTTGATGTGTATGTTGGAATAGGAGTAGAGTTCTTTTTCACACTAGACTTGCTATCTGACAACCAGAATGGATGACATTTTAAAATCTTCCCAGGTGATTTTGATATGAAACATTTCCACCTTCATCACTAATAAGGGACTAGAGTTAATGGATGTTACCCTCTGTAACTATAATATGATTCAGTTTTCTTGCACCTGTAATTAAAAGGAAAACATAATGTATCTGCAAACTGATTTCGAAGACACACTTTTAGTCAAGGTAATTGTTAAATGAGTTTGTGTCTAAGGAATATTATATTAAAATAATGGGTTTTATATTTAGCTATGATTTTGCCACAGATATAAAAATACTTTTAAAACACATGCAATGTGTAAAAAATTTCAGGCTACAATCTCAGGTATAGAAGACACATGAATCTTTTCTTTTGCACTAAATAAACTAATATTTATTTTGGAGGTTTCAATATTTCATGACAAAATTAAATCTCAGTTAATTCAATTCTAACTGCATTTCTGGATAGATATGCTGAAGATCATTTGGAATGATATAATGACATTTGGGTTATGGGGGCACACATAGTTATTGTCATCATATATCAAAACTAGCACTCTCTGGGTTGTATGTCCTTCAGTGTTCCCCTCCATTGTCAAATTATTCAGGGAACTTTGATGTGGTTTCTTGTTAACTTCAGGGCATATTGAAGTCTACTTCAGAAGTCTACTACTTCTGAGCCCCTTTCTGTATTCCTTAATGGCTATGAAAACCTTGATATGGTTGTCTGTAAGGCACTTTGCAACTTTTAATGTAGTCCAGAAAAAGGCAAAGGCATTCTACTCCTCAAGACATTCAGCTTTTCTCAATACCATGTATTCTAACATGTATTCTAACTCATTCTAGAGTGAAATCTCTGGGATGCTAAGTCAGGCTTATCAACCATTTCTATACTGGACTCAAGAAGGTCCTATAAGGTTGAATTCATCATTTAGGCTTTATATGGGAAATGGGGCACAATCTCTCTATGCTTTGGAATCCCTTAAACTATCTGGGATGTCCACTGTGTCTTTTTACAATGTATACACATTTCTACCTTTCCTTCTATCAAACTCATTTTTTTTTCTAGTATTAGTTTCAAAATTCAAAGCCGAATATTGACTCTTTGTAGCTCTCTGTCTTTCTTCTATAATATTCCTACTACAAAGCAAAGGCTGTCATAAGTTTCATGTGTTCAAATAGAGAAGGGTTATAGATGAAAAGGAAATAGAAAAGTCAGTTATTAGCTTCAGATAAAATCTCACATCTATGTACTGACTTTTTTTCCCTGGAATTAAAGAAAAATATTGAAGTAGAGTTGATGTACAATATTATATAATTTACAGGTGTACAATAGAGTGATTCACAAGTTTAAAAGATTGTACTCCGTTTACAGTAATTGTAAAATATTGGCTGTATTCCCTGTGTTGTACAATATATCCTTGTAGCTTTTTTTTATACATAATAGTTTGTACCTCTTAATCCCCTATATTGCCTCTCCACCCTTCCCTCTTCCCACTGGTAACCACTAATTTGTTCCATATATCTGAGAGTCTGTTTCTCTTTTGTTATATTCACTAGTTTGTTGTATTTTTTAGATCCCACATATACTTGATATCACGCAGTATTTGTCTTTCTCTGTTTGACTTATTTCACTTAGCATAATATGCTCCAATTCTATCCATGTTGTTGTAAATATCAAAATGTCATTCATTTTTATGGCTGAGTAGTATTCCGTTGCATGTATATACCACATCTTCTTTATCCTTTCACCTGTTGATGGGCACTTAGGTTGTTTCCATACCATGGCAATTATAAATAATGCTGCTATGAACATTGCAGTGCATGTATCTTTTTGAATTAGTGGGGTTTTTTTTTTTTTTGGATATATACCCAGGAGTTGAATTACTGAGTCATATTACAGTTTTATTTTTAGTTTTTTTGAGAAACCTCCACAGTGGCTGCACCAGTTTACATGACTACCAACAGTGTAAGAGGGTTCCCTTTTCTCCACATTCTCACCAACATTTTTTATTTGTGTTCTTTTTGATGATAGCCGTTCTGACATGGTGAGGTGGTAGCTTTCTAGTATAGTCTGAAGTCAGGGGGCATGATTCCTTCAGCTCTGTTCTTCTTTCTCAAGATTGTTTTGGCTATTCAGGGTCTTTTATGTGCTTACATACACATTTTAAAATTATTTGTTCTAGTTCTGTGAAAAATGCCATTGGTATTTTGATAGGGATTGCATTGAATCTGTAGATGTCCTTGGGTAGTATGGTCATTTTAACAATATAGATTCTTCCAATCCAAGAACATGGTATATCTCTTCGTCTGTTTGTATCATCTTCAATTTCATTCATTGGTGTCTTATCATTTTTGGAATACAGGTTTTTTGCTTCCTTAGGTAGATTTATTCCTAGGTATCTTATTCTTTCTGATGAAATGGTAAATGGGATTGTTTCCTTAATTTCTCTTTCCGATAATTTGTTGCTGGTTTATAGAAATTCAGCAGATTTCTGTATATTAATTTTGTATCCTGCAACTTCACTGAATTCATTGATGAGTTCTAGTAGTTTTCTGGTGGTGTCTTTAGGATTTTCTATGTACAGTATCATGTCCTCTGCAAACAGTCACAGTTTTACTTGTTTTTCCATTTGGATTCCTTTTATTTCTTTCACTTCTCTAATCGCTGTGGCTAGGACTTCCAAAACTATGTTGAATAAAAGTGGCAAGAGTGGGCATCCTTGTCTTCCTCATCTTAGAGGGAATGCTTTCAGCTGTTTACCATTGAGTGTGGTGCTAGCTTTGGGTTTGTCATATATGGCCTTTATTATGTTGAGGAATGTTCCCTCTATGCCCACTTTCTGGAGATTTTTTTTTATCATAAATAGATGTTGAATTTTATCAAAAAGCTTTTTGTGCGTCTATTGTGATAATCATATGGTTTTTATTCTTCAATTTGTTAATGTGCTATATCACATTGATTGGTTTGTGGATATTGAAAAAGTCCTCGCATACCTGGGATAAATCCCACTTGATCATGTTGTATGATCCTTTTAATGTATTGTTGGAATAGGTTTGCTAGTATTTTGTTGAGGATTTTTGTATCTATGTTCCTTAGTGATATTGGCCTGGAATTTTCTTTTTTTTTTGTGGTATCTTTGTCTGGTTTGAGTATCAGGGAGATGGTGGCCTCATAGAATGAGTTAGGAAGTGTTCTTTCCTCTACAAATTTTTGGAATAGTTTCAGAACAAAGGTGTTAACTCTCCTTTAAATGTTTGGTAGAATTCACCTGTGAAACCGTCTGGTTCTGGACTTTTGTTTGTTGGGATTTTTTAAATTACTGATTCAGTTTCAGTACTGGTAATTGATATGTTCATATTTTCTATTTCTTCCTAGTTCAGTCTTGGGAGATTGTACCTTTCTGAGAATTTATCCATTTCTTCTAGGCTGTCCATTTTATTGGTAACTCGTTGCTCATAGTAGTCTCTTATGATCCTTTGTATTTCTGTGGTGTCGGTTGTAACTTCTCCTTTTTCACTTCTGATTTCATTGATTGGGGCTTCTCCCTTATTTTTTCTTGATCAGTCTGGCTAAAGGTTTATCAATTTTGTTTATCTTTTCAAAGAACCAGCTTTTAGTTTCATTGATCTTTTCTATTGTTTTTTAGTCTTTATTTTATTTATTTCTGCTCTGGTCTTTATGTTTTCTTTTCTTCTACTAACTTTGCAGTTTCTTTGTTCTTTCTCTAGTTGCTTTAGTTGTAAGGTTAGGTTGTTTTTTTGAGATTTTTCTTGTTTCCTGAGGTAAGATTGGATTGCTATAAACTTCCCTCTTAGAACTGTTTTTGTTGCCTTCCATAGGTTTTTTTTAATTGAAGTATAATTGATTTACAATGTTTCAGGTGTACAGCAAAGTGATATATATATATTCTTTTTCAGATTCTTTTCCATTATAGGTTATTATAAGATATTGAATATATTGGGTGGCCCAAAAAGTGCCTTCAGTTTTTAAAATAAAAATAAAAGACACATTTTTCATTTTCACCAAGAACGTTATTGAACAACGTATTTACCCTTTTGTTCCACTACCTTCTGCCATTTTTAAGACAACTTCATAATTCCGTCTTCCCCAAACTTTTTATCTTTCTGAGCAAAGAACTGTTCTAGGTGCCTTTTACAGTCTTCCAGGGAATTGAACTTTTTTTCATTAAGAGAATTTTGTAAAGACCAAACTAAATGGAAATCCAAAGGTGCAATGTCTGGTGAATTCGGCAGATGAATCAGAACTTCCCAGCCAAGCTATAACAGTTTTTGCCTGGTGATCAAAAAAATATGTGGTCTTGCATTATCCTAATGGAAGATTATGCATTTTCAGTTGACTAATTCTGGACACTTTTCGTTGAGTGCCGCTTTCAGTTGGTCTAATTGGGAGCAGTACTTTTTGGAATTAATCGTTTGGTTTTCTGGAAGGAGCTCATGATAGAGGACTCCCTTCCAGTCCCACCATATACACAACATCACCTTCTTTGGGTGAAGACTGGCTTTTGGTATGATTGGTGGTTGTTCATTCCGCTTGCCCCATGATCTCTTCCATTCCACATTGTTGTACAGTATCCACTTTTCATTGCCTGTCACAATTTGTTTTAAAACCAGAACATTTTCATTACGTTTCAGTAGAGAATCGCATGCAGAAATATGGTTAAGAAGGTTTTTTTTGCTTAAATTATGAGGACCCCAAACATCAAAGCAATGAACATAACCAAGCTGGTGCAAATGATTTTCAGCACTTGATTTGGATATTTTGAGTATGTCGGCTATCTCCTGCATGGTATAACATTGATTGTTCTCAGTTATTGTTTCAATTTTATCACTATCAACTTCAACTGGTCTACCTGACTGTGGAGCATCGTCCAGCGAGAAATCTCCAGCACAAAACTTTGCAAAAAACTTTTGGCACATTTGATCAGTTACAGCACCTTTCTCCATACACTGCACAAACCTTTTTGTGTGTTTCAGTTGCATTTTTACCAAAGCTAGCACCACACTCAATTGTAAAAGCATAATGTGCCGAAAATGTTGCTTTTTTTCCTTCCATCTTCAATATTAAAATGGCTACACAAAAATTCACCAGTTTTGATAAGTCTTTTTTTAAATGCACTCTGATATGACAGCTGTCACATACAATCTAACAAAATTGTTTCGAATGAAGTTAAAGACAACTAAGTGCTACTAGAGCCATCTTACAGAAAAAACTGAATGAAATTTTTGGCCCACCCAATAGTTCCCTATGCTATACAGTAGGTCCTTATTTATCTATTTTATATATAGTAGTCTGTGTCTGTTAATCCCAAATTCCAAATTCCAAATTTGTCACTTCCCCCACTTTCCCCTTTGGTAATCATAAGTTTGTTGTCTCTGTCTGTGAGTCTATTTCTGTTTTATAAAAAAGTTCATTTGTATCATTTTTTAGATTGCACGTATAAGTGATATTATATGATATTTGTCTTTTTCTGTCTGACTTCCTTCACTTAGTATGATAAGCTCTTAAGTCCATCCATGTTGCTGCAAATGGCTTTTCATTCTTTTTTATGGCTAACATTCCATTGTATATATATATACACCACATCTTTATCCATTCATCTGTCAGTAGACGTTTAGGTTGGTTCCATGTCTTGGCCATTGTAAATAGTGCTGCTATGAACATTGGGTTTATGTATTTTTAAGTTAGAGTTTTCTCTGGATGTATGCCCAGGAGTGGGATTGTTGCATCTTATAATAACTCTGTTTTTAGAGTATTCTTGCCCTTTTTGTTGCAGATTAATTGACCATAACTGTGTGGGTTTATTTCTGTGCTGTCTATCATGTTCCATTGATCTATGTGTCTGTTTTTGTGCCAGTACCATACTGTTTTGATTACTGTAGTTTTGTAATAGAGTCTGAAGTTAGGGAGCATGATTCCTCCATCACATAGGTTTTATTTTAATATTTTTAATTGAAGCATAGTTGATTTACAATGTGTTAATTTCTTCTGTACAGCAAAGTGACTCAGTTATACATATAAATATATTCTTTTTCATATACTTTTCCATTATGTTTTGTCACAGGATATTGAATATAGTTCCCTGTGCTATACAGTAGGACCTTGTTGTTTATCCATCCTATATATAATAGTTTGCCTCTGCTAATCCCAAACTCCCATTCCTTCCTTTCCCTACCCCTCCTCCCCTGATCACATAAGTTTTGGATTGTTGTGTTTTCATTTTTATTTGTCTCTAGGTATTTTTTGATTTCCTCTTTGATTTATTCAGTGATCCATTGGTTGTTTAGTAGTATATTGTTTAGCTTCTGTGTTTTTGTGATTTTGCATTTTTTTTTTATAGTTGATTTCTAGCTTCACAGTGTTGTGGTGGAAAAGATGTTTGATATGATTTCAGTTTTCTTAAATTTACTTAAGCATGCTTTGTGGTCCAGCATGTCATCTATCCTAGAGAATATTCCATGTGCACTTGAAAAGAATGTATATCCTGCTCCTTTCTGATGGAATGCTCTATGTGTATTAATTAAGTCCATTTGGTGTAATGTGTTATTTAAGGCCTGTGTTTCCTTATTGCTTTTCTGTCTGGATGAGCTATCCACTGATGTAAGTCCCCTACTATTATTGTGTTATTGTTGATTTCTCCTTTTATGTCTGTTAATATTTGCCTTATATATTGAGATACTTCTATGTTGACTGCATATATGTTTACAATTGTTATATATTCTTCTTGGATTGATCCCATTTTCATTATGTAGTGTCCTTCTTTGTCTCTTATAATAGTCTTTGTTTTAAAGTCTATTTTGTCTGATATAAGTATTGCTGCTCTGACTTTCTTTTGATTTCCATTTGTGTGGAATACCATTTTCCATCCCCTCACTTTCATTCTGCATGCATCTCTAGATCTGAAGTGAGTCTCTTGTAGGCAGCATATATTTGGGTCTTATTTTTGTATCCATTCAGGCAGTCTGTGTCTTTTGGTTGGAACATTTATTCTGTTTATATTTAAGATAATTATTGATATGTATGTTCTTATTGCCATTTTGTTAATTGTTTTGGATTTGTCTTTGTAGATCTTTCTTTCCCCCTTTCTTCTTTTGTTCTCTTCTCTTGTGATTTGATGACTCTTTAGTGTTATGTTTGGATTCCTTTTTATTTTTCAGGTGTATATCTCATACTCTTTTGATTTGCGGTTACCAAGAGGTTTTTTTGTATAGCAGTCTACATATACACGTGATTGTTTTAAGTTGCTAATCTCTTAATTTCAAATGCATATCAAATACCCTGCATTTGTACTTTCCTCCCCTCATTATTACTGTTTTGGGTATCATATTTTACGTCTAATTGTTTTGTGTATTTCTCAACTGCTTACTGTGGATACAGATGACTTTACTACTTTTGTCTTTTAACCTCCCTACTAGCTTTGTGTTTGGATGATTTCCTTCCTTTACTATATGTTTGTCTTTACTGGTGATCTTTTTCATTCCTTAATTTTCTTGCTTCTAGTTGTGGCCTTTTCTCTTTTGCCTAGAGAATTTCCTTTAACATTTGTTGTAAAGCTGGTTTGGTGGTGCTAAACTCTTTTAGCTTTTGATTGTCTGTAAAGCTTCTGATCTCTCCATCAATTTTGAATGAGAGCCTTGCTGGATAGAGTATTCTTATTTGTAGGTTTTTCCCTTTTGTCACTTTACATATCTCATACCACTCCCTTCTGTCCTGCAGAGTTTCTGCTGAAAAATAAGCTTTTAGCCTTGTGTGAGTTACCTTGTATGTTATTTGTTGCTTTTCCCTTGCTGCTTTTAATATTTTCTCTTTATCTTTAATTTTTGTCATTTAATTACATGTCTTGGTATGTTCTCCTTTGGGTTAATCCTGTGTGAGACTTTCTGTGCTTCCTGGATTTAGGTGACAGTTTCCTTTCCCAGCTTAGGGAAATTTTCAGCTTTTATGTCTCTAAATATATTCTCAGTCTCTTTCTCTCTCTCCTCTCCTTCTGGGACCCCTATAATGTGAATATTAGCATATTGACCTTAAACTGTCCTCACTTCTTTTCTTTTTTTTTTCTTTTTTCTTTCAGCATCAGTGATCTCCATTACTCTGTCTTCTGGCTATGATCCATTACTCTGTATCATTTAATCTAGTGTTGATTCCGCCCAGTGTATTTTTCATTTCTGTTATTGTATTCTTCATCTCTGTTTGGTTGTTCTTTCTATTTTCTATCTCTTTGTTAAAAAAGTCTAACTTCTTGCTCTGTGCATCCATTTTTCTTCCAAATTATTTAATCATCTTTAGGATCACTACCATGAACTCTTTCTCATGTAGATTGCCTATCTCTACTTCCCTTAGTTCTTCTTCTGGTGTTTTATCTTATTCTTTTGTCTGAAACCTTTTCCTCTGCTGCCTCATTTTGCCTAAGTTGCTGTTTGAATTTTTATGTATCTGGTAGGTTAGTTGCATTTCCCAACTTGGAGAAGTGGTCTTCTGTGGGAGACATCCTACGCAAATCAACAGCCCACTTCTTTCTCATCAACAAGCCATATGCTCTAGGAATTACCCCCTATATGTGCTGTGAGTGCTATGCGGGTCCTGTGGTGGGCTGACTATGTGGGTGGTCTGATAGGCTTGATTGGCCCCTAGTCCAGTTGGTTGCCAGGTTCTGCCTTTTGCAGAGGCTGCTGGCTGCTGGTTAAGGGGGCTTGGTCACAAGATGGCTAACTGTAGAACCCCAGGGGGCCCTGGGGCTAGTGATGGCTCACTGGTGAGCAGATTCAAGGTCTAGAAAACTCTGGGGTTATTGCCCACCCACTGGCAGGTGAAGCCATGTCCTGGGGTTAATCCCAGCCTATTAGCTTACAGACCCAGGTTCTGGAGTCTGGCTACAGGGCCCAGGGATCCCAGCACTAGTGTTAGATTGCTCGTGGGGGGGGCTGGTTCCTGACACAGTTGGGTACTGGTTCCGGGGTGTCCTGAAACTTTTGTTGGCATGTTAGTTGTCAGGGCTGGGGCCCAGCTGGTCATAGGTTAGGGTCTGGCCTGCTCTGGGCAGGCTGGTTCTGCAGGTTGTTGAATTATGATTTTCATGCATCTAGTGTCTGCCCATCGGTGGGTGGACTGTCTAGAAGCGGCTGTGGGCTTAGGAAATCTTTGGGCAGCCTGTTGATGACACATCCCCACCCAGTTAGTTGCTTGGCCAGAGGCATCCCAGCACTGGCTCCTGCAGGCTTTTGGGTGCAGGCGGGTCTTGGCACTAATGAGCTAGGGGGAGCATACCACAATGGTGCCTTGCCAGCACCAGCATACGCCTGGTAGAAGGAGCTCCCAAGAATGGCTTCCACCAGTGTCTATGTCCCCAGGGTGAGCCACAGCCACCCCTTGCCTTTCCAGGAGACTCCATGATGAGCAGCTAGGTCTAGCCTAGGCTCCTATCAAATTACTGCTCTGGCCCTAGGTCCTGGTGCATGTGAGATTTTGTGTTCACCCTTTAAGAGTGAAGTTTCTGTTTCCCCCAGTTCTTTGGGACTCCTAAAATTAAGCCGCACTGGCCTTCAAAACCAAATTCTCTGGGTGTTCATCTTCCCAGTGCAGGGCTGGGGAGCCTGATGGGCTTGAAACTTGCTCTTGTGGGAGAACCTCTGCAATATAATTATTCTCCAGTTTGTGGGTTGCCCACTAGGGATACGGTAAGTTGGTTATATCACAAATCCACTCCTCCTACCTGTGTCATTGTGGTTCCTTCTTTATGTCTTTAGTGGTAGAAGATCTTTTCTGGTAGGTTCTGATCTTTTTGTTATTGATGGTTGTCCTATAAATAGCTGCAATTTTGCTGTGCTAGTGAGAGGAAGTGAGCTCAGGGTCTTTCTACTCCACCATCTTGGCCACTCTCTCCTATATACTATACTGAATTATTAATGATGACAAAGAGCATTCCATTAGATTATAGCTGGGATTTTGTAGACTCTCTTCATACCTTCCCAAGTCAGATTCTCCCACATGGATTCTTTTGAGAGTCACTTCTGCTTATCAGCAAAATGGGATATAAAATGACTGGAAAGCTGATCTCTTCACACAATATTCAAAAATGAAAGAAACCTTATGCAGAATTACCTTCCAACACACAGAATGAACTCTCAGAATATTGGCAGTTTAAAAAGTCAATTTATTGTCAAGAAAAGGGGTTTGTTTTCTATACATAAGCTATCAACCATCCTATTTATAAAACTATTGATGTATCACAAATAATTTGGCATTGATCCCATGCAAATTTTAAACTTTTAAATAAATTTACTGTATTAGAAAAATTTATTCTCTCTGGTTTTGTTCCACAGTGTTTTCAGGGCACTATAACATATGCTCCTGTTAGAATTATAGAAGTTTTAGGATTGGAAAGGGCACTTAAAAATGATCTCCTATTTTCTCTTAGTCCATTCGGGCTGCTGTGGAATTTCTTTTATAAGAACACTAATTCCATTCATGAGGGCTCCACCCTCATGACCTAATCACCTCCCAAAGGCCCTACTCATTAATACCATTACCTTTGGGAGGTTAAGATTTCAGCATATGAATTGGGAGGGGCACAAACAATTAGACCATAGCATTCTCATTTTATAAATCAGGAAACCATACCCCGAAGTAGTGGCTTGTCCAAAAAATTTATTTAAATATTATTTCATTCAAAACTTGTTTATTGAATATTAGTTATATGTCATGCACTGTGCCAAACCACAGGATATACCCCCAGGTCTTCTCATGGTGGAGTTCAATACGGCTTTGTGTCTGGAAAGGAGGTTACAGGGAGAAGCCTGTTGTCTTCACTTTGTTAAGTGTTAATTTTATAAAAAGTAAGCCATTCTTTAAAAATACAGATCAAATAGAGAGAGATACAAAAACTTGGGCCAAATGTCTTTCAATAAAACAATCCTCCTTGCAGAAAACTATGAGAGTGTGAGGAAGAGGAGAAAAACTAGGTTCAGGAAAAAGTTATGTTCACTTTAGTGGCAAAGAAATGAGGACTTAAATTTTTCTCAGTGAGAGCCATTGCTCAAGTGAGAGAAAGGTAAGAGACCACTTTTTTTCCTTTCTTCTACTCCGAAGACACAGGTTATACTGTGCAGCTGTCCGAAATATAGGACCAGATTAGGAGTCTGTTTTAAAATTTGTTTGTTATGTAGTTGAAATAAATATATTTACTTGTTTTGTAAAATGATAACAACAACAACAACAACCAGCTCTAGGTGCTTTTGCCTCTACTGGCCTGGGTGACTGATACATGGAACTGTTTTCTGTAGAGAATATAGAAATTTCCAAAGTAATAACTTAATTTTACTTGTTTATATTTTTCTGATTCCAAAATAATATCACTACAAAGTAGATTATTTTAAAAGTTAGGTAAGTAAAAATAAGAAAGTATTTTTAAAAATTGCTCATGATTCTATGAATGAGAGAAAAATATTAACATTATGTTCTGTGATGTATATTGTTAATATTTTTCTCCACATACTCCTTTTAAAATCACTGAGATCATACTACAGATATTTCTGGCAAATTTTTTCATATTACTTTATGTTATCAGTATTTTCTACATTATTAGGTAATTTTCCAAGACATGATTTTATTGTCTGAATAATATTCCTTTATATTCATCTACTGAGTTTTATTTGATTTATTCCTTCTGTTGCATTCTCAGATCATTTTAAAGTTTTCTGTTTTGTTTATTTTTTAGGACAATGTCGTAGAAATGGTTTTAGAAACACAGGATCCTAACTTTTTGGCAAGGCACTTTCCATTTTACTTTTCTCTATTCCCTAATATTATATTTACTATCAATTTAAAGAGTATCAGTTTTTCTTAAATAGGAATTATGACAATATCTCCCTTCCCTTTAAGTTAGCAGCAATTTATTGGAAAATTTTGTCAAGAAAATTACCTGTTTTTTTCCTTTTATTTAAAAGCAGAAGTGTAATTTTGATTTTAGTCTTTGCTTCTAACTAGCAATTATCAAGAATTACCAAAGCATTTGTATTTCACAGAAACATTTGCTAAAATGACCCTAAAGTAGATATATAGAAATTTATGGTATTCCTCTTTAGTGCTTTTGAAATACTAGAGTTTTGCTTCAACCAAAATATATTAACTTTAACAATGTATTTCTTATACTCAAAAATGCTTACATTTTTATGTGTTAAGGGACAATGATTGTATCAAAAATGAATTCTGATTCAATCACCTGAAAAAAATACCTGTCCAGCCAAGCAAAGCCTTCATTTTGTAAATGAGAATAAAAAACACATCAATCATGACATGTCAGGAAGAGCAGAGGAGAAACGAAGGAAAGAGAAGAAATCTGGAGACCTCTATAGTCAGCTCTGTGCCATTTTACACAAATTCTTCATGTGAAATCTTGTAAGTCATTATGCTGACTTATGGGCAGAGTAAATGTTGAGGGTAGGACTAGTTGAGTGTTTCAAATTAGAGTAATGAATGTTTTGAGTTTTAAACTCCAGAACTACTTTTTAAAAATGAAAAATATTGATTGTTAGCCTTTATAATCTTAAATTTTTCTTGTCTATCAAACTAAATAAAATTAAAATGAAAATAAATTATTATTTCATTTAGAACCATAGAGGTATATATTTGTTGTATATTTGGAAATAGTTATTTATAGGCAATAATAAAACATTTTAATATGTTATCAAGAAATAAGATGAGAAAAGAATTAGTTCTAGAAATTTAGATGTGGGAGAAGCATAATGATAAATTCTTTTGGTAAGCAGAAAATTAAACCAACTTTATGTAATTGCCCGACAAATTTACTTATTGAGAATTAAGCTGGAGGATTAACAAATATGAAATAGATTACTTAAAGCAAAGAAGCTCAATCCTTAATCCAGTAAATGTATTTCAGTTCATGGAAATATATTTCAGTTCAGGGAAATATATTTCAGTTCATGGGTCCTTTGGTCTGTTTTATTTAATTCTTTTTATCTTATATTTGACCTTTAGTTTTGTGTGGAAGGACAAATGACTGTCATCTTTACAACCAACAGTGATGCCTTTCAGAAGTGTTCTATTTAAACTACTGGATATTTAACATCTTATTCTAATTAGGGGATCAGAGTTAAATCTGACTTGCTACAAATCTTCAGGTGGTTTACTGCACCAAGGAAATGTAAGGTCCTATCTGCATTTTTAAGTCTTTTTACTCCATAGAAATGTGGTTTGCAAATGCATCAAGATTATCTATGGTCCGACATTATAAAAAACAATAGAAACCCGTTACCTTTAATTATAAGTGTTTGAAATTTTAGTATTTCAGTAGTTATTCCATATTTCACCTCAGATGACTTGAAGGATAAGAAAAATAAAGCACCCAAAATACATGGTGAAATCACTGATAAAAACTTAGTCTTTTACATACTAATGGAAATCACATATTAATTGCCTAGTGCTGGATTGCATGTGTAAGTTTCAGGTTGTGTGAATGTGATGCTGTAAAATCTGCATCTTTGATTTTTTTTCCCCAAGATAATATCAGTTTCTAAAAGGAGGGAGGGATGGTAATGATGTTCTTAGAGTACCCAGCAACCTTTCCCTCTGCCTTTGACTCTGTAGAGCACTCTTTGCAGGAGTGAAGAGCACTTGCTGAAGGAAGTTAAGAAGAAGCAAAGGCTTTTGGTGCAGAAAAGGAGATGGTATATACAATAGAATAAAGAAAAGGGCTCTAAGAGGAGCAGCCACCTCACTGACACATCTGGGGGGAATATTTCAGCTGGGATAATTGAAAACTTCATGCAGAGAGAGAGATTTGATTTTCGGAAGTGGAGCCTTCCAAACCATAAAAGCAAAATGAAAGGCAGCACTCAGATGAAATGTACTATTATCATCAAACCACAGACTGACTAAAATTGTCAAGTTAGAATCAATGCTAATATGGTGAGGCTAAGTAATATATGTAGGTATTTTAGTAAAGTAAGTGTGTCTTCTAACAATTCTGACCCTGGTCATATCCTCAAGATAAATATGTATGGAGTATAGAACTCCCTTTTCACTCTAATGATTATGCTTCTAAATTAGTATCATGTGGCCTTGTTTTCTATTGCTACACACACCCAGAGTTCATTATTAGCTTATAGCCGTGCATGAAAGGAGAAATATCATTTTTTGAAATGCTCCACATAAAACAAAAACTTGTCGTAGTCAGTTTGGGCTGCTATAAAAAATTACCATCAACAGGATAGCTTAAATAATAAACACTTATTTCTCATATTCTGTAGGGTGGAGATCAGAGTGCCAGCATGGTGAGGTTCATTGTAAGGCCTGCTTCCTTGATTACATTTGGCTGTCTTCTTGCTATGTCCTCACGAGAAGGAAAGAAGGCTAGCTAGCTCTCTGGCTTCTCTATAGGGGCACTGATCACATTCATGTGGGCTCTATCTCATGACCTAATTACCTCCAAAAGACCCCACAACCAAATACTAGCATATTAGGATTAGGGTTTCATAATATAAAATATGGGGGGGGGGACACAAACATTCAGTCTACTGCAATACTGAATAATTTAACTAATCCTAAATTCACACTGAAACACTCCTGGGAATCTGTGTTCAAGAAAGGGAAAATGAAGTTTTTGAAGTAAAAGAGTCAAAATAATCTTGTGTTTAGGACACTTAAATGATTTACATAACATAGTTCCCTTATCAAGTTATCTTATTTTGATTGAACCTGTGCCTTTACACTGTTAAAATTAGAATTCTTAGATGTTTTCTTGTTACTCACAAACATGATGAAACCATTCAAAGCTTTCTCTGATTATATTTATGTACTTCATTCCTACTGTGTAAATCAGGACTGATTTTTAAACAAATATTTTATCAGTTATTAAAAAGATTTTATCACTGGAAAGCCATGTATCAAAATATATGGTAGATAATTATTCACAAGGAATCATACTATCCATTTAATTTTATTTTATTATCTTTTTTGACTTGGTGGGGTACAAATAATTGAACAATTAATAGGAGGTCTTTTTGCATTACTGATCATTTACCAGCTCTGTCCACCTGGCCCTTTATTAATGATACTCTCCTTTTTATGGTATAAAAATTACTAAACATTTGTTTATAAATTTGACAAATCTACTTAATTAGAGCCATTCAAAATTATGCTTTATTCTAACTATATTGCTGTGAAAATGAAATTTGATTTCCACAATCCCTTTTTTTGTTTTAGCAATTTATTTTAAACTAAATTTAGACTTACAGAAAAGTTGCAAAAATAGTACTAAGATTCCTGTATACCCTTCACCTCATTTCCTCTAATATTACCCTTTATATAACCATAGTTTAATTATTAAAACTAGAAAATTAGCATTGGTTTAGTACTTGCAGACCTTGTTCACATTTCATCAGTTTTCCCCCCTAAGGTCCTTTGTTCCAGGATCCTATCCAGGTATCCACATTTCATTTAGTTGTTACTTCTCCTTGGACCTTAAGGTCCAAGGTCCTTTGTTTGTTCCAGGATCCTATCCAGGTATCCACATTTCATTTAGTTGTTATTTCTCCTTGGATTCCTCCAGTGTGTAATATTTCCTTAATCTTCTCCTGTCTTTAAAAATCTTGACAACTTTGAAGAGTACTGATCTACTATTTTGTAGAATTTCCTACAATTTGGGTTTGCCTCATGTTTTCTTCAGTGCAATTATGCTATTATATGTAAAACCGTTCATTTGTTAGTGTATGAATTCCACTTTGGCTTTCTTCCACATCCTGCTTGGCTTTAATTGTTTATTTTGGGGTGAGTGAAAGATGTAAAACATTACTATGTTTCTAAGTCAGAGTTATAAAATAGTTATACTCAGAGAAGTGTCACTCCCTCTTCATTTCTGCTGCTGCTTTTCCGTTTTTCCCTTCTTACCACTACTTGGCCACATGTTCCCTGCAGGTAACCAGTGAGCACATATGTGTGTGTTCTTATATCCCATCTTCTTCATTTGAAGGGTAACATAACATGGGTACTCTTTTGGGCTTTTTGTTTGTTACTTAACGGTATGTTCTAGAAATCATTCCACTGTTGGTTAGTAGATATCGCCCTCAATTCTTTTTTACAGCTGCATAGTGCTCCATTGTACAGCTGTACCATAGTTTTTTCAACCACTCTCTTACGTATGGATACTTAAGTTGTTTACAATATTTTACAATTACAAACAATGCTGTATTGAATAACCTTATAAATATATATTTCCAAATAACTGAAGCTGCATCTTCAGGATAGTCTCCTACTAGTAATTGCATAAAAATAAGTATGTGCATATAAGCAGTTTTATTAAGTATTATTAAGTATCTGCATAGAAGTGTAATTTGCACTACTGTCAGCAATGTATGAAAGTACCTACTTCCCAACAGACTACCACTGAAATGTGTGGGTAGCAGGTAAATAGATAGATAGTAGATAGATAGATACATAGATATAGAGATATAGATATAGATACTGCCAGTCTGATAGGTAAGAAGTGCTATCTTGGTATTGTTTTAATTTCATATTTCTAGTTATGAGTGAGTATAAACATTTTATTATATATTTAAGGACCACTTTTATCTTTTATTTTTGAATTGTCTGTTTATGCATTTTCATGTTTTTGCATTAGGTTTTGGGTACTTGGCCTCTCAATTTTTAAGAGAAATATTTATTCTAGGGATATAATTCTTTTATAGATGTCATGTGTTGTGAATGTTTTCTCCTGGTCTTAACAGTTGTCTTTTGATTTTGTTTATGGTGGGTTTTGCCATATAATTTTTTTAAGTAACCAAATTTAGCATTATATTCTTTTATTGCCTCTAGATTTTGAGTCAAATTTAGAAAGCCTTTTTCTGCACCAGGATTAGAGAGACATTTACCATATGTCCATTTGCCATAGTTTTCCTAGTCATTACTTGGTTGGGTGAAGCTCATCCTTTAGTAGATTCCTTAAGAAGACCTGATGGATGCAAAATTTCTTAACTTAAGCTATGTTGAGAAGTTTTTGTTTTTTTTTTTTCTCTCTCTATGGCCTTGATACATGAAAGATAACTTTGCTGGACATAAAATCCGTGTTCTGTACTTTCTTTCTTTATAATATTTTAAAGTGATGGTTGATTGTTACTTGACTTTTAGATTGATTTTGAAAGGTCAATGTGAGAAATGTTTTTGAGTTTGTGAGTCATTTGAACTTTTCATGCGGTGGTCTTGAGGATTTAGTTATCTCTGAAATCTTTTTTTTTTTTAGATGTATTTTGTCATTGATCATTCTGGGTTAATTTTCCCACGTAGCCAGTAAGTTCTTTCATTGTGTAGATCCAGGATTTTTTCTATTTCTGGAATATTTTCTTGGATATTCTCTTCCATTTTTTTCTACTTCAGAGACTAATAATACAAATACTGTTCCTTTCTTTTTCTGTCTTCCATTTCCACTGCCTTCACTCTTGCCATGTTTATTCTTTCTATAGACCATTTATATTTTTTGGTTGTTTTCTTGCCTTTCTTCAAAGATCCTTAGTAAATTTTAATCCATCTCTATTCCTCCTTGAGCACCTTATAATTTTTTCCTTTATTTATGCAGTGCTTTTGTCTTCTTCCATTGTTTTTCAAAGTTCAATCAACTCTTTTAATTCCTCCCAGTTGTCTTGTACATTACTGTTAATAGTTTTTGAAATTATGACACAAGGAAGATTTTACATATCCCCAAATGCTTGTCTGAGTATATTTAATTCTATTTAGAGTACAGAATTACAGTTTATTTCTGCTTTGTTATTATTTTTCAGGGGGAAATTTTCCCCTGTTGATTTTTGTGAAATTTTGTTTCCTGATTTACTGCAACAGTGGTCTATAGACCACTTTGTTTACTTTTATGAAATTGGGGTGTTATCCACATTTCTAGTTTAATGGCATCCTTTTCTGCTACTCTATCAAAGTCCAGATATATAACAAGGCTGTTTGTTTCTATATTTTGCTGGTAACAAAGTAATTGTGAGTCCCATGATTTTTTGCAGTTCTCTCTTGTCTTTCAGGATTCTAAAATTTCTACTTTTTTCTTCTTTTCCTCTTTTCCACCCAATTGCCAAATTGTGCTTATTTCTTCTTTTTTGACTTTTGTCTCCATCAGAAGCTATGTCTTTAGAAGTGGGTCCATTTAAATCAGGCTTGCCCATTTGAAAGAAATCTGTACCTTTAAATATCCTGCCTGGACCTTTATTTGGTGTCTGGCCCATGAAATTATCCTTAATTTGAAACTCCTTCTCTTAGTCCATTCTCTTGTCAGTTCAGTTACTTATTTGTATTTTCAGATTTATGACAGAGTTAATGTTTCTTGATGTTTTCCTCAGTCCCTTTGACTTGCATCTACTGTGTTTTCCATGCATATTTTTCCTTGTGTGACTCTGTTTACCACAAAACATTGTTGTGCAGTGGGTGTATGGTGGGAGCACATAGAACCATACGCTGAGATTTTTTTTCTTTTAGTCATAGCTATACTTTCAGTTTTAGCATCCTTTCAATAATTTTAATGGTATGACTCTTCATAGAGTTTTCATAGCTGTGAGGTCATTTCATATATTTCATGTAATTTGGGGAAGTTGGTTTCTATAGACCTGCCATTTTATTCCTCTGTTATATTCTTTTTTTTAATTGAAGTATATTTGACACACAATATTATGTTAGTTTCAGGTGTACAACATAATGCTATATCTTAAGCTCACATTTTCTCAAGTGATTACATACTAAAATTGTATAGGTAATTTGGATGCTTTCCTTCCTCCTCCTCTTTACCTCATTAGAAATATAAATGCCACTGAACTACAACAACCTATCAACACATTTTAATACTTTTCTTGACACTTAACAATATTTTGGAAGTAGTCATTTTGTCTTCAAATAAATTAATTATTGTAATCCATCATCCTACACTTCAATAATTGTTGAAGCTGCATGGCAAATTGTATCATATACACACTAATTGTCTATAAGTACAAGAAGTTTATAACTCAAAAGCAGAAATATTCCAAGTTCTTAACAATAAATCTTTGTACATTATGTACTTCAAATGAAAAAAAATTTTGAATGTTGAATTGTTGAGATTTTCTTTTATATAACTTTCAACTTATTCCTAGGCTAATTGCTTAAAAGAGCAAAAGTGCAACCTATTTTTCTTATTTGGTAGTTCTTCTGTCTACAGACTTTCTCAGGTGGCATGAGTGACAATCACACTTCGACTTGCTTTGAACTCTAAGTCAGTATAATTACCTTACCAAGAGTATTTCTCTTTTTAGTTCTTCCCTATGTTCTCACTCATCTCAGGAGTTGCTGCAGAGGTTATGAATGTTCACCAATGTCCAACTTGTCCTATCTTTCTTGGAGCCCTGCCACGCTTCATTTTACAGTCTCCATTGCAGTTCAGTGTAATCTGTGGCTGAGTTATGGTCCATGAATGTGGGTAAACTGATAAGCACTGCTTCTAGACCTGGTCTCCCTCCCTCCCTCCTTTCCTTCCTTCCTTCCTTCCTTTCTTTCCTTTCCCATCTTTATTGGAGTATAATGCTTTACAATGGTGTGTTAGTTTCTGCTTTATAACAAAGTGAATCAGCTATACATGTATATATATCCCCATATCTCTTCCCTCTTTTGTCTCCCTCCCACCCTCCCTATCCCACCCCTCTAGGTGGTCACAAAGCACTGAGCTGATCTCCCTGTGCTATGCGGCTGCTTCCCACTAGCTATCTATTTTACGTTTGGTAGTGTATATATGTCCATGCCACTCTCTCACTTCGTCCCAGCTTACCCTTCCCCCTCCCCATGTCCTCAAGTCCATTCTCTATGTCTGCGTCTTTATTCCTGTCCTGCCCCTAGGTTCTTCAGAACCAATTTTTTTTTTTTTTTTTAGATTCCATATATATGCGTTAGCATACAGTATTTGTTTTTCTCTTTGACTTACTTCACTCTGTATGACAGACTCTAGGTCCATCCACCTCACTACAAATAACTCTGTTTCGTTTCTTTTTATTAGACCTGTTCTTTAGAAACTTCCTGCGTACCATCCTTTCCTTCCCTAGCTATTGGCTTAACGTAGTGGACTTGAAAAATACAGAAGAACAAATGTGGGTTCCTAAATGAGTTCAAAAAGCTTGGCATGATCCTCCATCCTAATATGGATAAAAGATAAGCTTTTATGTGAGAGCTTCTGAAATTTTGATAATTATATCTGCGATTGAAACTTACTATGCTTTTTGCACCCCCTCCATCATCAGCATCACCTCCAACATAAAATATGCATGCATAAATTCTTATTGAATGGATAAGTATTTTTCCTACCAATGTAGTTAATGTACTATTGTTAATGTGCTGTTTCTATTAAAATGAAAGTTCAGTTGTTTTTTTTTTTTTTCTAGAAATACTTGAGTCTACTGGGATATTCTGACCTTGGAAACATTACAATTTATTCTAGGTGCTCAAAGTTAATTTTCATTTTGTTTCATAGCTTCCTCCTTCGTGAAACTTTGAAAAATATCCTGGGTCTGAGTCAGAGAATATATATATCATGGTAACATCTGTGTATGATATTCCAAATTTGTCCTCTCTGATGTTGTGGACACAGTGAGGTTCCACCCTGATCCCTGTGTAAGGAGTATTTATTTCCATCTGTGGGAATACTGTCATCAGAAAGCCTCTAGATGGACTTTCCTAGTGGTCCAGTGGTTAACACTGCGCTCCCAACACAGGGGGCACAGGTTCTATCATCCCTGGTCAGAGAACTAAGATACTGCGTGCCGCACAG
Organism: Balaenoptera borealis; assembly: GCF_965194805.1. NCBI lineage: Eukaryota > Metazoa > Chordata > Mammalia > Artiodactyla > Balaenopteridae > Balaenoptera > Balaenoptera borealis. The sequence continues at coordinate 86,588,793 of NC_138867.1, forward strand.
CACGGCCAAAAAAGAAAAAGAAAAAGAAAAAGAAAGCCTCTAGTTCAGAGTTGGCCTAAGTTTCAGAGAGCTGCCTTGTATAAGGTTATGCTCTCCTTGGGGTGGTATGGATCTGGTTGATGAGTGAGGTGGAGTATAAATATCTGGGCATTTCAAGCAGATACAGAACACTCTGAAAGGCAATATTCCTTTCAGACCTTTCCATTGTTTTGGGTGAGGTTTTGTTGGACCTATATCATAGTTGAATTATTCTTCTTACTTTTGATCCCACCTTATTTTTCCACAGATGTTGATTAAAATAAATTTCTTATATCCCAAACTGCATTTCACTGTACGTTTTCGGGATACCAAATGCACTATACCTGACCGTATATTATTGTTTTTTCAAAACTAAGCATGTTTAAAAGCTCTCTTCTGCATTCTGAGTCTCATGGAAGCCTTCTCTATTATCCCAAATTGTCTGAGACAGGAATTCTTACTAGGCTCTGAATGTGGTATCTATTATGATTTAATCGACAAATAATAATCAGATAGCTAAACAAAACAAACCAATCAAATAAGTAACAGCAATAACAACAACAAAATAGAAGAGTAGCCAGGCAGATAAAGGAAATTATTTTTTAAAAAAAAGGAGAAAGTAGTAGAAAAATCAGAGGGAACAAGCAGAGTTGGCGTAAGCAAGCATGTGATAGTTATATTGCAATGTTGTCTATAAAACAGCAAAATAACATTTGATCCTGTATAAAACAATTTGCAAAAACATAATTTTTGTGAGTACCTACATTCCACAATGGCTGCTTAAAAAATTATTTTGTTAAAAATGAGACCTGCCTCCCCCTCATAATTACTCCCCAACAAAATAAAATAAACAATAAAAGCCAATAACATAAAGGCAAATGAATTAAAGAACCAATGAACATATACATTTAAAACAGATCAACAAACAAATGAAACTACTCATGTTCTGTTGTCATAACAATTATCCAATGTCCCTGGGGTCTCAATCAATATGGAGACTGAATGTTCCTGGAAGCAGTGCATTTGTACCTACTACTCTTGTTCTGCAGTGTTACTTGAAGGATCGTTTGTTGTAGGCACCAGGAATAACGGCTGGGATGCAACAACAATATTAAGGCAATATATCCTGTAGCACTCAGCAGCTGAAATGATAATAATTGGTTAAGTAAACTGGATGCTAAATCAGAACGAATGGAAACAAGACAAATGATATGGAAAAATAGCAAGTATGAGAACACAGTGCAAACCTGAATGTTAGTTTAGGGTTGCATTTTATGGAATGGGGAGTATTCACTGCTAGTTTTAAAAATACTCATGCTATTTTGAAAGTAACTTAAAGCCATAGATTTGAAATAAGTTCCAGGGATATGTTATAGTGATTAAGTATTCAGTTGAGAAAGATTTTGATTCAGTGACCAAAAATATAACATTAAAATATTCAATCTGCAAGTTTGATATTACACACACAGCTTTTTTTTTCTGAAAAATATCTCATTATGCACAGAAATTCCAAAGTATCTGCAGATTTTTGAAATGGATGTATTGAGACTCAGTTTCAGTTCCCAAAGAAAGTCTTGTTGACAGAGCAAAAAGACATGAGATGTGCTTGAAAAAGTGAAAATGGTTGTTCTGTGAACAACTGACACATCTACTGCCCTATTTGTTGACATTTTCCTTAAAACAGTTACGTGTCGTAGAATCAAAATGTATTTGTTCTACTGCCCTATTTGTTGATATTTTCCTTAAAACAGTTATTTGTAGTAGAATCAAAATTTATTTCATTTAATTGAAGGATGGAGACTTCCTTCTATTCCCCACAATATCCAGTTGAGGAAAATAATGTCCAGAGAATTCACATGTTTCCTAAGTGACAATTAATGGGTGGCAGAGTTAGCAACAGATGTATGTTGTCTGGCTTTCAAGGCCAGCTATCTCCCTCTCAATTCTCTATGGACATGAATTCACTTACTGGACAATTATTGTATTCTTCATAAAGTGGATCTACTGGTAAATTTCTGTCAGAGTAGTAGTACCTTATATTAGGGTCTGAATGAAAGAAGGGGGAGCCTCTTATTGCCTGAAAGAGTCAGAAATGAAAGACTTCCACTCTCCTGTTGATTGCTATTATTAAGAAAGACTATAAAATAGAAATTAGCAGTCCTCAGCCTTCCAATTTAATATATCCTTTGTCCAGAATTGACCACAAACTCATATACCCAACCACTGTGTGACTAAAATCTGTGCCAAAGTGCTTGTAATGGAATCATGGGGGAAATAAATGAGTCTCTCTCATATCTGGACATTCTTTTGATTCTATTTTCAAGCTGTAAATATTTACTACACATTATAAATCTTAATTATGTGGCCATAAAATGTTATGGCATGAAATACTTTAGCATATTTCAATATTTATTTGACTTTAAGATTTCCATACATATTTTGTTTAGATTAAATTCAGTTTAATTAAGAAATCAGATGAATTGTGTATTTTACATAATATATTATGTAATCTGTAATATAACATGTAAAATATAGATTGAATTCAATAGTGAAAACAAATTAGGTCCAAAGCACTTTTAAGATACTCTACAAATGTCATTTTTAGAAAAATAGCAGATGTGTGAGGCCAGTCAGTTGTGTACTTTGAAATTCACCGGTTTAATTAAGTTTAGTCACATGGTACTTTTTGCCAGATGGAATTAATTAAACTCTTTTATATTTTTTATTTGAAAAAAAATACCACACCCGGACCTTAGTTTTACATGTCTTTTATCTTAAACTGTGCTATTTTTGGTGGCTGATTCAGCAAACATATTTATATGTGTGAGATGTTCTTCATACAGCTCTCCAAACTTTGTTCTTCAGTAAAATAATGTTTTTCTTTCTTGCTCTAACTGTATGATCAAATGCTCATATAGGAACTTGCCATACTTTGCATATTCCAGTCTTCTCCCACCATTGATTGGCTCAAAGTTGGCTACCTGACTCAAGGTAGACTAATGATACCATTTGCACCCATACTAGTCCAGGTAATTTATTTAAGGACAGGTATTTCCTCAGAAATAGTGAGGATTCTCCAGAGAAACAGAACCAATAGGATGTATATATAGAAGCAGGGGCGGTGGGAGGGAGAGAAGAGAGATTGATTTACTGATTTTAAAGAATTGTCTCATGTAATTACGGAACCTCGCAAGTCCAAAATCTGCAAGGTAGTTGGAGGTCTGGAGATGGAGGGAGAAAGCAAGTTTGCAGTTCAAGTCTGAGGGCCATTTGCTGGCAGAATTTCTTCTTTTTCCAAGTAGATCAGTCTTTGTTTATTAAGGGCCTTCAAATGATTGGATGAGCCTCCCACCCCCCACACTCCCACACACACACACTATGGAGAGTAATCTGGTTTACTCAAAGTCCACCAATTTAAATGTTAATCTCATCCAAAAACCATTCACAGAAACATCAGGAATAAACGTTTGACCAAATATCTGGGAAACTATGGCCCAGCCAAGTTAACACATAAAATTATAGGTACTTTTGTGAAGCTGGACTTGTCATGGAACTTAGGTCTTAGAATAGTGATCTCAATTCATCTCAGATGTCCAAAATGAAAGATGTTAGCCTGAAAGTTTACAAGTTCCACGTATTTTTATATTAATGGATAAAGGTTTTTGGAGACCAAAAAAAAAAAAAAAAAAGATACCCCCTCCCTCAAAAAAAAAAAGTAAAGATGAGAAACTGGAAGAGAATCAAGGGCCAATGGTGTAAGTCCCCATCTATAACCAGAAGCATTGATGTCCTAGGGCAGGAGAAGGTGGATGTCGTGTCTCAGCTCAGGGAGAGCTAATTTATTCTTCCTTCACCTTTTCATTCTATTCAGGCCCTCAAGGAATTGGATGATGCCTACCCACATTGGTGAGGGCAATTTTCTTTACTCAATCTACTGATTAAAATACTAATCTCTTCTGGAGACATCCTCACAGGCACACCCAGAAATAATGTTTTACCAGCTATCCAGATATCCCTTAGTCCAGTCAAGTTGACACATAAAATTAACCATCACATCAGTCATACCTTACTAATAAGAAAAAAATGCCAATAGTTTACAGCAGGATTTCTCAAGATTTTTTTTTAATGGAACCCATTAAAAATATTCTCAGGTAGTAACTATCAAGTTATTTTTATTAAAATGTTAACTTTATTGAAATTATAACATAAATTCCTTATGCTTATAGCTGTTATATACCATAATAATAAAAATAAAAAATAATAAATAAAACTACAAAACCAATAAAAATAAAAATTAACATTAACTTAATGGGATGAACAATGATTGAGTGTTCTAGTCTCACTATGATCGTGATATTTGTTATTGCCTACTCAGACACAGGTTTTATTTTACTTTGGTATGTGTGTTATTTTGCTAGTGCCTCCAAAACAGTCAAAAACTGGGTGGTTTAAACAATATAAATTTATTACCTCATAGTTCTGGAGGCCAGAGTCCAAGATAAATGTGTTGATAGGGTTCGTTCCTTCTGAGAGTTTTGAAAAAAAATCTGTTTCGTGCCTCCATCCTCCAGAAGACCTCCAGAAGAAATATCTTCTGCTGGTTTGCTGGCAATCTCTGGCATTCCTTGGGTTTTAGCTCTCTGCCTTCATCTTCACATAGTGTACATGTGTCTCTTTGTCCAAATTTCCCCTTTTTATAAAAATATTAGTTATATTGAATTAGGACCCATCCTAATGACTTCATCTTAATTAACTCCATCTTCATTGACTATTTCCAAATAAGGTCACATTCTGAGGTACTGGGAGTTAGAACTCAACAAATGAATTGGTTGGGTGTTGGGCACAGTTCAACACATAACAGTATGTGTTTATTAGCTTGGGCCATCTGAATAAAATCTCCAACTTTTCTCTACTAAAATTTTTCTGAAACCTCCATTCATACAATATGTCATGACTTTTTTCTTATTTATTTTTTAAAAATTTATACTTCTTTGTATGATTTATCACTTAGTTACTGAAACTATCAGGAAGCAAAGTTCAAAGGTATTAGCCAGATTCAGAATATGCTGAAGCTATGTTTAAGTAGATAATAAAAAAAATTTTTTAAACATTAAAATTTATTGTAGAAATTCTTACAGAATTCTGCAGAATTCTCTCAGTTGAGAAATAGTGTTTTAATGTGTTTAGCAGATGCTTTGAGTTCGCACCCAAATCTCCTTGGCGCTCACAGCTCTGACAGCTTCTTACTGCAAACACCTGTGACTCTGTCTGGAGGCATATTCTTTGGCTATAAAAATATTCTCAGTCTGTGGGCAAGGGTCAAGGCAGAGTGCAAACAATTTAATGCCCCCATGAGTAATATACAACCAGGTGATGGATGGAGTTGATGAATGGGAATCACACTTTGGGTGGAATAACCTGGAAACATTTCCCAGTGGGATTGAGCTTCAGTAATTCACAGTGGTAACCTGTTTACATATGCACCTGTATTGACTTCTTTTCCTTCTTTGTCTCACATTCCTGCTCTACTAGTGCTTCTTGAGATCTGGCTAGTAAACTACTTGTACTCATAACAAGGTCTGCTTTTGTGGGAAACCAACATAAAATAATATGTTAGCTACAGCTAGATGCCTAAATTTTAAGAAAGATATTCTTGAACCATCTCAGCTAAAGGAACAATTTTGCTTTAGGGAGCTCCCACCTTAAAGTTCTATGAATTCCAGTTCTAAAATATCTCTTGTATTCTATGAGCTTTTATATTCAATCCTCTTCTCATTCCCACACCCCTTTTTGTATCTTAACATCTTTCCCTTGGATTATTTTCATGGCCTCAAGAAACTCTAATTCCACGTATACTCCAAAGCAGATTCCCTATTAGCTCTATTAAAGGTTTCATTCCCAGCACTCTTTGCCATATATCCTTTTCTCTAGTTACAAGGAAGCACTGGAACTTTCTCTAAAATGGTTGATCCTTTCATGTGTCTCTATTTCATCCATGCTTTTTCTTCTGTCTGGAATGATTTAGTAATTCTCCAGGGGAATTTCTGCCAGTATTTCTAGACTCTGTACTAAAGACACTTCCCTTATTCTCTGGCATCTGTCTACCATAACCCCTTGCTCATTCATAGCTAAGATTCCATCTTACTGGTGGTATAATTTTATATGTGTAACATTATTAACCCATACCAAAATATTGTAAGTATATTCACATTATTCACATGCTTTTTAAATTTCATCTGTTAAATGTTAAACACCTTGAGGAAATCATATTCATCTCAATCTTTCCTCTGCCAGGTTCTAGGTGTTCAATAAAAAATTATTAAATAAGTGAATAGGCATTGTAGTAACATTCAAGACTCCATGTTTGACCTAGAATTTGGGCCAGTATGGTGAAGTACTTTACTTGAGATTTTCTGGAAAAACACAGTATTAGAGTCAATGGTCAAGTAAAAACGCATCCCCCATTTACAGCCTTCAGTTACACACCTCTGCTATACTCTCTGACTTGTGCCAACAAGAGGAGCCAGGCTTCCTTGTCATTTCGTTAGTTTTGGCTAAGAAGTGAGATTCTTGGGATTAGGGATAGGGATTGGCAGTAGAGCATTACCTGGAGGAGAAGATGATGGGTGTTTGGGGGAAGCAAGGAGACCACCATGTAGACATACACAGTCAGACTCAGGAAGAGAAGGAGAGACACTCCACCTCTGCTTTTGCCTGGGTTGAGTAGGAGTGCTCACTACTTTCAGTCATATTGTGTCACCCAGCCTCTTTCCCCACCTGCTGGAGTAGCTTTGCCAGTTTCTAGAGATGGAATCAGAGCAAACAGCTTTTGTAAAGAGAGTTTTATCCTGGACACAGCCTCCTTTAAGCCAATCCCAAATTGACAGCTTTAACTTAGGTTTGCTACTGCTAACTTGCAAATAAGCACATCGTTTAGTACAGGTTCCTGCAGGTGGAATACTCTGGTTACTTCATAGTAGTGAAGGTTTGTTGTTTGTACTCAAGGATAATTAGGTAGGAGAGGAAACTACCTTAGCAAGTACATCACCAGCCCTCGTGAAGAACTAAACCTTTTTCACTTTGTTGGAGATGCAGCCAACTTAGTCTTTTTCAGCCCGCTTTGTCATTTTAATCAGGTTAATGTGAGTCCTCATCTTTTGCCTATTCCTTAAATATCAATATTTTACAAAGATCTTCTTCATTTATTTCCCCAACTTTATTTTTTTTAAAGATTTTTTGACGTGGACCCTTTTTAAAGTCTTTATTGAATTTGTTATATTATTGCTTCTGTTTTATGTTTTGGTTTTTTGGCCCTGAGGCATGTGGGATCTTAGCTCCCCGACCAGGGATTGAACCTGCACCCCCTGCATTGGAAGGCAGAGTCTTAACCACTGGACCGCCAGGGAAGTTCCTCTTTACTTATTTCTATAGTAAGCCATCTATGATTTGCTTTAGTGTCAGGTATGTATATATATGTATATATATCACACACATATGTCCCAGACTTTCTTCTTGGCTCTAAGTATGATTTTATTTTTAAAATACATTTTTATATAATTCAACACGGAAATCATCCCATCTTTCAACCATGCTAACAAAATTATTGTCAGTTTGAGAGTTCCCTTTGATCTTTTTACATATGCCTATACATTTTATGTAGCTTTAAATATTACTGTGTTTAAGATTTGTAACCTGACTTTCACTTGACAGTATATCATATCTATATGCTGTTTTTCAAACTTCATAAATTATTTTATAACAGCATGATATTCCATTGTGAGAACAACCATAATTAAGCATTCCTTTATTATTAGGTGCACTGACTGCCCTCAGAAGTTTCATGTAACATTTCAAAGATCATTTACACAGTTAGAGTTTCTAGTCTGCTTGTGTTTTTGCATAAGAAAGCTTTTCATAGTCAGGATTAAAATTTAGGAGGAATAGGGTCAAAATATGTGAATTTATAGTTTTTGATAAATATTTTAACAGTACATTGTTAGAGTTGTGAATACGTATCTTTTCTTGGTTGTTGCAATTTTGATCTCATCATGTTATTATATACTTTTTTTTTTAACTTATTAAGGTAAATAAAATGGCATTAGTGTTTTCAGTTAGGTTTATTTGATTCCTTTGAACAAGTTAAGATATTTTTACATTTTGTTTACCAGGTAACTTACTATGATTGTGAATTGTTCTCTCATGTGATTTGCCCATATTTTTCAACAGACATATTTCTAATTAGTATTAAATGTGTTCACTTAGATATACTTTAATCCATTTTGGTATGATTTTTTTATAACCCTGCACATGGCTGTTTTCACATATGTATCTTCATTTACTGTTTTCTAACATGTTGACATGATCAAATTCATGTTATTATAAAGTCCTTAGAAATATTATTCTTTGACAGTATCCTGCCATATATATATAGAATATTATTTACCTATCTATTCTTCAGTTTTTGTCCTCTAATATTATTTTTACTTTTCCTAAAATAAATAATTCAGTGAAAAATATATTTATGAAGATAGAGTTCCTAATATTTTTAGATATTTCCTTCAGAAAGAAACTAATATTTGTGCTTTGTATGGCTACTGGCCCATAATTGAGTCTAAATCAATATTTAAATATAATTGTATGCATGAATTTAGTGTCCAGAATGTATAAGATGATTTTTCTTATCTACCTAGAGTAGATCGTACCTAAGATACTGAGCACAGGTCTTGATCATATCTTAAGAGGTAGACGGTCAGCAAGCTTTGATTTTTCTATCACGATACTGAAAGGATTTAAAATTCTAATATACTAATCCAATTTCAAAATTAGACCTGGTAGTATAAGCTTGTGGGAAGACACATTAAAGTCTCTCTTGGAACACATAAAGGTCTGTTCAAAGGTTGATGTATTCAAAATGTTCAGAGGGCTTTTATTTATCCTGCAGTTGTTTCATATTAATCTTTCCTCCAGTTAAAATCCCTAGCACATGTTTTTGCTATGCCTCATCTTCCACATGCTATGTTATTTTTGCAAAATATTTTTTTTCAGAATGAGGACAGTCCTTTCCATTTAATGTTTTAAAATTCCATCTCATTATATGTTACTTATCTTCTCATTTTGTTGACAGCATTTTGTATTCTGACTTTGTTGTTTCAAATACTGGTTAGCTCTCAAGGCTTTTATGCCATCTATACATTTGATGAAAAAGGCCTCAATGTCCTCTTCTGAATATTAATTATGATCCCTGCTCCCATGTCACCTCACCACCTGTAGCCTTTACAGGTTGTCAGGAATCCATGACACAGCAACCTTTTTAAGGGATTCTTCAATCACCTACAAATCCACTGAAGTTTACCATCATCTATGGTTTTCTTTCTTATTCATGAAGTATTTTAGGAAACACTAATCACTGACGCTCAAACTTTATTTCACCGTTATACATAATAACATGAAAAATCTGATTTTGAAATTCATCTCTCTCTTGTTCAGAATCAATATCTAATCATTTAATAATCACAAATACAGTAAAATAACTATAATAATAATAACAAATAGCTATAAAGTGGATTGCCATAAAGTTATTTTTATTTATTGGACCAGAATTTTAAAGTATCACCAGACTATGATAGTGAACAGTCTTATGATGCCTCACCATTTCACTATGTTTTAATGTGAGTCCTAAGTGTAGGGATGAGGGAAAGGTGAGGAAGGGAGTGAGGGGTATTTACTACTTATATCAGTTCTTTTGGGAGGATGTAGATGCAGTTTCCTTGGCATGACACCCACCTTCATACATATGTATTACACTATTATATTGACAAATAGCAACATATGTTCCTATAACATTAACTGAAGTATTGCATGGTATTAAGAGATCAAAAGCACCACAGCTGCTAACAAAGATCACCTGAATATTGCATAGCTCCTTCTACAGTTCTACCGACTTTCATGTGAGCAATTGTACCTGGATAATCACAGCCATATTCAGCTTACAGTTCATAATTTGGCTCCTTTAAAAATTGAGAACACCACCTGTTTTCATTCTGCTTAAAAAAAAAAAAAAAAAGGTTTGATAGGATTAGGAAACACATCCAGTCTTTGTTTTTAGCTGGCCCATTTTGAAAATTGGGGTCATGGATGACCGCTTCCTGAGTGGGGCAGCAAAAGCAATGGTAATGGAGAAGCATTAAAAAGATTCAGATGTGTGGTGCTAGGCGACATTTGCAAATGTGTGAGTGCATTGACATGCTTGATTATGCAAAAGCTGAGCTGTGCAAATCATAATAATAAGCTTTCTCGTTAGATTTCCTGCATTTTCTGCTTCTTGATCAGCCAGAAATACAGCCAAGTGTTCCTGTTCTTTTGAAATTTCTGGTTTACACTTGTTTCAACTACTCAGAGAAAAATAGGGAAAATAAGAGAAGTGAAATAAGATTTTAATTAAAAGGGAAAATGGAAAATGTTCAAATTTCATAAAACGCAAAAGACGTGTGCACTTTGGTTATATTCAGCTTGAAAACAAAATTTTGCTTGGCACTCATAGACATTAAATCAGTTCATAAGTCAATAACTAGGTAAAGAATGTAGTCCAACTATTTTAAAAGTAAACCTAAAAATAATAATTTAAGAAGGCTAATTGAATCATTTGCTTCACAGAGGTTTTATTCAGAGAATCAGGGCCATCCAAAGTAAAGTATGATAATAATAATAGAGAATTATTTGAAAGGAATGACAAAACTAAAAATATTTTGCAGTTTTCAAAGATATGTCCAGATATTCAAGACAATTTTACTAGTTCAAAATGTTGTATTTCCATTTTTAGTGGAAATAAATAAATATAATTAATAGTTACCTTAAGGGAAATGAAAAATAAAATTAAGAACTCATTCAACATGACCAATGCAGTCTTTACACATGTGATGCATCAGTATCCATCTTACAGACCAGCAGTACATCAAAATGGTATTGTGTTGACAATCTTGTGGTTTGTTTGGCTTCCCAATTTAGTATCAACTAAGTCAGTGACCAAATGAAATTGGAAAAATTCTTGGTCTAAGTTACATGCGTTGGCACTATATAGGCAATGAATGAAAGCATTTTCATTTGCTATAGATAACACCAGAGGTATTTTTCCCATTATGTATGTGGAAGTCAATGCTAATTTGCTTGGGTGTCCCAATTTGAAATTGTGTGGCATGTATTATTTATGTCAGTGTTATAGTGAGAGAGAAGCAGAGTAGAAGCTAGGGGTAGGAAGTCATTTGAAGATCAGTTTTGAACCCCAAATTCCATAACACTATAGTTACAACAAGCTCTGGACCTCCCAGGCTCACGGAAACTGCAACTCCTAAAGTCCTGTCCTCACAGCTCATCAGAGATCAAGAACAAACACACACCACAGGGAGATGGGGACCTCCAGGTCTCAAACCTGACTGGATTCTTGGTTGCACAACCAATGATTTCCTATAACCTACTCTGTACCCCAAGTTAGGTCACTCCAGACACCCATATTTCTACCATTAGTTATGTGAATATTGAGAATATTAGAACATCCTGTTATTTTGTAAGTCTAAGTCCATGGTGTCATCTACTTTGCATCTTCCAGAACTTAAATACATATTCTACTTTTCTTTTTCTTGTATACTCTGCTCATTGAGTTTTATTGTTCATTCACTGAACTTTTACAATAGGGAGATGTGGAAACCACACAGGAGTCTACTCAGGAAAAGACCACACAACCCTTTCCTGAAGCTCAGTATATCTCAGCATTGCAACCTCATATTGCTCACCTGTCTTTCACACTGCTCTTAATTTCACACACTCATAAGTATAAAGACTGATGGTCTCACTTTGTTATCAGCCAGGCACACGGTTAAAAGAACAATTGTTCCAAGCACATCTCAACTTTATAGAAGTTTGCATTCCATAAGGGTCTCTACTTCCTTCCTTCCATGGCCTATACTGTTTCTGTATCCTCCAGAGTGTAGAAAATGTTCCTTAGGACCACTACACTTCCTCTGCCCTCACCATTTCAACCCCTCTGAACCCTGATCTCCTCCCCACACATGTATTACTAATCCTCCCTATGACTTCCAATTTGTTCCTTTTTTGTCTGCCTTTTCTAAGTATTCACTATGAGAATCTAACCAGAATCCCCATCAGGGCTCAGGGACATTTAGCTTCAACTAAGTCAAATGATCAAAGTTATATTATTAATATTTTAAGAACTTATATCTCAGCACTTTTGGATACCTCACTAAATTAATAACCCAAATTAAATCTTTCCCAACAGTAAGAGGCAAAAGGAAATTAACTTATTATTTCCATAGTTAAATGTAATATGCAATTCACAGTTATCATTTTGTTATGAAAAACAATTAGGTTTGAATATTTATGTCATAGATATGCAGGGACATCTCTGAGCAAAAACAGTTGAGGAATAATTGAATTATACTGGGAGTTATCTACCCCTTAGCACTCCTCACTCTGTAACTACCTTCCCTTCCCTGAAAGCTCAGCACCTGATAATGTGCCTTGTCCATCCATATATTTCTCTAGCAATTTTCTGCAAATTCCTTTCTCATAAGCTTTACTAAGATTTGAATGACTAGCTATAGTGGTATTTGTGAATCTGTTTTCAGAGTGTTCAAGATAATTCTTTAAGACAAAGTTGCAATTAATGAGAAGGTGCTTACCCAACAACTGACCAATGTTTTCTTCTTTTTCTGTCTCACCAGATTTGTTACTCAAAACTATGGGCACCATAAAAGCAAATACTAAGTTAACAATACTGTATTATATATTTGAAAGTAGCTAAGAAAGTAGATTTTAAAAGTTCTCATCACAAAAAAATTGTAATGATGTGAGGTGGTAGATGTGTTAACTAACTGTATTGTGGTAATTGTTTCATAGTATATGCATAATCAAACCATTATGTTGTATACCTTAAGCTTATACAATGTTATATGTCAGTTATACCTCAGTAAAGCTGGAGGGAAAAGCAAATACTATTTTTTGCTTATTTTGCCCACTATTATACACTCAAGGCAGAGGACAGAGCATGGCAAATAAAAGGCAGTCAGTATTTTTAGAAAAAAGCAAATTAATGAATGTATACTAGCGTCTCTAATCCTATCATGGGGAAAACTTTTTATGCGAAAAACAACATTGCCTCATGAATATATTTTATATAAATTTATAAATTGATAATGCTAAACACTGTATATGGAAAGTGGCTCATACTTATATAAAAATCAAACAAAAAACTTATTTCATTTTGCTTTTAGGAAAGGTTATGTACTTTATTGATTTAACTCACTATCATCTTCCCTTAGGACTTAACATGTTTACTTTCATCAGTCAACCCAGTAACATAATTTTCACTCAGCTCCATATTATTCTTTGGTGAAGAAAGATGTATTCTTCTCTTTGTAAATTGTAGGAAATCATTTCCATGTGATATTTCTTACTAGAGGCTTTGGTCAAAGAGGGTGTTATTCAACAACACTCTGACCTTTGATTGCTCCAAAAGGTGCATCAGAAATATTCATAAAATCCTGGAAATAAATATTCACAGGCACTCTCTATCAAGTACTAAAACTGATTCTAGTCACTCCCAATTATGTCTTAAGGATCTCATGAATGAAAAGTTTTCATTTCTTATTCTCATTTGTTTCTTATTTTCAAATATTTTAAAATCTTGATATTCTATGAAAACCAGAGGAGTGTCCAGGAACAACATCTGGGACCGCTTAACTAATTTTATTTTCTCAAGTAATTTTACTAATATTCAGTCAATTAAGAAATGGTAGTGCTCTTTACACTGCAGTTCAATGTGGTCATTTGCAAGCTGCTTTATTTCCCTGATTTAATTGTTTTAAATGAGAAACCAATGAGTCCAATTAATATTAGCTCCACAAACAATTAATTGCACATTAAAAATAAATGGCTTCAATTGATCACAATTCTACTCAACTACTGGAATTCAGTGCTAATTTGGGAATGACAGGGAGCATAGATTCATGAAGATCAGGAATGAGATTTGAGTTATAATTTTAAGAAAATTCTTTGGATGAATGAAGAATGCTGATAAAGTTTTACAGTAATAAAGGTATAAATGATAATGTATAATGATTAAATGCCTTCATGAAGGCTTAGATGCTAAGATTAATCTGTGCAATAATGTACATTGAAGGATAAATGACCAAATATACCTTGAATTACACAAGAAACATATTTATGTAGAAAAGGTAATTGCCACCTGTTTTTGAGGGAGAATATTTGGAAATTTTTAAATTGTGACATAATCCTACAAGATATATAGAAGCTCAAATTTCCTTTTAACAAGTTACAATATTTCCTGAGTTATATTTTAATAATAAATAATTTGTACTTACAAACTAGCCATAATTCAATTTGAAATCAGTAGTATGCAGATAATCTATAAAGCATTTCAAGAAATGGAGCTGGAACAACTGGATGGACATATGCAAAAATATTAACTTAACATGGGTCATAAACTTAAATGGAAAATGGAAAACTATAAAACTTTTGAAGAAAACACAGGAGTAAAATCTTTGTGACCTTGGATTTTGTAATAAGTTTTTGATACAATATCAAAAGCAAAACTTTTTATGAAAGAAAAAATTGATAAACTAGACTTTATTAAAATTTGAAAAGTTCTGGTCTACAAAAGATACTACTAAGAGTATACAAGACAAGCCATGTCCTAGGAGAAAAATACTTTAAAACATATCTGAAAAAATACTTTTATCCAATATGTATAAAAAATTATTAAACTAAGAACATAACACAATTAAAAATTGGGCAAAAGATCTGAACTGACACCTTACCCGAAAAGATAAAACCTCACTAAATCTATAAAGCTGACATTACTAACTCTTGGTGATGATGCAGAGCAACAGGAACTTTCATTTATTGTTGATAAGAATGCAAAATGGAACAGCCATTTTGGAAGGAAGTTTCTTACAAAACTAAACATAGCCTTAACTATTTCATTCCACAATCGTACTCCTAGGTATTGATTTGAAAATTTATGTCTAAACATAAACATGCACACAGATGTTTAAAGCACCTTTATTCATAATCTTCATAAACTGGAAATAACCAAGATGTACTTCAATAGGTAAACAGATAAACAATTCTGTCACAACCATAACACCGAATACTATTCAGCATTAGCAAGAAATGAGTTATTAAATCATGGAAATACATTGATGAATCTTAAGTGTATATTGGTGAGTTTAAAAAAAAAATTCTAAAATGTCTCACTGTATGAGGTAATTTATATGACATTCTAGAAAAGACAGAGGTATAAAGATGATAACTGAATCAGTGGTTTCCAGGAATTCAGAGTAGGGGGTTGTACAGGTCAAGTGCAGAATTTTATAGGCTGATGAAACTACTCTGTATGATAATGTAATGTTGAATTTGTCCAAATCTATTTGTTTTCTTTACAACAGAAAGAATGAATATTATTGTATGCAAATTAAAAATAAATCATGTAGGAAGTCAGAGGATCCAGCATAGAAGACAGAATGTGACCAGTCTAACTGTATTTTAAAGGTAGTAAACAGCCTCATTAAAGGACACTGGGGACAAGGCAATAACCTAAGTAACTTGGGAAATGAGTGGACTCTATAGGACTAAAGGTAAAAGTAACTGCACATAAATATTGGACTGTAGTTGATAGAGTTATTTCCTGTAGGCATATTGTCTACAAAGTCTGAAACTACCACCTAGAAATATTATAATTGTATAATTAAGTAAATAGATGGAGGTACTGAGAGCCACGTTTCCCTCTTTTGGAGTGCGAGGTTGCAGGTAAGCAAGGGGAGGAGGGCAAGGGTAACCCATGTGGAAGTGGAACAGAGTCATGTATCTATATCCAAACTTATTTCTTATTATACATACATATGTATAACTCATATTTAGTATGAAGGCAGACTATACCTTAAGGTTATCGAAAGCTACTAAAGCATTTTGAGAAGAATAGTGAGATAACGTATTTTTTAAAATTCAGAACAATGTCTGAGATGGGGTAAGCACTAAGTATTATAAATATTTGCTATTATTAGGAATGTCAATTTGGCAGTAGGGTTTTGGTAAGCGGATTATTATAGTTGTTCAGAAGAAAGATGTTGCTACGTATCTTTTTCTTTTAATGCAAATTAAACTCATTTAGGCAAAGTGTACTTCAGTCCACATTCCTATCATTAGAAAAGTGCATAGAGAGGTCATCAAAGGTCAAGCCAAATATGTGATAAAGCCAGGATGAGACAGATGAATGTCTTCTTTCCCTTTCTATGTGCAAATCACACCACTCTTCTATTTTCAGTAGCATATCACAGAATCAAGAAATGAAGGGTTGATGAGAGTTTGCCTAGTTATTTTTGTTTCTTTAGATTTTGCCAAATTTATTCTTGTTTAATATCAAGAAGAAAGAATAAACGTTGAGTTTCTAACGTGTAAAGGAAATAATTCTGGTAGCTGAGGTTGCAAGAGCTGTGCAATATTCTTATTACTGAGAAGTTCATCCTATGTTTGAGAATGTAAGCATAGATGTATTGGAAAGATTATAAAGGTACTCAGAAGTTCTCTGAAATTCAAACCTTTTGTTTTGCGAAGAAACTATGGCTCTGAGAGCCAAAATCACTAACAAAATGCCCAATATCTTGGTGCTGGACCTAGACCAAACCAGGTCTTCTGATGCTCAGTTCTCTTTGTTTCTTCTACTTTATCTCATTCTTTCTCTAGTCCCAGGGTCCCCAATCCCTGGTCTCACGACCAGTACCGGTCTGCAGCCTGTTACTAACCGGGCCTCACAGCAGGAGGTGAGCGGCAGGCAAGCGAGCGAGTGAAGCTTCATCTGCCGCTTCCCATCGCTCACGTTACCGCCCGAAGCATCCCGCCCCTCCCGCATCAGTGGAAAAATTGTCTTCCACGAAACCAGTCCCTGGTGCCAAAAAGGTTGGGGACCGCTGCTCTAGTTGATTGATACATACAAAATATTTCATTTAAAAAATAAGTCTGTATTATAAATTGCTGAAGGAAATAATTCCTCAGATTTCCAGGCAGACTGATTTCTTTTATGCTTTCCCATGGAGTTGAAATCAATTATCTGATAGCTAAACATAAAAGAGACATACGGCGTGTGTGGATTAGTCTCCTTTTCTCTTCCCCTCTCATGATGTGGATATCCGATGCTGTTTAGAGGCAGCTGCCTCGGGGAGGCCAGGGGCTGTGGTTGTTCAGGGTTGTTGGTAACTGCTGGGTTAGCAAAATTGCGAGATTAGCGTAATTAGAATTTTGTGCATTTGGCCACAAATAGACAACGTGTAGCATTTGGAGAGCAAATAGGCTTAATCGTTAATCTCAATGAGATAGATGAAAAAGCTAGAGTATGTTAGGGTGGGAATATATCCGCATGTTACATAATGGAGATTTTTTTCTAACATTTCCAATAACCTGGTCCTCTCAAAGGAGAGGGAGTGAGTTACCTTGTGATCAATAACCTTTGGTCTGCATTCCATGACTGGGATATTAGTTGGGAGATTTAGTCTATTTTTCCTTTCCAGACTTATCAGCTGTGAAGTAGTGAATTTGGTAGGTTTGTCTGCATGGCAGACTAAAATTTTCCTTTTGTGGGTTGTTCCTATAGAATCTAAGCAGATTCATTTAGGTCTCAGGTTATGGCATGCCCTCTAAATTAACCTTTATCAGTAATAAAGGTGATATTTTGATTTCTTAATGCCTTTTTCTCTTGGGCAGAGATGTAGCTGCTGTTTACTGGGCATTTTCAAACTTCCAAGACCTTTATCATGGATACATGGAGAAATACATATGTATGAAATATACATATACCCTTTCCCTGATTATAGAGTATACAAAATAATAGAATGTAGAAAATAGTCAAGGAAAATAGTCAAGTACGAAGAAACAATTGTCTTTAATGTTATCACTTAGTCCTCTGAATGTATATATACATAAAGCAGGAAATAAAATTGACTAAATCGTATATTCCTGTTATTTTCAAAATCATCAATTTCAAAATCTGCTTAATTTTGAATACAAATACATCAGAATATATAGTAAGACATTTAAATTTTAACACATTTTAATATTAAAAAGGATATTGCAGACAACATACAAATGCCTAAAACCTTGTTCGATTTCTGACAATTTTTGTAGATATTTAAAACTTAAATATTCTTGAAAAAATTACATTTTTGCCACAAATGTAGCATTTATCAGCAAAGAATTAGAGTAAAAATTTTTTCAGGGGTTGGTTGGTTGGTTGTGCCAGAGACTAGCAGGGGGTATACTTGTGTTGGGGACATCATATAGACCTGTGCTGTTCAGTACGTTAGTCACTCACCATATATGGCTATTTCAACTTAAATTTTTAGTTCCTCAGTTGCACTAGCCACATTTCAAGTTCTCAAGAGCTCCTACACATGGCTAGTGCCTACCATATAGGACAGTATGGATACAGAAATTTCCATTGTCAAGGGACAGAACTTGAGGTACATTATCTATGATAGAGGTGAGGAGGGTCTAAGCTGCAGCAATGACAATGAAAGGAGAGGAGGAATCTCTCCAAGATATTTGATGTGATGCAGAGTGATGAGAGGGAATGCACTTAGAATATCTTCTAGGTTTCTCCTTAGGTTAAGTGCGTAGATGGTAGAACCATTCACCAATAAAGTAAATATAGGAGAAGGAGCAGGATTGGGGAAAAGGATTTGAAATCAGATTTGTAACCAGTGAGCAAGAGGCAACCCTGAGACAGGCCATTGTTCTGAAAGGCTGCTGATTCTTATAATGTGATCTGTGGGGAGTCTGGGTGGAGACAGAATTCCAGGGAAGGAGCAGTATTTGTGAATAGGGGCTGGAACCATGTACTTGGCTCTACATGAGATCGTCAAAGGCTAGCATCAGAGTTTGGGGAGAGCTGGGATTTAGGGCTGGGCTTTCAAACTGTGAGCCTGCCATGAAATCAGCAGAATAGGTCTCGACCAGCACTAAAAAATAGTATAGAAAATATTAATATGCTTTGCATATAATTTGAGTAAAGATCTCTTCCTGAAACTTTCGTTATAAATATATTTACACTAATATATGTATACTTGGTTACAAAGTAAAACATATTTCTGCATTGTGGTCCAATTAGTTTGAACATCACTGATTTTTAAAATGAACAACACAGACTATAAGCTATATGTGAACTGGGATAGGTTTTCTTTTTCTCATCACCCAAAATCCTAGCACATAGCAGACACTCACAGTAAAGACATTATTCATGAAGGAATGAATCAATGGGTCAGAGAAGTAAGGGAAACCCAGGATGAGGGTGACTCAGAAGCTAAAGAAGGTAAGAGAAAAGAGAGAAATAACCCAGTGTCATATATCATGAATTTGGCAATATATCTCGTGATTTCTGTGAATTGGCAGGAGCAGAAGCCAGATCAAAGAAGTAAATGGGGACATATGTATATGTATAACTGATTCACTTTGTTATAAAGCAGAAACTGACACACCATTGTAAAGCAATTATACTCCAATAAAGATGTTAAAAAAAAGAAGTAAATGGGAGGTGAGGAAGTGGGGATTATACAGATGACGGTGGAGATTGAGAGATGTTTGTTTTGTATGTTTTTTATGACGGTGGAGATTGAGAGATGTTTGTTTTGTATGTTTTGTATTGAAGACGTGAAAGTTCAGTATGTGTCCAGAAGAGATTATATAGGAAAGGCATGCTCTACAAATGCACTGTTCAGTAATGTAACCACTAGCCACATGTGGCTATTTACATTAGAATTAATTAAATTAAAAATGCAATTCCTGAAACATGATAAGAAAAAAATGCAATTCCTTAATAATACTAGCTGCGTTTCAAGTGCTCAATGACTACATGTAGCTAGTGGCTACCCTCTTGCACGGAGCTGATATGGAACATGTACATCACTGCAGAAAGGTCTTTTGGGCAGTGCTGCTGTAGAAAAAAATTTTCATTCATATGTCTATGCTGGCTTCAATAAAATGAGCCAGTGCACAGTGCCCCCAAACTCCTCCTACCTGAAACATTATGTAAATCCAGCAGAAAAACTGTTGGGGGATTATATTATGATCTATACATGATAAGATCACATTTGGTCTCAGTGAGTGACAGTTAACCCTGGGAAAGGCCAGTAAAGACATCAAGAAAGTTACTGAACCTCAGGATGTGATCTAAGAGAGTTGGGGCATTACAGAGTGCCTGGCATATTTTAAATACATTGCAATATGTGATATTTAAAAATATATGAATAAATACATTCAAGGAGGATAAGACTGTTGGAATCAGTGATTCAGAAACGATGTGTGACTTGGCAGACAGCTGTTGTGCCACAGTGCTGAGGGCTGAAACCCTGCTGCTGTGGGCTTGAGGAGTAAGTAACTGAGGCACCAATGCAGAGCACATGACACACATGTTAAGGAATAGACAGGACCGTTAAATATGTCCATTTAGCAATTATTTAGAGTACCTGAAGAACAAAGTGAAGCTTTTAATATTTTTTGAACTGCTTGATGCAAGTTCATCAATTACTCTTTGAAGATCATTTAAACTTCAGTTGTATTGTGCATTAATTGCTGGTCACATAAACTATCTTCTGGGGTAATGCTTATATACCAAGAAAATTAAAAAAATAAATCATCATGGTAAAATGTAGATAACATGAATTATTTATATTTGGTATTACTAAAAATAAAGGTCATCTAGACCTCATTTTATAAACCATAAGGAAATAAAGAAAATGGATATTTCCTCCCTTATTCTTGATATATTTTAAACGCGTAGTTAATAATTATTAATAGAGATTTTATAATTCAGTGTCAGATAACAAAAGAAAGTGGAAATACAGTAATTTTACATCACAAAACCACTACCTAACACTTAAAGCCCTGAAAATCAGAATACCAGAACCATTACTGGGAAAGCAGGTAAGATACACTGCTTATGTTTGTTTAATAAAAGGATAAAGCTCTCACCATTATAAAGGTGAGGGGTTTTAATTTATTTGTGGGTTTCCTATTCTGCCTATCCAGAAAGTCAAGCGTTTTCTTCTTCTGCAGCAATTGGACTTTCTCATCTTCTTGTCACTATTTTGTTCACCATTTCATTTTGACTGCATAGAACTCTTTTATATTGCATCACTTTGCCTTGAACCTTTCTCCTTTACAAAGCAATAATAATTGGAACTGAGTTTATTTTTACGGTCAGAGAAAAAACTGGAGGCAAAGGTAGGGTATTATTACTGTGAGATCATACTCTTCTTTCTTCTTCCCTTCCCTGGGGTGCTTACTATATTGTAAGAGAACCACAGTTTAGGGGAACGAACCTGGTGAACAGTCTCAGTAGTCGCAAAACTAATGATTACAGAAAAGAGAACGTGCTTTAACCATATTACAACCATGTCATTCTGATCATATGTACATTTTTAAAGGTATATTAGATGAATGGCACTAGTATTCAACAGGAATGTGGGCAGTGTGGAACCATATATTGATGCTGTTGGTTGAGGCAACAACTTGAAGAGTGCACTTGGTTGTAAAGTACACTTACTTATTTCGTGTTACTTCCTGCCTGATCACTGCATTTGACCAAATACATGACAGAGTGAGAAACTATATCTTTTAGGATCAAAGTTGGATAAAAGCTTAATTCAAACTTTTGTTACCTTCAGAAATTCATTACAATATATGACTTGCAGTTTCTTTCACTATATTCTGGGAATAAAGAAAAAATTCCTTCTCATCTTAATAGGATCCATGGGGAAATTTTTTTCTGTTCTCAGTGCCAGGAAAAGCTGTGGTGTTTCTTTTTAACTTTTCTCTTTTAATGGAAACCAGGTAATGTAACTAAACTTGCCCACACTTTGGTTTGGCTTAACTGCTCATTGCCAGATTTCCAGCCCAACTATACAATAGTCTGAATTCTTATTTATGCATTATTTAGCACTAGGCTTATCCAAAATATGACTCTATTTAAATCATTTATTTTATTTTCACTTTTACCTTAATTTTTTTTTTCCTGTCTTACAGAGTACATTAGAAAAACGACAGTTCAAAATCTCACTTGGAATGAGTCAAGGATTAAGTAAATTAATGCAATAAAATCCCATGGTATATGTAGTGTAGATAACATTATCTAAATTATATAAAATGCTAAATATAATGCCTTACATAGATGAGTGCCCGATTAATATTTTTCCCTTCCTTCTTCTCTGGTATTCCCCACTGAGGCCAAAAGGGGAGTCTCATCTCTTTTATTCATTCAGTCATCTCAAAAACAATTATGCAACTTCAGTATCATTGAGATTTCTATTCCCCTTGGAACTTTGATAATTTGGGCCAAAGACACATTTATAAAACCTGGGTGAACTCATTGGCCTCCTTACAAGCTCAGCCATTATCTTCTTATAGACACTTAATCCCTACCCCAGCACAGTCTTGGTTAAAACACTGGCCTCCGTGTTGCGTAGAGGATGTATTAAAGAGTGAAACAGGGAGAATAGGGAGCTGTCTATGAGGCAATAGAAGGAATGTGAGCTTGTATGGATAAGAGGCATATATGAGGCACATGAGAGATGCTCTTTCCTAAGACGCCAGTCTTTACAACCTGACTCCTACCTCAGTTCAGGAGGACTAGGGAATGCTGTTTATTAGGATGGCTGGTTTTAAAGTTTGAAACCATCAACAAATAAGTTCTTGATTTTTTTTTGTCATGAGTTCTTTTCCCTTTGTGAATCATAGGAGTTAGTAGGGATTAAGCAGATAATTTTTTTAAATTCACCTCACCTTTACTGATAAAGTTCATACTGAGGAATAGATTTAGTATTAGAACCAACTATTCTACTAGTTCTTCCTACCCCCCAGGTCTGGGCTTTAAAACAGCTCACCTGAGGATTAATTTGAATATTAGCACAGACACACCCAGCACTGGTACAAGCATCACAGGTGTCCAGTGTGGAGAGAGGGAAGTGAGTGACTGCTTCTACCACATATTGTCTTATGTATTAAACACATGTAATTCAGAAATGAAATTGAACCCCCATTCAGGGACTCCATAAGGAGGAGGAATAAGTGAATGGGCAAAAGAATAAGAATATTTAGGCAAGAATCTCCCTTTATTAAAGTCAGAAGAATGGGAATATAGAGGGCTGTGTGTGGTGACTGTAAGGGACATATTACAGAAACATCAGCGTTCAGGGAGATTAAGAAATCCATCCAAGCCGGAGAGGTTGACTTTGGGGATGGATAATTCAAACTTGGGTTATCTTGTTCCTCAACTGGGTCAACATAGGCATCAGGCAGGTCATCCTGGCAGTGGGCATCCTCACCTCCACCATCTGCCCAGAGCTGCTCAGAAGCGACCCACCCTTTTCCTTAGTTGATGACACATAAACCCAGTAGAGGATGAGTCTGTTGTTTTAATCTACTTACAGCCAGAGTTTAGGAAACCTACAAGCTCCTGACAGTTTTACTAACTAGGCTTGAATTAAACTGTCAGGGGCCTGAGCCAGTATTTTTCCCTACACTCTTCACTGCGGCATGTTCAAGATAATGAGCTTGTTTACTCACAATAAGTACCTTTGGTTAGTAACTGGTGTCAAGTAGAAGAAAGGCTCTTCGTATTCTTCTTTTCCTTTTTACTTGTTGCTGTTGCCCTAAACCAGACTCCCATTACAAAATGCTCTGCACTGGTGTCCCACATCCAGTCCTTCAAATCCCCAGGATATCCTCTCCCCACCAGTGACCTTTCTGAAACCACAGTTGAATTCTCCTTCATGAAAATGAAAGTTTTCAAGTCCCAGCAAGAACTGGGCCAGTCCTTCTTAGTTTGGTGTGTCTTGTGCCAAACACATGGCCTAGCACATATTGGCACTCAGTAAATAGTTGTTTAATAAATAAGTGAATGGACATATTATTATCTATTAAAAAAATCTAAACCTTTAAACCTCTTCGATGTGTGCAGGTAACTATCTGTACAAATTCTTAACGAGATATCCAATATTCTTGCTGAGCTGATGCCAACTTATATTCCTTGCATTTGTTCATTCTTTCATTCATGTGCTGCTAGGTTATGCTTCATGTGCAGGGATATGACAGTAAACAAAACAGATACATTTCCTGCCCTTGAAGAGCTCATATTCTTATGAAGGACAGACAAGAAAAAAATAATAAAAATATGCCTAGGAGGCAATGCATGAAAATAAACAAAACTGAGTAAGGAGAATATTGCTGATCAGGTAAGGCCTCTCAAATAAGCAGGCATCTGAGAAAAGACATGAAAGAAATAAGGATGTAAATCATGTAAATATCACAGGGGAAAGTGTTCCAGGCAACAATTCTGAGGAGGGTATATGCTTCACCCAAGATTATGCTGGACCTTCTGTGTCACTGTAAATATTTTGGCTTTTACTCTGGGTGAAATGAAGAATGAGTGGAGAGTTTTGTTCAGAGGATGAATGCAATCTGGCCTTTTTTATGGGATTACTCTGGCTGGCTGCTAGGTTGAGAAATAATATAGGTCAGAAAAGGGTGACAGGTTGGGAGATATTTTTAAGAATTTATCTTAAAAAAATTCTTAAAATTTGACAAGGGAAAAAAGATGTTTATGTAAGATTATACATCATGTTTATTGTTTTACTGTTTATTACAGCCAAAATTAGAAAAATAAAACTAAATATCCAGCAATAGAGAAATGCATTCAAATCAATAGAAACCAGTCAGTAAAAATAAGGTGAAAATTTTTATGTGTCAATATACAGAAATATTGTGACTTGATGTAACTAAATAAGATAAATTATAAAGAAGGATATAAATATGATCCTAGAGAAAAAAGCAATGGAAAAGCCTGTTTATTAAATTGTTGGAGTAGTTTTGCTCTGGCAAAATAAAATTGAAGGAGATTTTCCCTTAAGGTAAAAAATTTCTTCCGTATAATTTGTTTCATTGTATTTTTTAAATTATAATACCTGGTGTATCTCATGCCTTTGGATAAGTACTTGTGGTGATGCAAAGATTAGATGTGTTCTCCATTCTCAAGGAGCTTGGAGATGAATGATTTTCTTCACATAAATGACTTACCAACAAATGAAATGTAATGAATCAAAATCGGATTATGTCACCCTCCTCTACTTAGAATGTCCTCACTGTCAATATTGCCCCCAAATATTGTTCTTAGAGATTACCATACCCTTTGATATTTCCTCAATATCAATTAATCAGTAAATCTTATTTATACCTCCTTTACAGCCCTTCAGAATTGACTTCTTCCATCTATATTCAGGTTAAATTTATTCTTCATTCCAGCACCCAAACCTTTAGTATAATTATTTCAATTTCATTATCTTCTGTAATCATGTTCAAATAGAGTTCAATAGTCAGTGATTTCCACTTCCTTTTGTTCAATATGCACTGATGTTTGTGAATGTCATGTCTACAAAGTCATCAGTGACACACTTTTATTCATTTTGCATCAATAAATATTTGTTGCCTGAACCGTCTAGTGACTGAATAAGAAGAGGTTCTGCAGTCATTTGCCTTATGCTTTCAGACTCTATCTACACCTCCAGGTTTTGTCTCTCACACTTCTGACAGACATTATGAATACATTAAACTCAATGGTTTTGCCTACTCTACAGCCACAATTATGCTGCATTTGAAGCTTAAGACTGTAATTGTTCTTTGGTCCCCAGTCTCATTACCTTCTTACCCTTCTCAACCTCCAAATGTATGCACCATCTGTCAACTCCTAAGTACTTTCCAACAGAATCCAAAGCAGCATCCCAATATTCTCTTTCATCAGTCTCAGCAATTACATTTGTCAATTTGGGAGACTGCAATAATTTTAAGTCATATACAATCATTGTGAATTTAACAAGTAGATCAGGGAGCCAAGGGCTACTAGTTTTGCACCTTTCCTAGTTTGTATTATTCTCTTGCAAAATTCAATTTAATCTGTTTTATTTCCACACACTTAAAACGAAATCTTCTTCATAACCTGTTTTCCTTGCTATGCTTCTTAGCTTGCTTCAGATGCATGTCTGATGTGAGCCAAGGCATCAGCTGCTTTTTAGAAATTAAATCATTAGTCCTATTGTTTTATTTTCATCTCATGTTTTTATCCAATTACATATTTGCAAAGTTAATTTCACTTTATTAATGTGTTCAATATAGTCTGTGCAAATGATGTGAAATTTTCATATCTCCAGCCAATCCTCTCCTCATCCTTTCTTAAATCCTGAGGATGAGAGTAGAGGAGTGGAAACTCCCATCTTTGCCCTCCGGGCTCAACTCTTTTCCTCACCGGGCTATCGAACAGATTCACTGGGGATCTTCTTATTTTCCCTTGCTTCTCCTCCTAGAAATCAGGGGTATAATTCATCCAGGCTTGGTGCTTTGTCAACTTTTAATAGCTCTAATTGCCTAATTATCTGCTCAGGTGCAATTATGAAACCTCCATACTGAGCTTGTTTTCAAGGGTATGCACACTGTTACATTGCTTGAATATACAGCAGTTTGATTCTTAAACAAGGCACAGAAAATTTATCTGTGATGATACCAATTGGATAACACATTGTTCCTTGCTTTTGATAAATGTGTGTCTCATCATAGTGAGTAAATGGTAGAATTGATCAATCAAAATTTTTATCACAGATTAGCCTCTATGGAAATTTCTAAGGAAATTTGAGAATTTCCATCTTTATTTTGATTCTACAGACTTCCTTGAGCTTTGGCAATGTGCCCCTAACTTTCTCACAACATTCTGTGAATAGCCCATCTATGAATAAAGTGGTGTGAATAACGTTGTCCACATTTGAAAAAGGAGTAAAAGTAGACTCTTCAAATACATTCTTTAACAAACAGGTTTTAGCACTTCGTATTCAAATGGACAGTGACTGAATTTTTCCCTTTGATTTCTATTTAACTTTCATTTAAACCTATTTTCAAATTCCACTAAGCTGATTGCTACAAAAGCACTAGCTTATCAAAAATTATTGTTGATAGCATTATTTCTCAGGGTCACATAGCTACAGGCTACATAAAACTTGCCTTCTGATTAGAGATATGGAAATTAAGTTCTCATTTTCCCCCCTAAAATGTAATTGACTAGAATGAAGTGTTAGATTTCATACCTGTTACGATGATTCATTTGGTCTGGGTCTTCTTGATTACAGGGTAATTTTCAGTTTGGGTGCCATTCTTTGAATAATTACACCCACTTATAATATTGTATGATATTTAATTAAATTAAATACTCTAGAAGTATAGTTTCCTAACTCTTATTTAAACACATTTTGACTACCCATAAGCCCAGTACATTTTTACACATGTTGCATCTACTTAACAAATACATTCTGGATAAATGTATGATAGGAAGTGGAAAAATGGGAGGGGAGAAAGGAATATATTTATTTTCACTGAAAGTGTAGTTCATAATGGATTGTAGGGGTTGATGGTAATGTGAAAATGCAGCCCCCTTCTTAAATTTTATAATAGCTTATTTTTTCTAAGTGCTTTACAGCTATTAATCATTTCAATCCAATTTTATAACATCTACCTTTGCAACTACCAAATACACGAGAGCAGAATCAGAGAGGGAGCTATACTGGACCCAGGCTAATGTGCCACTATCTACTTGATGGCATAGAATTCTGACTGTGTAGCTAGGGTAGCTCCACAGCATAATCAGAGCTTCCTTGATGGTTATATTAGTTTTCTCTTGCTGCATAACAAATTTATCACAAACTCAGCAGTTAAAATAGCACCCACTTTTTTATCTCACTGTTTGGCTCAGGAGTCTGGGTTTGGGTTTAGCTGGGTTCTCTGCTCAGGGTCTCCCAAGGTTGCAATAAAGATACCATCCTTTCAGAAGTATGGAGCCCTCATTTGCACTCACATAGTTTTGGGCAGAATTTAGTTCCTTGTGGCTCTAGGACTGAGGCTCTTTAGCTCCTATAGGCTGTCCATTGTGCTCTCCTATGTGACTTTCTCCATAAGTAGTTCACATCATAGCTATTTGCTTCTTTAAGGCTAGAAGGAAAACATCTCTGCTGCTTTGAGTCTCTCCCTTCAAAGAAGGTCTGGATCCTTTTTTAAAGGACTCACCTGATTAGGCTGATCCAGGATAATCTCCCTTTTGATTAGCTCAAAGTCAACATATTAGAGAATTTAATTACATCTGCAAAATCCCTTCACCTTTGCCATATTCTATTGGTTAGAAGTAAGTCACAGATTCTATCTGCATTCAAAGAAAAGGGATTGTACAGAGGTGTGGATAACGGGATAGAAATCACAGGGACCGTCTTAGAATTCTGCCTACCACAGTGGTGGGATTAGAACTCAACCAATTCTCTGTTCACCTTGATTTCTGATCATTACTCCTCATAATTTTCTACTCAGTGCATCCAAAGCTATTAAGTTGTTGAATCTTTCTATAAGCAAGGTGTGATGCGTACTCTAGGGATAGAAAAATGAGAAGATCCCAATTCACACTTTAAAAGGAATCAGTTTAGTAAAGAAGAGAGAGAGCAAACACCATCCTTCAAAATGTAGTATAACTCAAACTGTGCTCCATTATCAAGGCTCAAAAATAATATTGTAAAAATTATGAGGAGAGAGGTGATATCGGATTGAACAATGTGTGGATCACTTCATAAATTACATGTAGCCATTGGCATATAGATAGTTGCTACCTTAAGTTCCCATAACTAAACAGAACAGGAGACAAAGCATGGACTTAAAAAGATCCATCTTTAGTGATTAGATAATATAAGGAGGAAGATTTTCGTTTATTAGCCACTTTGTCTGAGTAAGAAAGAACTGCCAATCAGAGATGTCTGTAAATGGAAATGCACATATTGAGGAGCAATAAATTTGATTTCTTGAAATTAGTCATAGGACTGAATCCCCACTTCTCAGTTATGATAAACAAATATTTCTTAATGAGATTATGTTTTAATTTGCTACACATAGAATTTTCCCACACATTTTGTGAATTTGATATTGTAGGAAAAAAAAATCTGTTCTAATCATTTTTACTATTCTGTACATTTTAATTATATTTTTATTTTATTCTAATACTCCTTTAAATTTAAAAGACTGATTCTATTTTTCTATCTAGGAAAATGGATCTATAAACACTCAAAGTGTGTGCATTTTAAAAAATGAACAACCACAGTAATCAAGATATGGAATCATGGGGAGGGAAAAAGTTTTTAAAATAACCTATGAAGACACTGTAGTCTTTCAGATCAGATTATGTTTCTTACCTTTTTCTACAACATCTTGGAAAATTTTCAGGAAATTTTCAGTTTAATAGATACATATTTTATTTTAAATAAATTAAAATAAAGTTAAATAAAGGATAACTTTAGAAAAGGGTAAATATTTCTAACTATAAGAATTAGAAGTTGTACATAAATAATTATCTAATATAAGCAGTTAGCCCATTTAGAAAGTATTAAATAAAGGATAATTTTAGAAAAGGGTAAATATTTCTAACTATAAGAATTAGAAGTTGTACATAAATAATTATCTAATATAAGCAGTTAGCCTATTTAGAAAGTATTCTACCTTGTCATTACTGGTGCCTCCTGGACTCACAAAACTCTTCATATCTGAAAAATGATTGTCCATACTTACTCTTCATTTTAGGTCATGATATGAGGGGAAATACTGCATAGAGTGGGATCTTACAGCTGCCCCCTCAAGCATTTATGAGTTAAACATTTACTAAATATGGAACAGAACTCTTAGGGCCCCTTGCTTTAATTTATTTTTTTCAATGTCACGCCGCTTGTAATTTTGAATAACTGCTTTTACCTGCTGCGAGGAACAGTAACCACTGAGCATTGTGTTTTTGCTCAAATCCTATTTGTTGTTATGGAAACAGCATCTCTATTAAGCTTCCTGCTGCACAACGGGTGTAGAACATGTTACTTAAAATGTTCATCAGCAAAGAAAGGGGGGAAAGTAAATTCAAACAATACGTGACTACTTCTGTTATATGACATGAAGATGTTTGAAATATAAAATGTAAATAATGATGACTGGACAACTTCATTATACCAACTCAATGCATTGAATAAGACGGGGACTACTGTGTAGGTATGCAGATTAAAAGGGAAAAACATAACGGGTTATTCAATTTTATAGAGTTCAAAATGGTTTTGAGTTTATAGAATAAGAGGTTTTTTGATTTGATGGTTTCATGAGAGATGAAACACGGAGTTCACCTAGGTAGAAAGCTGGATTAAATTGTCTGTTATTCTATAGAATGCTCTTCCTACACAAAATGCACTTGTATTTAAGCAACACAATTACATGGCATTCATCTGTTTCAAAATATGACAATGGATTTGTCTTAATTTACTTATATAATTACACATTTGATGATAATGCCTATGACTGTGCATCAGATACTTATATACATTTGTGTTTATAACCCAATGGACTTTATTGGCTACGCTTCAGTATTTCAGCCCTGTATAATATTTAAATGAGAAAGAGAAACATAAAATAAGAGCCCAATTCCTATGATGCAAAACTTTTATCCTTCCATCCCCTGTTGCTGTGGACTAATTCTAAGAATGAAACATGGTTACACACATAATTGAGTGGCAGTGTCATTTCTAACAGAGGGAGTACACAAAACTCCTTGGGGTAAAGTCTTAAGTTTTGTAACAACATTCACAAAATGGAAGCCACCAATCCTTTGCCATTTACAATTTCTACAGTAGACAACGTGCCATATCTTTTACAGACATCATACAGCCTCTTATAGACATAGTGAGGTTGGTAATCTGGAAGTTGTCCCTATTTTACAGATGAAGAAACAAATGCCTGAATAGAAACAACTTTCTCAAAGTCACCAGCTGAGGAGTGACAGAGCTGAGGTTTTTTCCTAAGATCTTTGTTTCTCTAAATACCATTTTCTAAGAACATTTAAGGCAACATTTCTATACGAGAGACACTCAATTATCTAAACCTAACTATTTTTGTGGGGGAGGTGGAGGGAACTAGATTTTTCAGAAAATGGCTTCAGTTGCATTTGTCATGTATATAAAGTTGTGTCTGTACATACAAAAGGAAAAGAACTAGCCTGACCCACTCATTTACTTAATTGTAACTATGAAGAGATTTTGAAATATTGAACAAAATTAAAGTGAATTTTGACTCTACCTTTTTTATTTAAATAACTACTCTTTTTTCCTAGGTTGGTGTGCAAATGTTTGCATGCATGTCTCTATAGATGTGTATATATGTACGTGTGAATAAGATTGTTTAAGGCAGCAACTAGGATCAGAAATAATTTTAAAAAGCAAAAACAAGGAAAACTTGCATTTCTAAATATCACAGAGAACTTGTGTGTGTGAGTGTGTGTGTGTGTGTGTGTGTGTGTGTGTATATATATATATATATATATATATATATATATATATATATATATATATATATATATATACATGCCTGATATGAACAGCACCTATCAACTGGAATACTAAGTATTATGAGATATGTCATACAATATTGAATATAACCAATAAAAGCTTGATGCAACTTTTTGTTACCTACCCTTTAAAATATTTTATAAGGTGTTTCAGATTTTTAAAAGGTAAAACAATTATATAATTGCATAGTATTTTTAAATAGAGCAGTTTCAATTATGCCATTCTTATAATTAATTAGTAAATTTTTATTATTAAGCCTACTGAATATACCTGGACTTTACAAAAAAAATCATCTTGTTTGAAGTGACAGTCGTTGGTCGCATAGAAATTATGGCCATCTTTTCATATGAAAAAAATACAAATTTCTCAGAAATAGTTCCTAAAACTGTAATTTTTATGATTATTGGAAAGTGATTCTAAATGATACCTAAAACAAAAGCTCCCTGCTGAAACTATACCCCAAACTATACTTCAGAGTATATTCTGATTTCTTACACATCGATAACATTTGTACAAGGAACAGATGGCAAATCAGTACTAAATGGAAGGGGTATAAAAATGGGGAAGGAAAACTGTGTTCTTACTGTTCATAGTTGCCTCTAATAGAATTTACACTTAGAAAACTTGTCAAAACATGATTTATTTTTATTTAAACAGCAACGGCAATAACAACAGGCGGTGAAGTGAACACTTGTGATGCACCTTCCACCCCTCCCCCCCCACCAGATTCCTCTTGAGGGCTGAAGGGCTTATTTATCCAGCTCCTGAGAATTCTGTTGGATGACCAGCCTTTAACACCTTATCCTTGCCTAATCTAAGGTCATGACCCTTTCCCAGGACACCCTGTGTCTAATAACTAGTCAATGCAGGAGTATAGAGGCACAGCCCTCTTGCTGCAGTGTGGGACAACCCTGAAGGCCGTCCCAGCTTCAGAGCCCCCTGTGGAGTTAGTTGAGGCCATGGTTGAAACTGCATCACAGCCCAACTTCTACAGAATCTATTTCCTCAGATATCTAACTTGCAACGAGAACTAACGTTTATTAAGCCCATAATATATACTAGTTGTTTTTTTAAGTTTTTACCTGTATTAATTCATATCTTCTTCTCCACACAATTAACATCTGGTTTTTGAGATGAGAAAATTAAAGCACAGAGAAGTTAAATAACTGGCTTGAGAAGATGCAGCTGCAAAAATGTAGATTGGGTATCTGAAAGCCTGATTTCAGAATGTATGTTCTTAAACACCAGGCTATACCAAATAAACTATTTGTGAGTTTACTACACTCCACATATTTCACTTTCATTTGCATTCTTGCAATATATAGTGCTGAATTATAAGTGGTGAAAGATGGCTACATAGCAAATATAGTTTATGAAACAAAGTAAATATTAAATACATTAAGGAAAATATTTAATAATATGTCTTAAAAATGAATAATCATACTGTAGGTCCACATTTAAACAAATATAACACTTTCAATATAGTCAAGTACTAATGTGGCTAGCAAAATTGGATGGAGGTCACACATCAATGTAGAATCCTTGAGGAAATCTTCACAGAATAGAATAGAATTGATAACATCTTTGAAGGATTAGTAGGATTCAAGTAGAGAGTAGAGAAGCAGGAGGTGTTTTTGATGTGGGAAACAGTGTTGGCAAGTAGAATGCAATCTGCACGGATTTGGATTTTACACAAGATGCTGCCTTTCACTGTTAGATATAGGAGGAGAGTAAACACACACAAACACACATGTACACACACATGTATGCAAACATATGCACCACATACAAGGAAAGACGTGTAACTGAGTAGGAGGAAGGTGCATTAAATTGCACATTATCATCTACATGAAGAATACGTGTGACCAAATATGCTAGAGTACATTAGAGCAATAATGAGATTGTTGCATAAAGAGCCTAGATATGGTTAATATTTATAAATGCCTTGCTATATTTTTCTCTTCTGATTTTCTATAATGAATTGTGTAGCCAGCAAATATAAGAGGGAAAACACATCTCCTTAAGCCTTCTTTATTGTTTAGTTTATGTAATAATTTGAACACTTAATATTAGCTTTTTGTTTGTATATTAATGTGATAATCTTAGAAATATTCTTTTTTCTTTCATATGATATTTTACATATGATACATCTATTTATGTAATTTCATCAGTACATGCTCTATTAATTTGTAAATTTCAATGTCACACAGAAACGTGTCTGGTTTTAAAGAAACAATTTTAAAACTAAAATTTCAAAATGAGGACTCATCAGAATAAGTTAGAAAAACATGTCTTAATTGTTTTCCCAGATTAATACTCTCTTGTTATATTTAATATAGGCTAAAAAAAAGATTAGGAAGTCTATATTATATAAATATTTATTCATCTCCAATATACCAATGTGCATGGGGGTATGGAATGCAACATTTCCTACTAGTTTGAACACAGGAATTTTAATCATTGGGTTTTTTTATGGATTACCGTTCTGTGGAATACAATTTGGGACACCCAGTTTTAATTCATATTTGATTATCTGTTGTGCTTGTTAAAAATATATAAATATTTTGTTGTGTGTGCTTTGGAAGAGGAGTGGTTTGATAAGCAAAATTCAGCTTTGTTCATCATTTCACTTGGCTAGATGTTTACATATACCACACACACACACACACACACACACACACACACACACACACACAAAGGGGTTATAGTTTAGCTTGGAATCAGTAGCAATTTGTTCAATTTTATTAATTGATTTATAGTTTTTATTGGTTCTAGTCTTTGCTTTTACTGCGTTGCAATTATTATCACATAAGATTTTCCATGGAGAAAATCAAATAACATCCTCTTCCTCCTTGCTGCTGAAGCAATGAAGATTTAACAGCTCCTGAATGTAAATCAAGCCACACCAACATCTAAAATGCAGTCTTCCCATTCCTGATCCAAGCTGCTCATACAAGTTTTTACAGGTCCCCATCCCCACTTCCTGGAACTTGTTACAAATGCTCCATCCTTGGCATTGCCTCACTAACACGTACTTGGATCAGAGTGGAGGGGACCCTAAGACTCTGTATTTTAATCATCTATCCAAAGAAGTTATGCTCACTGAAGTTTTAGAATAGGGACTTGAGCCAATTTAAGTGTTGTGGGAGGAAACAAATGCAGTAAAAAAGCTAAGTTTGGTATATGGATGGGATGGGACCGGAAGAACAGTTGTTTCTCCTGGGTTGCTTCCAAATTGGTGGCATTTTTAGACAATGAGAGAGAGAAAGTATGTAGTGAGAGGGAGGTGCCCGTTTTTATGCTTTCCATACAGCCTCCATCTGACTTCATGTTCTGCGTGGCTGCCGGTAGTAAAGTAGAACACCTCAGTTGATGCTGTGACAGAGGCATGTGACTTGAAACAGCAGTTCATTAGTTCTCACATCATAATAATGATAGAGGTTTTTAGCAATTATTATTACTTTATTTCTCCCTTACCTTTTTCTGCCTCCTTTGTTTCACCTCTGTTTTGCTTTGTAGTAACTTCTCAAATACATTCATGTAGGGGGAGGGGGGAAGGGAGATAAAAGGAGATACATTTAATAAACAGAATTTAATCCAAATGCATGCCTTCATGTCCCATGCACACTTCTAAACTTCACTTACATGTATTTAATTTGTGTGTTAAGGACATAGTCCTGTATTTATAAACAAATACAAGAATCTTTTGCTCTATTTCCATAGGCTTAATATAAATTAATTGGATTAAATTAATTAATTTAATAAGCCCTATTGTTCTGAGCAAAGCCTGAGATCTTTTATTCAAATCATCTATAGTGGCCTCAAACGTACCCTTCGAAATGAACCTTTTTTCTTTTTGAAGCCTGGATGCCGGCCATGGATGCAATGTAAGTTAATGCCAAGAGAGATCGTTTAAGTGCGGTTATTAAGGAGACTATGATTGATGGAGTTTGTAGCTGGTAATGTGATTCCCCTTTGGCTGCTCAGTGAACATCGGCAACAGATCAATATCTCATCTGCATGAGATTACAGCCACTTTTGACAAGCAGTGAAAAGAGAATTAAAAAAAAAAAAAAAAAAACCCAACACATTTGGCCAAAAATCATGATAGCTATTCCAGTTTAAAAGGTAATGCAAATAAATAACTCCTTTCTTAGAGAAAAATGATCTGATAGGAATTTTGTTGTTGTTGTATTTTGTTCAGCATTGATCAGACTGATTTCTTTTTACCCCTCTCGTTCAATTTTTCTATTTTAGACAAGATAGATTTTTAACATGAGCATATAGAAAACTGACTCTGTCTACACGCTAAAAGAAATCACAGCGGGTTTGACAAAAACTTTAAAGTTTTTTTCCATCTAGAATGATCCCAAGTGTTTAAATAATTTAGAAAGCTTGAAGGACTATCAAGACCGTAGATATTCACTTTTAACCGTTTCTCTTGCATTTACTGGATGAATTATGCTACGAATTTAAACCTGAATAATTCTATCTTCTCCCTCACTGGTGTCTACTCTGCTCTTAGTCTATGAACCCTCTAATCCAGCACCAGCACACCCCATCCCATCATGAAGTTAGATTCTCCGGTGACTTGTCTACTCCTTCACCCTGCTCTGGACCTTTCCTGAATTGCTGGAAAGCAAGATCTTAACATTTATTCCTACATAGCCTATGTCAAACCGCTTTTAACGTACAGAGTACTGTCATTTTCCAACTAAATACTCCCCTTCAACAGTAGTGTCCTTCCGCTGCTTCTAAAGTGGACCTGAAGGATAACCAAAGGAGTGTGTGTACTACCAGGCTCTTTGACAAAAGGAAGTTTAAGTGCAACCACATAAAGAATTGGAAGCTCTTAGGAGTGTGCCACCAAGCCCTTGAACTAAGGAGGATTTGTATACGTACAGTGATTTAAAGTCTTTTATTAAAAATAAGCTAAGATTTTTATTTAGATTAGATTTTAAGTAATGCATCACAAACTAATTTTCAAAGGTGGTAAATTATTCCTCTCCATGAAAATTGCATTGAATCATCTTTCTGTGCCGTAGTGTCTTCTGCCCTGGCTCAAGTTTTTATCCAGTTTTATTCAATTCTGCAAGCTATTTATTTTGATGGAATAAGCTCCTAAAGTCCTGGAAAAACAAGTAGAATTGAAAAGAAGAGATTATAAAGGTGTAAAACTTAATGGAAATAAAGTTCAAAGCAAGATCAGAAAATCCGATTTACTTATTAATTTGGAATAATTTTCAAACTGAGCTTTTAAAATATCATAATGATGTTCTAAGTTAGATTCACATTCAAACAATATGAATGTTTAAATTTTTTTTGAAAATTGATTTTATATATATGCAGATATTCATATTAATATCTGTGGGCATATGGAGATATAGATAGATAAATACAAGATACATAGATAGATTCATATTCCTTTCAAAAGATTCAGTAACCCAGCAGTAAACAGGTCTTGTACATTGTACTGTGTCCTCTGGAAATCTAACTCAGACTGAGATTTGCAAATTGAGATTTAGGATTGCTTATTAATATGTCTGTCCTTGAATGTTGATGGCATGTGTGCAAAGATGCCTTGCTGAGGAAAAAAACATCAAACAATGGAACCTGCCCTTTGAGGCTGACCAGCTAGTTTTGATAGGCTTTAACAAAAACAGTTCAAAATTAATCATATCTTTCTGTGTATCTCTGTTAAGGTTTTAGTTATTCTTTTTCTTCTTTTATTGTAATGGAATGGGGAGGAGGATCATAGTATAATGGGGTCCACATGTATTTTGAAAATTCTCTGAGGAGTAAAATCATTTGTAACCTATAAGGCATCCATTTAAAGCAAGTGAAAATGAGCCACACTTGTCAAGAATTAGAGAACTGAGTGTTCCTTTAAAATCACTCTTTCTTAAGCATAGGAGTTTTGCTTTTAAGAATTTACTTCTCGTCTCACTTGTAAGGATCCTGTTCCACTTCCTCATTTAGACTCAGAAACCTAATGAACAATTCTATTGATAGGGCTTTTTTAACTTTGATTTTTTGAGTTTATATTCTTTTATATTTGACTGGCCTAATCCTCTGAGCTGACCCTGTAGTTTTAAACGCATTTCCCGTGAGAAATTAAACACCTATCGATTTTAATTCCTTTCTTTAGGAAAATGACTTCTAAGAAAAATTTATCTTTAATGTGGAAAAAGAAAAGAACAAAAAGTATTGAAACAGTTTTTGGCTCACATAACAACACTTGTTTTTAGACTGACTGTAATATGTGTCTAAAGTCAAATTCTGTAGTTAGCATCATATATATATATATTTTGTTATTGTTGCTGTTGTTTCTTCATTTACACTGAATTCTACTAAAACCGAATTGAAGCTGTATGATATATTATGGTTCCAATGGCAAATATTGAATATTATGATAATTCCTTTCTAAACTAAACTTTGAAATAACATTTATTTCTGTTCTCTGAGAGTCACTGCCATGTTAATTAGTAATTGTACGATACCCATTTTCTCCATAAATCTTGCAATAAGCTTTGAGCAAAAAGCTATGCAAGTCTGACATCAGAATGCTTATATTCTGGCAATACCCCTTCACCAATTCTGAAAGAAGTGTTTTTAGTAAGAATATTTGAGAACAGTTGAAAGTTTTAAAGAACTGACTGCAAAACATGCATTGCCTCTGCTTTTATATGATAATATTACCCATCCCCTCTTATCTATTACCTGCCCCCATTATGCTGGTTCACCTAAAATTATAATACTAAGCTAAAAAAATTTAAACATCTGCTTTCAGATAGAAAATTTATTCTGTCCTGCAACATACTTTCCCATGACAACTACACAGCCAGACAAGCTAAACAAGATAAATAATTTTAAACTAAGAGTCTCCCCTGCCAACTGAGACAATATTAAAAGCAGCCCCCTTCCTGAGTACCTCACCCTCTCCCAGGATGTGCTGGACTTAGTAGCTGTGAAGGACCCAAACTTATAGGTCAGTAGTTGGCTTTGAGGCTCTATATCAACGCTTCTCAAATCATCTCTAGTGAAGGAACACTTTTTTCCCCTCATCTCAGAAACCAATACTCTTGTAAGATATAACAAAAATGAATTACTAGAAAAATGTTCCTGTACTTGGATGTCACAGAAATATCAAATTGCTGTAAAGGTTTCTAAATGCTATGAAAGTCATTCCTTTACGAAGGCTGGTATCTGTTAAAGTGTTTGAGCCCTTTCATCATTGTGTAAAGAGTGTACCCACTGGCAGGCTATTGAGGGCCCCGACTCTTGTTTGGAGAAGTGTGGAAAGATGTGTTTCCAGAGTTCTCTTTGTATTACACCAATGAGTGGAGAAATAGCAAGTGATTCCTCTTTAGCAGATACAGGGACCAGAGAAGATTATTGCTCCTTTTGTGTTTAGTTCTCATTTCCTTAGGAGGTATAATAAAACAAAGACAATAATGATGATGATGATGACGACAGCGAGAAGAAGAAGCCAAAGGGGGAAGAAGAAGAGGAGGAAGAGGAGATAGTGGCTGCCAGTGCTAGCATACACTTCTATTGATTCTACTCCTGTCCTGTAACTTTAGGAGGATTGCTGCAGGGCTAATTACTGTGGCAATGGCACTTTACTTCTTTCGCACTGAGAAGTCTGCTTTCTCATTTGTCCTGTAGGAACCCTTAAAAACCTGAATGGAGATGACTAGAGCAAATATTGAGACAGCAATCCATTAGTAGTTTTCATAGCACTGACTCCAAGAATTTAAGACACATGAGAATCCTGGCAAAGCTCTTTGGCCAGTCTTTCATAAAAATCTGCTTTAGGGCACGCTTATTACTCTGCACCATTTCTTTTTTAGTTTGCTTGAGAGTGACCACGTGTATTCATGGCAGCCTTGATAAGGTTACTACCTACAAATTTCTCAAATTCAACTAAGGTAAATGCAAAATCACTATCAGAAATGATACTACCTGGCAATCTGTATTCTACAAATAACTGGCAAGGGCTATGGTGGCCAGAGATGGCTGTGAGATGGAATTTGGAGCACTCAAGCCATTTTGAGGAATCACTATCAGTAGCTACTTCATACTATAAAGTTCATCCTCAATACCTCAGAAGACTGCCATTTTTGAACATGACTTAAATTTATTTAAGCAAATGCTTTTTCGAAAATACATAGTAGAATCTAGTAGAGCAGAAAGAATTAAACCCCTTGCCTTATTTTGAGGACAGGTGACTCACACATTGCAATCTGTGGGGTTGAATACTAGGAACTCTGATAGAACAAAGTTAGAAGGACGTTTCACTTCCTGGTTCTTACCAGCTTCTTAGAAATCTGATGTATTGAGCCTGTATGCCACTTCCTGAAAATTTCCCAAAGGTTATTCTATGTTTAGCTTATTATTAGAGTTTTATTAAATTATGATAAATTTTCTGGGTCTATCAAATCTTCTGTTAAATTTCCAGGGCAAGGATTATTAGTTGAAAATCTCAACGTTATATACTGGCCTTCACTGACGCTTGGACAAAATATCCTACTCCACTTATCTCAGTTTTCTTATATTGTGAATTGGAATAATAATACTGCTTACGTCAAACATATCATACCCTTCCTAAGAAAGTTATACACCACCCCCTTACAGCAGAATCTAACATTTTCTCCAGGAAGCATCCATTGTGTTGTTGATAATAGTAGCAGTAGTATGATTTCATCCTTTCAAGAAACAATTCTGAGAAACAGCTTCAAGAGAAATGGCATGATAAAGTAGCTTTCCTGATTATTTGTACACCGCAAAGTTGGCACATCTTGAGTTCAGGGTCATTCATTAGTATTGTTGGGAATACTGCAGGTTCTAGAAACATCTATCCCTGGATCTTTTGAAGAAGACACGATTGCTAGAAATCATGGTTTTAATGTGAGCTATGGCTTAGTGGTTAATAGGAAAGACTTAAGAGCCAGATTTACTGAGGTTCAAATCCCAGCTGTGCTGCTTACTAGCCCTGTGAGCTTGAGTAAATTTAACTTCTCAGGGTCTCTGTTTCCTCATCTGTAAAATAATAGCAAGAGTTGCTACCTTATAGGGTTGAGTGAGGATCAAGTAAGTCAATACATGCAAAGAGAAAGCACCATGGAAGTTACTGATGCTAAGGTCAAGGTATCATGCAATTTGGAGTGTTTTAATAGTTACTAAGCTGTGTTCTCGGTTTCATTTATACAGATATTTTCAAGACAGTTTCGTACTCTGGCAGAACATGCACCACACATCCTTGAAATTAAAAGCAGATGTGCCTTGCACATTCCTGTAAATTAGAGCAGAACACATTTATTTCCACAAGCTAAGCAGAGCCATTATAGAAGCGAAGTTACATTTGATCTTACCTAAAGATATTTTATAAATAACCTTATGTACTTTATTTATTTTTTAGTAACTTTATTTACTTTATTTATTTATTTTTGGCTGTGTTGGGTCTTCGTTGCTGTGCGCAGACTTTCTCTAGTTGCCGCGAGCGGTGGCTACTCTTCGTTGCCGTGCGCGGGCTGCTCATTGTGGTGGCTTCTCTTGTTGCGGAGCACGGTCTGTAGGCACGTGGGCTTCAGTAGTTGTGGCTCACGGGCTCTAGAGCGTAGCCTCAGTAGTTGTGGCACATGGGCTTAGTTGCTCCGCGACATGTGGGATCTTCCTGGACCAGGGCTTGAGCCCATGTCCCCTGCATTGGCAGGCAGATTCTTAACCACTGTGCCACCAGGGAAGCTCGATAACCTTATGTACTTTAAACTGTTGTGTTCACAATACTGTAGAGAACTCCTCACTCTAGCATACATAAATATTATAAATGGAATCCACTCTTTAGTTTCTGAATCTGAGTTTTACTGCCTGAAGCCTTTCCCTGGATAATTTTTAAAGTCAGCTTTTCATCAAGGATTTTAAAGAATTGTGTGTGTGTGTGTGTGTGTGTGTGAATTACAGAGGCGTGGAAATCCCAAATTATGTATTCCAAAATCCCCCCAAATTTATCGTTCAGCCAGGTGGCTCAGCTCCCCAATTTAAGCAGCAGTGTGTTCAGCAGTGTTGAAATCTCTGAACTATTACAAATGAGGTAGTGAGAAGTGTGTTTGCAGTAAATGCACAGGCTTATTAAAGGTCTTCGTCTTAGGTGAGACAGTAAGAGGGAGAAATCTTTCTATGGCACAAATGTAGGAAAAAATATTATCAGAACGTACATGATCCTATAACATTGTCTTTAGTTTGTTAACTTCAAAATTAATGAAAGTTGCTTAGCATAAAAATAAAAGAAAACAAATGAAATGGTGTCAAATTGCAATAAACTCCAAACCCTTCTGGCCACTGGTAAATGTTAGTATTGATAGGAAGTTTTCTTTAGTTTCTTTCCATAGTTCTTAGAAATTTACATTTCTTAGATACTTTACATTATATGTTGGGGTCCAGCTTCCTTTTAAAAAGCAATCTTATCCTCATCATTAAAAGATTTAGATTTGACAGTTCAAGAAATAGGTAATTTATATTTTAATTACTAATTTTCACATTGACCAAATCTACCTTGACCCATTTTTTTAGTCTTGTAATATACAGCAAGAATAAAATAAAAATGAACACACACACACACAAGAAAATATTCCTTGACATGAGACATCTGCTCTAATATCATTTAGGCTCTGGTCACAGAGAGAAGTTAATTCTGGTCATTTCTGATACAAAGTAGGAATGAGGTGATGAAGGGGCAGAAATATAAGGTAAAATGGTAGAAATGTGTAGTTATAGAAAAACAGCCCAAACGTGATTAACTAGATTCATTTCACTTCAAACACACTGATCTAAAACAACAATGTTACTTTAGTTTTAGTTCAAATGTTTAGAATGTTTGGATTATATGTAACTTTTATTCAGTTTTCCATGTTAAAGAAAATAGAGGAGATATTGTAATTCAGTGCTTATCAGAAATTCAGTGCTTTCTTGCTTTGGAATCTTCACATATAATAACTAAAAAAAGTATCATTAATCATTCTTATATTTATTTATGCCTATGCTGGAAACAGAAAAAAAATCAGCTTATAACATCAAAGTACTCTGTGGTTTTTAGAAAGTTATATTTGAAGGAAACTGAGTTGTGAACAATTTGGTTCTCATTTTTGAAATACCATTGCATAAGCAGCTTTGCCTGGTAACTAACACAATTGTACTTACATTCCATTTCCTTTCACTTTATATATTCTGGACAGGTCTAGGTGGTAGTCTGTTTTTCTGCAAGGTAAAAGGAATCTAAAGGAATGTGCAAGATATTTGAAGTTTGAATAGTAAATTTTGATGATCAGTTTTAGTAATTGTAAAAAGCATCTTAGAGAAAAATGTGAGTGAAAATGAAGGAAATGATAAACACTTTAAAGGACTTAGTAGTAACACATTAAAAGATTTGGGTTCTATAGAAAACATTCTTTTATATCCACAGCTCAGTTATGGCAGCAAATAAGAATATATAAGTATGGCCAGACTTAAATGAATGTTTCAGCTGCTTAGATATTTCATGGTTATAATTAATTTATATTGTTTTGAGATGAAAGACAAAAGTAACATATCATTTTATGCCTGCTTCTCAGACAATAATATGGAGGTATATTGCAGGAAAAAAATGAAGAATCAAAGCACAAAATCTGAAAAAAGATGTGGGTGAGTCATATCACCCAAGCTCCCAAAATTGATTTAATAGAAATCTTGGATATATCAGATAGGTGTAAGTAACAAACAGAGAAAACTAATTTGCCTGTGCGAGGTCGAAGTTCTAAGTCATTTTGAGTTTTGGTTTCCATATCAGTAAAATGGGAATAAAGATAATTCCTGTATCATAAGATTATTGTAAGGATTGCACGAATTAATGTGTAAAGAATGATTACCTTGTTTATTGAGGCACAATAAATATGATATATTGCGTTTCTCTTTCCCAGACCCAGTAGATGGATCATAGTAACAATTACAGAAAGACATCTATTGCTCTACCACTAGTACCATAGTCTTTGGAATCCCAAACTCCAGACACTTTTTCTCTTGTCCAGGGTTTTTTTTTTTATTTTACGTGTTTGAAACTAATAGCACTTAGTTAACATTTGAAATGACTCAGGGACGCTCTCTAAAGAGCTGCTGCTCATGACTCTCCCAAATTCCTCCATGTGCTTCCACATCCTTACCTGCTCCCATATCCATCAGTTTTATGCCCCCTGCTCAGTCTACCCTCTTTTAAGAGTTACCATGAAATAAAACATCTGAATAGTTGTTTTCAGTCCACCACAAATAGGCATGCTCTACTCTTCTGTTGCTTCTCTCTGCACATAAAACTCCGATGTGTTCAGCTTGATTTGAGCCTCCTCTATCTAAAAACCTAACATCAGTTCTGAGAATGAGCTAAAATCACGAATTTCAGTAGAAGTGTTTGAAAGATGAGCCATATGTATTTTTCTGTAATCAAAACTTCAACCTGATTTTTGCTCCCCAGTGCACCTGCAGAGCCCATCACACATCCTTTACAATATTTCTTCCCTTTCAGGTATGTGGTCTGAGAATTTAAGTGCAGAGTTCTTGGGATGAGGAGTCCCAGGTTCAGGAGCAGCCACTGCTGTCAAGTGTCCAG
Source organism: Balaenoptera borealis (assembly GCF_965194805.1). Classification (NCBI taxonomy): domain Eukaryota; kingdom Metazoa; phylum Chordata; class Mammalia; order Artiodactyla; family Balaenopteridae; genus Balaenoptera; species Balaenoptera borealis. The sequence goes on from NC_138867.1 coordinate 86,632,962, forward strand.
GCAACATCCCTCCAGTATTGGCTCCCCCCAGCCTTCAGCAATTAGAATCTCAGCACACAGACATATTACAGCTTTGACTCTGGCTCAGTATTCCCACTACAGCGCAACTATTAATTAATCAAATTTTAGAGATTAAAAACTAAAATATATGCAACACTTAATATGCATAGTTTGTGGTTTTAAAGTTTTTCTTGTAAATGAAGAAAGGCGGATTATATAATTAATTTAAGACTGGGGAATTATGATTGCATAAAGGAAGGAAGAAAAGGAAGCAAAGGAGAAAGGGCCTGACTAGGTAGGAAGTGAGGCATGAGGGGTAGGACTTCTGAGAGGAAGTGGAGGAAACTGTTGGTCTCAGGGGCACTGAGGAACAAATGAGATGCAATTAAGAGTATAAGATAAAAAATGTAGTTTGATATATCGGAATACCATCAGTTTTTTTCCTTCCAGTTTCACTGAGCTATAATTAATCTCAATATAATATAATAGAGCACTTTATAAGCTTAAGGTGTACAGCATAATGAGATGACTTACATACCACATGAAATGATTACCACAATAAATTGAGTGAACATCTATCATCTCATATAGATACAAAATAAAAGAAAAAGAAAAATTATTTTTTCCTTGTGATGAGAACTCTTGGGATTTACTCTCTTGACAACTTTCATATACAACACAGAACAGTGTTCATTGTATTAATCATGTTGTATATTATATCCCCAGTATTAATTTATCTTATAACTGGAAGTTTGTACCTTTTGACCACCTCTGTCACCATATAGAGATATTACATTATTATTGACTATATTCCCCACACTATACATATACTTCATCACTGTGACTCATTTATTTTGTAAGTGGAAGTCTGTACCTCTTAATCTCCCTCACCTATTTCACTCACCCCCTCCACCCCCTCCCATCTTTTCAAATTAGCATTCTTTTTCCCTTGGGAAAAATACCCAGAAGTGGAATTACTAGATCGGACAGTAGTTCTATTTTTAATTTTTGAGTAACCTCCGTACTGTTTTCCATAGTAGCTGCACCAATTTTCATTTGCTCCAACAGTGCACAAGGGTTCCATTTTCTCTACATCCTTGTCAACACTTGTTATTTGTTGGTTTTCTGATAGTAGTCCTTCTGACAAGTGTGAGGTGATATCTCATTCTGGTTTTGGTTTGCATTTCCCTAATGATTAGTGACTTGAGCATCTTTTTATGTGTCTGTTAGCCATCTGTGTATCTTCTTTGGAAAAATGTCTGTTCAGGTCTTCTGCCCAATTTTTAATTGGATTGTTTTTTCGATGTTGAGTTGTATGCATTCTTTATGTATTTTAGATATCAACCCCTTACCAGATATATCATTTGCAAATGTCTTCTCCCATTCAGTAGGCAGCCTTTTTGTTTTAATAGTTTCCTTTGCTGTGCAAAAGCTTTTTAGTTCAATGTAGTCCCATTTGTTTATTTTTGCTGTTGTTTCCCTTTCCTGAGGAGACATATCCAAAAAAATATTGCTAAGACGGATGTAAAAAAAGCATACTGCCTATGTTTTCATCGAGGAATACTTTCTCACACCATATACAAAAATAAACTCAAAATCGATTAAAGACTTAAATATAAGTCTAAACCATATAAGTCTAAAACCATAATACCATCAGTTTCGATCTCAGCGGTAGTTAACCTGAGAAGAGTAAGATCAAGAATGCTGTAAAATATATAGTACAGATTATATATTATCATACTTTATAAATATGAAAATGAATAAATAATGTATGTATCACCTAGGAATGCTTTTGCCCTCAGGTCTCAAAAACGTGACTCAGTGGCTTAGAAAGATCCAGTGCCTCCGCGTGGTCAGTGAACGGACGCCAGTTTGCATTTCCAGGAATGAAATTCACATTCAGAGCAAAAAAGAGGTAAGCAGCATCAGCATACCCTTGCTTTCTGTCAGATTTCTCAGAATCTCCTGGCTGACTTGCACACACACACACACACACACACACACACACACACACGTTGTTATTGTTGTTGCTGTTGTTCATGTATATGTATCTATTAACTTTTGTCAGATATGTCACAGCCCTATCCCTAGCTGCAAGGGAGTTTTAGAAATTTAGTTATTAGCTTTACAACCTCTATCATTGGCAACTATCCATTGGCAAAGAGGAAGGAGTTTGGGAATAAATGTTGGGTGAGAAAGAGAACAGACAGTGCCTGCTCTGAATGTCAACTATCTACACTATTAACTCTACGATAAACAAGTATGAGTTTCCAAAAAAAGATAAATACACACTTTAAGGGCTGTCAATGTCAACTCATGGGCAAATAATGTTGTGTAAAAATATAAAGGTCTTTCTATGCTTGAATCTGAATTTTAATACCCACCCTTTATTTTGAGCAGTTTGTCCAAGTTAGTGAAACCTAGAAATCATAAAATTTTATGGCTAATATGAACACACAAATATAACAGTGATTAAATAACAGAAATCTATTGAGATCATTTGTGCCATAAATGTGAAGATTCTCTTCTTTAAAATACATACGCTGTATCTCAAATGAAAATTATATGCTTCCTACTTAGAATTTGCAATCAGTGGCCATATTTCTGAGAGATTAAATTTTAAAACTTCAATTAAAAGTGAAACATCTTCTAGAGCTGCTATACTCTTCTCTGTAATCATTCAGAGAAAGCCTGCATTTTATAACAAAACTATTTAACTTAAGTAAGACCTTGCTTTATCAGCTTAGTACTGTGTTTATGATTCAACTGTAATTACAGTAATATAAATATTCTTGACTATTTCTTCTGGATCATTGCTGAATAGGAGTGAAAGATAGAGAGGTATCTTGAAGTACCAAGGTATTTATGCCACTATGTCAACAAAACTCTTTTAAGACTTCTCCTCAGGTATTATCACAACCTGAGTTTCTCCACTAATTTTGATCATGGCTAAAGGAAAATACTTTTAAGGGGGCTTATAATATCTTCCACATGCTCCAAGCTCATGACTTGCTCTTTTTTGTTTGACTTCACCACAATTATATACACAGTGCTTTGTTATTTTCATTTGCTGCCATTTTGAATTTAAGGAAGAAAATCAACTTGGGAGTAAATATTCTACTTAGCACATTGGTAACCTGGAGTAAAATTGTATTTGCAATCATCAAAACTAAAGAAAGTGAGACAAACTACACAATCGATGCCATCATCATTGTGACAAGATGAGTAGTTGAAACCTTAATTGCGCTTGCTCGCGTGGGCTCCCTCTCTCCTGCAGACTTGTCAACAAGTAATTAGAAAAGTAATTTTCTTCTCCTTTTTCACGGAGGGAAGAATTTCCAGATAAACTACAGAGTACCCAGTTATATTTGAATTTGAATTTCAGATCAGTAACAAATCATTTTTTAGTAAAACTATTTACAAAATATTGCATGGGATATACTTATACTAAAAAATCAATCTTTGCTTATCTGAAATTCAAATTTAGCTAGACATATGTATTATTTTTTGCTAAATCTGGCAACTCCACTTAAAGGGAGTCTCAGCCATATTTTTTCTCCCCAGGATCCACAGGCCCCAGAGGAAAAAGAACGTGTTGAAAGTTAACAGCTATTTTGGTTCACGTTCATAGAGAGGGATTACAGTTTATTATCTTCGATGAAGGAGGACTATTTTTTTCCCTATGGTACTAGATATATATGATCCAAATAGTGGGAACTGGGAAAAAGTGTTTCCTCAGCTGGAGTGTGAGGACAAGAGTGCCAACAACCAATGAGCTAACCAACTAAGCAGGAATCTGCTGTTCCTGACCTGGGGACAGGGGTTACAGCTTCCTCTGGTGTCATTCATTATCATAAAGTTACTAGCCTGAGCAGAGACTGGGCCATGAGAATGCTTCAGAGAAAGCCAAAGTACCAGAAGATTAATTCCCAAGAACAAAACTGGGTGATCGCCTAAGAAACACTTGAAATCCCTAATATACTTGTATAACTTTGGAGAGGAACATGGTGTCATGAAAAAAATTTATCCATATGGGGCTTCTTGCCAACCTTGGCTAGTGAAATTTCAGATCCTTCCCTTATCCTTCAAGTGGATAGGATTTCAGATCCCTCCCTTATCCTTCAAGTGGTTAAATGCCGATGCTTGACATCTGTAGAACCTAAAGGGAAAATTTTATCTTTCCCTGAGGAGTAAGAGGAGAGGTTGTGAGAATTACATTTGTTGCACTATGGTTTGATACCATCTTCTAAGAAGGCAGAGCATTCCCCACTGGAAGCTATGACATTTAGAGACCCATTTGGCCATACCCTTCAATTGGACAGTCCTTACAAAATTACCATGCACAAACTGCATTAATTAGAGTCAAGAAAAAATCTACATAGAAAATGGAAGTTAATCCTGATTATTGCATTTTAATAGAAATTATTTAGAATAAGAGTACGTAGCATATATATATATATATATATATATACATGTATGTGTGTGTATATATGTGTGTGTGTGTGTGTGTGTGTATATATATATATATATATATATATATATATATCCTCCTCAATATATTAGGATACCAAGTAAAATTTTTATTATCCAAAATCTATATGCAACTCAATATCTATCATAATTATCTCTGGTTATTGAAACCTGTTTGAAAATTTCCAAAGATATTAAAAGCTAAGGTAACAAATCAAACCTGTCATGACACTTTTTCTTTTAGTTGTTTTATTTTGTGGCTCACTCATTCATACTCTTTTTGTCTGTGTCGGGGGGGTGCTGTGGGAGGTGTTCATTTAGTCAGGAGGCTCATGAGTTAAGTGAGGTCGGCGAGAGCATCAATATACTGTTACCTAAGCTTGTTAGGTATGTCTTGAGGAAGTATGTGCATTTACAAGACCTGACTCTTATAATACTTAGTTTGCATCCTCCGAGAGATTTTTTTTTGAAAAATTGATTTTAGGTTCTTTGGAAATAACTGATCTGTTGCTCCGCAGTACACCGTATTTCAAACATAGTCCCACCGAGATATCTTATGGCACATTCTTCCCAAATATATTTCTAATGTAGATTTGGTCCTTTCCGTTTATAACAGCCTTGGGTAAATTTGCAGGTTGCAAGACTAACAGACAAGTATTAGCAAACATCATGTTCACCTTTCAACAATGCATCAGTGAGTCACTTCTGAGACTGATTTAAATACATTTGAATGTTCAACCCAATATGAATGTGAAGACACTAAATAAATGCAGTGTGTTTATCTGAATCTGAGATCATGTCCTACATGTTTATTTGAATGTGTGATGAGCAATCAGTCAAATAAATGCACTGAGTGGATTTATGCCATTCCGTGATAGCACATGCAAATAAATGTCTCCAGCATGAGAAGCAATGTAAAAATGTAAACTAGTAAGGATGTTTTCTTTCATTTTTTTACGAAGTGTAAATATGATATAATTTCTTGACTTGTGTGATAACTATATTGTGTAAACCGTATGAGGCTGGTTTTCATTAACCACATACAAAATATTTTGTTTGGGTCAAATTATTTTCAGTTTTCAACACTTACCCTTTCCAACTGAACCTGTCCCAGGAAAGTTGGTCAGTTAATTTTGGTCATTATAACCATTGATAACAATCTCCTAACAAATTTGGCTATAGCAAGGAATACTGATTCTGAAAGGAAGAACTTATAGTTACCCGTAAGGTAATGCACCTTACTATTCTGGCCGCAAGAAAGTGGATTAAAACTCAAATTTACTCCCTTTTGGTCTAAAGATACTTATAGTGGGTCATAGTTAGTACAAAGGAAAATATAACAAATATTTTCTGCAGAAATATATATACCAACTCAAGTGGAGAGTGAACATTTGTTTTATTTCATCAAAATAGGTAGCAAAAAACAATACCAGAAATTATACCAAATAACCCAAATTTTTACAAAAACCATTTTAAAGCAAATATTCTATTCTAATGGATTTCTGAAGCCTTTGTTTTAGTATTTTCTGTTGAAAAGTGAGGTTATTTTTTGTTTTGGTTTTGTTTTGTTGGAAATGAGAAAAATGGGGAATTTTGTCAGGTAGTCCATTGCATGGATAGCACTGGGGGACTTGTTGATTCTGAAGGGAAAACTAAAATCTTGCCTAGGTTTTGTTCCTAAGAGCAAGGAATGCTGTGTCTGGCAGAACTTGGCAATGACACAGCCAAGATTGGCACCCAACCTAAGCTGAATATACCGCTGCCAAAGAGCCCTTGTTATAGTGATCATACACAATACATTACCTTCTAGAAGAACCTGGTAACTTCAGTAGTGTTGATGTATCCTTCTCTTTACACACACAGGCTCACAGTCACACAGACACATACACACATCCTTACTCTCACCCATATTCCTAGAGTAATGTGGTAGCCTATTTGTATGTCAATTCTTCTTTATCTATTTTCTTTCTTTTCTTTCAGACTAGTATAAGCTAGTCTGGGCATTAAGATGAAGTAACATTCATTAAAATGCAGGTGCACATGGGCAGTTGCTGTATTTGTTTTGCTCATCATTCTATCTTATACCTTGCACAGTGTCTGTAATATACTGGGCAGTAAATGTTTGTTGAATGAATGATAAAAGGGATTAATTTACCCACCATTCATGTGATTGGGAAAACTGAAGTAACATAATGGTAAAGTTTAATAGGAAATGACTCTTGGTACAGCGGAAAACAGCTCTGGATCCAGCTCTGCCACATACTAGTTTATGGCTTTGAACATGTTTCTCAGCTTCTCCGGGCCACACTCTCTGCATCTACATATTGAAGAAATTGGGCTGAGACTATAGCTAAGATCTTTTCAGATGTAAGATTTAATGATTCATTAGGTGTTATCTGAGAATTTCATTTTGCCAGCAAATTAATTTTACTGACAATAGTTTATTAATTCTCAGACTCTCACAATATATTTGTGACCACAAACTACAATCTGTAGTTACTTAGAGACTGCCAATTCTCTGTTATTATCTAATTTGGTTGAACCTGAAAATAGAATATAAAATTCATCAACATTTTACTGGTCTTTTAATTTATATATAGCCTTTGACAAATATTTTGTTGTATCTAATTAGAAATATCACTAATAACCTTAACAAATTAATTACCCATGTTCTGAACTTTGTGTTTTATTGTCAATAACATTTTTAATTGCCTAGAGCTCAATTCCTTTTAGACCTAGTCCATTTTTTCCCCCAGTAAGTCTTTAAGCTTATGCTAATTTACAGAGCTAGATACACATTATGAATAGTTAATAAATTGATGTTTCTTATTTCAAAAGTCAGTTTTTTTCCCATTTAATTGTATGATTGTGATGTATCATGGAAAATTATACTAACTCCCTGACATTTGTATATTTTGATCTGTGGTTCACTTCTTTCTTGGTATTTAAACTAGATTTCCTCAAACTCTAGTAATGTTTTTGACAGATATAAATATTGTTCTGATTGCATAATGGTCTTTTACAAATTACTATGTTTATTATCCAGTAACATAATATCTTTCTTCTAAAATATTTTGTGTATATATTACATTGTGCTAAGCCCATATTTTATAACTTTACACATTTTTCCAAAATGTTCATATGTAAACTCAAAATAATAAATATTAAAATAACTGAAAATACTGAAAGTAATGCATAACATTTGATATTATATATTTTTAAATATTATATATATTTTAAAATAATTAAATATCTAAACTATAACAATATTTTTGAGTCTTTCTCAAAACTTCACAAGCTTGTATCCCCCAATAAATTTGTAGGCTAGAAAATATCCCAAGTCCATTGAACTAATGAAAATTAAATAACATGTACTTGCTTTTCTCTATGAGTCCTGGTTGTTTTTCACGTGGTGGTGACAGACTATGCTGAGTCATCCATACTTTTCTGCTTTTTACAGCACATTTTGATGAACTGACAGCTGAGGTTATAAAATATTGTTAACTTCTGTTCATGCTTGCATGCCATTGGTTAACAAGAATCTTTAGAAGTATATGGTACACATTATGCATTTAAATTTCACACATAACCATTTTTCAAATAAGTATAATATAGGAGCTTCTTCCTTTTATCTCACAGGAAACCTCCCTTTCCTCGGGGAAATGAAACCCATTCAAAGACCTACCATATGTGAATTCATACTACAGATAGTTTTTACCATATGTGCTATGAGACCAACACTCCAAAGTACTTGCAGCTTTGACTCTGAATTTCCTGTCCTTTGTTTAAACTAAGCTCTTCACATTGCTGTGAATTGAAAGTAACTCAAGTGAATTATATACTGAAGGTAATACTTTAAAATAAGTGGAGGGTAATTATTCATTCATTTTGTATTCGTTGAGGTAACATTAATCATAACAAATCCATTTTGGATTCATATGGAATATAGTCCATAATTCCAAAGAATTCAACTACACCTTGTTTATATTCGTAATCTGTCTTCATGGTAACTCTGTTTTGCCAAGCAAAAAGTCATTTTGATGATATCACAAGGATATATTTTATTCCTATGTTAAGTTTATTATGTGACAATACATTGGCTGCACATGAATAAAGTATTCATCTCAATCCTGTGATCAATGTTGCTTGAACTTGTATAGCAACTAATGCTCAATATATCAATGAGAGAAGTAGAGAGAGATTAATGCTGACCTAAGATGATTTTCTTTTTCCAGTTATTTTGGGGTCAATGACAGCTCAAAACTTTTACTAATCTTAGAAGTCAATTATAATTTAAAAATCATACTAGATTTTAATAGTGAACAGCATCAGTTTTGAACAGATAATTTATTTTAAACCCGTTAAGACAATTCTTAAGTTTAGTAAGAATTTGATTATACCTATAATGTCAGCAACCACCAGATAATGTAAAAATTGTGCACATTGCTTACAGAAAACAATTCTCACCTTTTACAGTTTTCCCCTTGGTTAAATTCACAGGGTTTTGTTTCTGCCATACTATCCTTTTGTAGGAAATTTTGACATCAACCATGAGTGAATTGATTTGAATTGCATTGGCATTGCATTCTTATGTCGAAATTCAAGAGGTGGATTAGAGAGCAAGTGAGATCCAAAGATTGTTTTCCGCAAAGTTCTTTTGAATTATGCATAAATGACATTTGGATTCTGCTGTTTGAAGTTTATAATTTGGATAGCTTTTAAAATTTTAATGAGTTGTTTGGGAAGTTTTACCAAACTGATAATGACCAGTCAGACCAACTGGATAAGAATCTGAGAAGTATGTGGGATACTTAAACATTTTGACTTATTTTCTGTCCCCTGGAATATTCCATGCTATTTACTACATTATGGTGTTTAACTGCTGCATGGAAGTCTATTGAAAAGTCATCCTCAGGTCTTTCAAATGTCATATATAAATGCAGAGTAATTGAAGGTAATGATCTTTCCAGAAATAACTGTGTTCCAGCAAAAGATTTGGATCTGCTTAGGAACTGATTCATGTAAATAAAGATTATAAACTGAAACACTAGGGAAACAATGTAACAACTCATGAATTCTCCAAAATATACTGAACAGAGAAAAGAAGTGAAAGGGGAAAGGTAAGAAATCTGCTGACTGACATGGCTTCAAACTGTGACTATCTCCACAGCCAGAAGAAAAAGAGAGAATGTAATACTTTACTGCAGAGACAATGTTTATACAACTGACAATTAATTATAGGGGTCTTTTAACAAGTTTTTTATTACTTTACCTAAGAAAATATCCAAGTTCAGTAATTCAGAAATTATTGAAAGCTCTGAATTCTGTTATACTTTTTAAAAATTAGGATTTATCAACATAGCTTTTATTCAAGGACAATAGTTTTACCCATGTTTAGACAGATTCTATGAAAGTTGAAATGGGGTTATAATGTAACTCCAGGTAGTCGCATTATGACTCTATCAGTTAACTTCTACTATGTGACAACCACCCCAAATTTTGATGGCCTAGAGCAATAACCATATATTTAGCTCGTAGTACTGCAAGTTGACAGTTTGCTCTAGGGTCAGCTTAACAATTTTTATGGCTGTGATTGGGCTTCCCTAGGTGTCTGCAGTTATCTGCCAGATCAGGTGAGGGCTGGCTGTTCAAGTTGTTCTCAGCTGGGATGGCTTGTACCTGATCCAACAGGGAAGTCCAGGCTTGTTCACAGGATAGTTCATCCAGATTTCAAGAGAAAGAACATGATGAAATCTTGGCTCAGAGCTAGATCAGTATCACTTCTGCTTCATTCTTGTTGTTCAAAACATTCCACAAGCCAGTCTGGATTCTAGGAGTGAAGAAGTGGACTCTACCTCTTGATGAGAGGAGCTGCAAAGTTACATTGCACAAAGGGCACATACAAGCTGGTGTAGATGATTGTGGTATTTCTGCCATCGTAATATGTGGTTTCTCTCCTTCATATTTTTCATGCTTGGAAAGTCACCAAATTGACTCAAAACTGCTGCCAGAGGTTTTCTTGAAAAAATAGTTTGGCTTAGAGTCTAATATCTTTCATTTGTCTTGAAGACATTTTATCCTTTTACTTTATTTGGAATATTTATGGGATTAGAGGTATTCAGGAAATGGTACTGAGAGGATGTTAGATGAAGCTAAGCTATTCTGAAAATGGCTTATTCCATTTTTGCTTTTCATTTATGCCTTGTTATTGGGTATATTGAACTTGTGTTCTCTGGTATAGTGGAAGTATTTTTTCCCTCCTGGAGTTAATACATCCCTGTATGTATAGAATGCAACTATATTGTTTAATGACATAGTATATAATAAGTGTTTTGAAAAAACCTTTTAAAAATAAACACTGTGGTCCTCTGATTGCTTATCTGATGGTAGATGATGAGATATTAAGTTTGTAGCTGCCAGTAATATTTTATAGATAGTAAAAAACAAAAAATAAAGCACCTGGGGGGGGGTGGGGAAACTGGTATAAGAAATTACAGATTTTTAGTTTTTACATTACTGAGTAGTAGGAAAATAGCAGATAAAATTTAATATATGCGAAAATAAAGTGCCAAGCAAAAATCTACACTGTTCTTCTGACTTAATGCCATGACAGTAACAGTTACAAGCCAGGAAAGAATCAGGCCGCATGGTTGATAATGTCCAGTGAATACTGGCCTCATCAGATAGGTATTAGAGAAAATTTAGACAACACAGACTTCTCCTAAAAGAATGTGTATTTTGCATTCAGGTGCATTCCAGATTTGCACAGCTAAGAAAAGGCATCCTGGAAAATGAAGCAAAGTTAGAGAAGACGATCAAAAATTGTCAGTTGTTGTCTATCTTACAGTAGAATAGAATTGTCTGTCTTACAGTAGAATAGAATTATTACAACTTTTCAATCTAGAATGATTAATTCTAAGTTGGTAGACTTTCCACCAAATCCTGAAATACTGGAACATTGGGACCACTTCAAAGAATGATTTCTCTCTTAGTATAGAGCCCTGGTTACTCTTATTCTGTTAAATCTTCTAAAGGTCTAAAGATTAAATCCATTGAAAAATGGTTCTCTGTGGGTTAGTCACTCAGTATTTCAAAGGTAATAGGTGATAATGACCTAAAATCCATAATCCAAGTGAAATGTTTGTGCCCTTCCACTAATCCCTAAAAATTACCAAGCCTCACTTCTCGTTACTATCTTTGTAGGGTTGAACTTTTATAAATCCTCTAAATATAATGCTTTCACCTTATGGGAGAAGAAAGTAAGGTCCAGAGAATTTGAATGACTTTCTACTGATCACACAAGTAGTTTGTGAATCCTGATTTGAGAGTAAGGTCCCAGACCTATACATCCGATATGTGCTTTATCTTTAACTCTGGTCCCACATTTCACCTGAGGTTAACCATTGCCAATGGATTGTTTCAAGGGTACCTCACAGGTAATCTTGTGATTCTTTAACCCCTTATTTTAAGACTGATTTTTCTCACTTCTTTATTTTTATTAATGGAGGGTTATTTCCTAAGTAACCAGGTAGGAAGCCTGATAACACTTCTATTTTTTCCTATCTACGCTTTCCATCAACTACATCATCTGTACATTAAGTTAGCAAATATTTATTCATAAACTATTATGTCCCAGAACTGTATTAAGCTCTTGGTATGAAGAAAACAATCCCTGGGATTTATAGGCTCAATAGTCCTATATGCCTTTATCTCTCAATTTCTATATCATTTTCTTCCTTTCCATCATCACTGCCACCAGTCTAGATTATTGTACTAGCTGCCGTATGGTTTCTCTCTCCAGTATTTCTCCTTTCTTAAATACTCCTGTAATAATGTCAATAGTATTACTTTCCTATTCAGAGTCTTCATTGATCCTTCATACGTTCAAATCCTGCCCCGACCCCATTTATATTTCTGGTCTTTTCATTGCTTTTTCAATTTGAATCAAATGTATCTCTCTAGTTGTAGCACCTATGTTTATTAATAAAAACATTAATGGAGCATTTTCTTTTTTTTTTCCACACACACACACACACACACACACACTGTATTTTATTTTTACAAGAGATAAATAGACTGACACCAAGCATTGTAAATGGATGACCACAACAAAAGCAACAGTGATTGCAATTACCAAACACGAAACACACTCATACTATGTCATAATATTGACACTCAGTCCAGTAATCCTCCACTGTAACAGCTCCTTTACTTTGCAGTGAAAATTAATTTGTATATTTTTTGCCTCTGAGTCCTTGTGGGATTTTTTTTTTTTAATTCAAACAGAAAGTCACAAAAATTATAATCATCCTCATCAGTTCACTCAGTCCCATGTAATTAATTTTTTTTTCCATCTTGATCTTTTGTTAGCACTTTTATGAATTCATCAGTTTTCCATTAGAGTTCTGAAAATGCTTATTCATTCAGTTCAGCAGTATAGTCAGTTACCAGAAACCTGTACTTGTCACAGTCTTTTCCGTGAATTCCTTGAAGATGAAACCCTTTTATAGGAACATATTTGCAAAAGCATCAGAGTACACCCAGAACTGTCTGTAAATGACAAAAGACTTAAAAATGACCACGGTTAAAGATTTGATGAAAGTTCATAATAATGCAATTGACAAGGAAATTTAGTTATTTCTGAGATATACATTTTAAAGTAATAACTAGAATTATGACTTATAACATCATACCAGAGCATATAAGATTTTTAGAAATTTCATGTAATGTCTGAAACATTTATATTAACATATTTCCATACAAACAACCCAAAGAAAGTTTACTATTAGCTGTTTTTTTGTTTGTTTGTTTGTTTTTTTGTACTGCAGGTTCTAATCAGTCATCAATTTTATACACATCAGTGTATACATGTCAATCCCAATCACCCAATTCAGCACACCACCATCCCCACCCCACAGTGGTTTTCCCCCCTTGGTGTCCATACGTTTATTCTCTACATCTGTGTCTCAACTTCTGCCCTGCAAACCGGTTCATCTGTACTATTTTTCTAGGTTCCACATACATGCATTAATATACGATATTTGTTTTTCTCTTTCTGACTTACTTCTGTAAGTATGACAGTCTCTAGATCCATCCATGTCTCAACAAATGACTCAATTTCGTTCCTTTTTATGGCTGAATAATATTCCATTGTATATATGTACCACAACTTCTTTATCCATTCGTCTGTCGATGGGCATTTAGGTTGCTTCCGTGACCTGGCTATTGTAAATAGTGCTGCAATGAACATTGGGGTGCATGTGTCTTTTTGAATTACGGTTTTCTCTGGGTATATGCCCAGTAGTGGGATTGCTGGATCATATGGTAATTCTATTTTTAGTTTTTTAAGGAACCTCCATACTGTTCTCCATAGTGGCTGTATCAATTTACATTCCCACCAACAGTGCAAGAGGGTTCCCTTTTCTCCACACCCTCTCCAGCATTTGTTGTTTGTAGATTTTCTGATGATGCCCATTCTAACTGTAGAATTGTAGTTTTGATTTGCATTTCTCTAATAACTAGTGATGTTGAGCATCTTTTCATGTGCTTCTTGGCCATCTGTATGTCTTCTTTGGAGAAATATCTATTTAGGTCTTCTGCCCAATTTTTGGATTGGGTTGTTTGTTTCTTTAATATTGAGCTGCATGAGCTGTTTATATATTTTGGAGGTTAATCCTTTGTCCGTTGATTAATTGAGCATTTTCTATGGGTAAAACTCAGTGCTAATTATACTGAGGAAGACACAAATGAGGCATGGTATCTGAAATCCAAATGCTAACACTTTATTAGAGAATACAGAATCTTGTGTAGACATTATGAATATCGTTAAAACTGTATGGAGAACACTCACAAAATTCAAGATAGAGAGGCTGCCTTTGGTTGGGGAGTTCCAGAAGGAAGGGTTTCATAGACATTTTAAATTTAAGCCTTCAATTACTTTCCCTGATACTTTTGGTTTATTGTCCATCCTGACTTTAATCTTAGATAATTCTATTCTTGAAAATGGAATTTTTTCTGGATAATATTATGTGTATATACTACTTTTAATGAATGTTTAGTGAAACTATAATTGAAAACATTTTTAGTTTTGTTACCTAATGATCTCATATAAGGATCCACATGATATATTCTATCTTAAATCCTGTATCAAAAAAAGTATGTTGACAGCCACTCAGAAATGTCTCTCTGCTTGATAACTTGAGTTTTTAAAGGAACTTATGTGGAACATGGTCTCAGTCCCAGATAACCCTGATTTCTGGGGCTCCTCTCAGTCACACTACCCTATTCAAGGCTGAAGGCCAGCTTTGCCTCCAAAGCTAATTTCTCCCTATGGCTGCCTCATCCTGACTCAGGACCAGACCAGAGCACAACAGTGTTTACACTGGGGAGTGGGGGGTGGGCAGTGAAAGGCTTGTGTGTGTAGTGGTAGAGGGATGGTGCATTTGGGGGAAATTTTGCTTTTTAGTCTACACCTTATTATCCTCTTTAAATTTTTACCATGAAATGTATTATTTTTATAATTAAAAGAAAATAAAACACTTTTTGGAAATACCCACAAGCTTCACAGTACTGAGATCATGATAATATTTTCTTTTAACACTTGGAGTAATCCTTTTTACTGATTCACACCATGACTAATTTCCTTCTCAACCATTCTGAAATAATTATCTTCTGTTCTATTCATCTGGTTAAAAACTTTGCTGCTCTCAAGTGTATGGCTGGTCTTTGGCTAAGCCACTTGCAAACTCTTTTGAATAATATACCTCAAATTTTATACCAATTAACTTGTGAATAATTATTGATAATGAATGGTTTCTTTACTTTTTTAGTAAAGAAAGGTTATCAAAAGTTTGGATAGGAGGAATATTATTAGTATTTATCACTGTGTTTTAAATAGGACTTTTTAGCTCAAAAATTATTCATAAATAGATGAAAATAATTTAAGAATTTTGAGACAAAAAATCTAAGTTTTTATGAAACTCTGTTACTTTTTACACTGTAAAAATTATTGCATGCTTTTGCTATTTCTGTTTTCTCATGTTATTGACATTATCTAATAATTTATTTTTGTAGAAATTTTATCTATGACTTAAGATCTCACTCACAAGCCACTTCTTTCTTGAAGAATCCCTTGATAAATTTCTAACAATCAGCTTAGACTAGCATACAACTCCCCAAAATCTGTAGCTTACAACCACAAAAGCTTAATTTTCATATTTTATGTGTCCACTGTTGGTCAGCTACAGCTCTGCTCTGTGTCATCTGAATGACAAAACAGCCTATATCTGAGATCCTGCTGGTCTTTTAGAAGAGTTATAAGAGAAACATGGCAAACACAAACTAGCTCTTAAGCTTTAACTTGGAAGTTATTCATTCACTTATGTTCCCAAGTCATTGACCAAAGGAATTCATATGACCCACTCTGAACCCAACAAGATGGAGTTGTACCATAAGTCACATGGTCAAGCATGATGTCCACAGGATTGGAAAGTATAAGTCACACCCAGGCAGGGACAGAAAATATTTTGAACAATAATACAATATATAGCATTGGTCATTGTAATGGAGGTAAGAGATGAAAACAATTCTAAGTTTCTGAATTCTCCTTCTGTGTTCTTATCAACTCTGTTATTGTTTTCTAGAATTATGTAAATCTTTTTTTCATTCCATTCACTTCCATTATTTACCTCCCCTTCCCAGTTCCATTTTTCAAAATTCTACCCATTTAACAACATTTCAATCACAATCCCATATATTCTCGGAGGCTTCCTTGGTATATTCAACTTATATTTGACCCATTTCTTATTTGACCTAATGTATATCGATTTTTTTGACACTAACTTTATTCAGCTCTTCACAGTAGTTTTATAAATATGTGTTCACGTATTCTCTCCCAAATCAAATATATGATGATGTACTTGACAAGATTGGAGCCTTGATATCTTTTTCCTCACTGCATAGGAGAAACTCTGATTTTTCCGGTTGCAGTGCCCAATGCTGCCAGTACAGCTAGACTCCCCAAAGGCCATTTCTGTTCAGGATAGAATGTGAACAAACCTCTTATTTGTAAAAATGGGTATGACTTGATTTAGTAATCACTTCTCCCAGTATGTGCTTGGTGTATACGGAAATTCATATCAGCCCCCTGTTCCTCTCAAATGTTTACTGAGTGTGTTAATAGATAATCTTGGGATTAAGGAAAGGAATATTGACCTCTGGTTAGACATATGTATTAATAAAACAATATGTATTGTGTGAATTGAAGTACTTGCTTCTATCCTTTTTTTGTGAAAGGGTAGCATTTGCATATCATAGAAGAAAAGGTAAGAAAAGCACTGAGGAAATTAATGCTATACAAACCACTGGAAGAAGTAAAATGATGGTTATCAGAGTTGAATACTTCATAAAATCAAGTAGGGAGAAGCCAATAAATCATCTATTTGACCAGAAAATTAGAAATTGAAAATACAAAGAAAGGGGCCCATTATCTAAACATTTAATGGGATGATATGTAAACACCACATTTAGAGAAGTAAGCTTGAAGCTCTTTCAAAAAATGCAGATGTTTTTTCATAGGCATTGAATCACCTTCATATCACACAGTTTGTTATTCTTATAATTGAGTAATGAGAAAGAGATAAGAGTTGTAGTTCTTAGAAAAATGAAGAGTAGATGAAAGACAGGGTTTGAAGGCATTATCTAGTAGTCTTCGTTTTCATGAGTAGCTGCTGTTAAAAAAGCTAAAGTTACAGTAATGATCTTAATGTAGCCAAACCAGCATAAATTAAATATGCATTTAGCTGTTAAACAATGTGATAAATTAACTCTTAATATTAGACTGAATTTTCTGGTACAGTACAATCAGAATCCTGGTCATATTATTAAGTACTTAAAATAAATATTTTCATATATATGTTTAAATACATGTTTGACATTTTGGACTTATAGTGAAAGGAGAAAATGGGGACTAGATAGATGAGAGAGAAGGCATGTAGAAAATCAGTCAAGAGGAAAGTTGCTTGACGTCTGTCAGGAAAGAAATTTCAAAGACGTTAAAGGCTAAAGCAAGGCAATAAAGGACATAAGTTCACTTTGGCAACTTTAACTTTGAAAATAAATGATGAATTTTTTGAAGTACTCATAGTAAATACTGTAGTAGACTTTCTATCCTGCAGCCCGTCAGAACTTGACATACCTTTGGGAAATTGAGTTGCCCCAATATTAGTTCCCATTGTTTGATTGGGGTTGATGCCGATCATATCTCGATTTCTATACCTTGCGTAGCAAATCATAACACTCTCTCCCCTAAAAAGAGGGTTGGGATCTGGGATAGATGCATAATTAAACCAGCCTGATGACATCTATGCTATCGAATTTTCTTCAAACAGTCAGAAAAGTGCAATTATCTTTTTCCTAAAATGTTAGCTGACAGTCTGGAGTGGTAGTGGTCATGATTACAGTTTCTGTAGTGTAGTTGTTATCACGTTTGCTTGACATTGCTGCTATATTGCAGAAGACTGTTGAAAATGGAGTCCACAGAGAGGTAAGAAAGCTAAGCTAAGAGATGGAAGAGACATCACAACAACTCTATTAGCCATGTGCTATTGTTGCCATTTTATAGAAGAAGAAATTGAAGCTCAGATACTTAATTTCCCAAATCATTCAACCAGTAGCACTAAGTGACTGAGTCAGGGTACAAACTTAGGACTATGTGATTCTAGATCTCTAGTCTGAACTTTATACATGCTCTCTTATTTGTTTTACTAAGAAACTCTTGGGGTTTACAGGGGATGTTATAACCCATCTAGAAATGAGAAAACGCATAGCGCAAAGTTAAGGTATATGTCCAAAATAATGAAAAAAACAACAAAATAAGAGACATTGTTGAGACCTATCTGCACATATTCTGATTACTAAAAAAAATCATTTCTTCTGCATCACACAACCTTTATTATTGATAATTCATTTTTAAAATATTTTAAACACCTAAAAACAATCAATTATGTGATAACCTCAAAGCAAATGATATACAGTTCTTTTCTGTAAGTAGTTTGTAATTCAGAAGACACTTTATAAAAGTAATATAAAATAGATTATATATTATGACTTGAGCCAATTAATATAGTTAAATGTGTTAGGAATTTTGAGGGAAAAATATAATATGATAGAATGATTTAGTTCACATCAACTTTATCCAATCATAACTCCTCAAACACTGACATGAAGTGTGGTTTAAACTGAGCATCTGAGTGGTGGTGGGAAAAAGGAAAGATATCTGTGCCTTCAGAGAATGAAAGAGTAAATCAATATCAAATATTTTCCTCAGAGCGTTACACTTTGAGTTCATAGAGGAAAAGATCAAGTGAGTGATTCCTTTCTTAAGAGTGCTTAGTGGAGTATTTATGTCCAGTTTTACTCAATAGATTTTAACTCTATCTAATTACTGGGTCCAATTTTTGCTAAACCTTAGGAAATTTACATTCGGGAGCCGCCATTTTTTTTTTTTTTTCTCATCATTGTATTGGTTAGTCTTAGGTTTAGCTCCATAAATAAGATAGAAGTTTATTTCTCCCATAAAAGAAGTTTAGAGGTCTAGAAGTTAAGCAGTCAGTCCAGGGCTGGTCTGCAGGCATGAAGAAGCATGAAACACACTGGGCAAAAGAGGCCTCTTGCTACCTGAAACCTTTACACCTTCTTCCTAGAGGAAATCCCACACCTTCCCACTTAGATATTCATGGCCAGAATTTAGAGAAATGACTACATATCTAGTTGCAAGGAATGCTAAAAAATGTAATCTTTGGTTCCAGGCTCTAGTGAGGCCAGCAAAAAAAAAGAAGAAAATTCTATTACTAAAGAGAAAAAGGAAAACAAACAAACAAAAATAGTCTTCAGTCTTTGCTAAAATTGCCATCTCTAAAGTGCCTAGCATTTTCATTTTACATGTTTTCCCAAAGTTCTTTGACCCTTTGGATCTTTGCTCTTGGGTCCCTCCCTCAGGACACACTTCCTCCCTTGCCTGTTTGCTCCACATGGACGTACCCTTCCACAGCTCTAAAACAAGAATGAGACAAATTGGATTACAACATGTTAGGTTTTGTTACAAACCCAGTCTTAGAGGAAACACAGAAGAATTTAATAAAAATCATTGATTTTGAGCCACAGTGCTCCATAGTAACTAAAGGTAAACTGAATAGGCATCATTTTTATTATTTAAATTGTATTGTCATTCTTGAGTAAAGCAGGTGCTTCCTTGTAAAGAAAGGTTATGAAAGGCCTTCAACACCGTCTTTAATAATACATGCAGACATTCTCATCTGGTTTTGACCTTGATTTTTTATTTCTAAGAAGGTCTAAAGGATGCATTAGCTATGTGCACAAAGGCTTTTCTTTCCCTCTTTTAAGGAAATGTCCACAGGATTGGAAAGTATAAGTTTAATGGTACTTAATGGTTTTCCCTCGTAGAGAGTACTGAAGGGGTTGCTATTAAAGCACAGTGTCTTATATCAAAAAGTTCTTCATTTACCTTTCTCAATCACTTGTTTTATTAATTTTATTTCTATATGAAATATATATTAAGAGCAACTGTGGGTTCTGTGCTAGGCTAGGTCCTGGAAATGTACACACACACACACACACACGCACACACCCCACATTCCAGCTCTGTACAGAGTTTGCATTATAAATGAGAGAGAAGACATAAAATAAGTAAATCCACTTACAGACATATTTTTACAAATCGTGATAGTTCTATAAAGCAATAGTACCGTAAAAGAGAACAATGTGTGGGAGATCTAGGGTTTCAGAAACAGTCTCTCACTGAGGAAATGACATTGGAGCTGTGATCTGGAGGATGGACAGGAAAGGTTATCTGGATGAGAAATATTATAAAAGGGGAGTATTCCAGGCAAGGGGACATGAGTATACAAATGCATCCATGTAATGGATGTGGAGTAGTAACATCTAACCATTTATTCCATTGACATTTATAAAGCACCTGCTCTAGGTACATGGCATAGCAAGACAGTAAGATACTGATTGTTGCTGCCCTCCAAATGTTTACAGTCGAGGGGGAAGAAAGAGCTCTTATAATGTGTGCAATATAGCAGCATACACATCTACTAGAAGTATTTCAAAGTTAAGATGGGCAGAAAGAAAGAATCATTGTCTAATTCTCATAGAGGTGAGAAGGAAGAGGCTTGATAGAAGAGCTGACTCTTGAGCTGTGGGGTCATGATGTTTCTGTTAAACATCCTGTTTTTATGTCTTTGTTATCTTCTTTAGGATTTATCTGTCTTTATTAAACACCTATAATATGGGGAGCTTTGTGTTGCAAGCTGAGGAGAAACCAGGAAGGCTTAGAATCCGTTATTTTTGAATTAGGAACACTGGCCTTTGTTGTCTAACAGAATAAGTTAAGAACTTTTATTTTATCTCTCTATTTATTTACTTCTCCACAGAGCCCTTTAGTCAAAATCTCAGGCAGAAGCCCAGTAGAGAATGGCCAATAACTAACTCTGATTGAAATATCAGGGTCAGGAAGCTGACAACCTGGTTATAAACCCCACCCTCACTCCATGAGAAACCAGATGTGAAACCTGTCCTCTAGTACTGATGATTTGGGGAATATAAGAAACTATGTCCTAGTTATCTTCACATTTATCTTTTAATACCCACCTTATATTAATTGGTATTTTAATTGTGCATTTAAAAATCTGCCTTTTGCCGATTTTAGATGTCTCCACATGGAAAACAAATTTAAAAATATTTAAATTTAACCTGCTTTAGGTAAGCAGAATAATTCCAGGGGAAGACAATTAGTTATTTCAGACTTTACAAAAGAAGCAAAAAGCATCAGAAGCCCATGAAAATAAATCTACTGAAACTACAGTTTGATAAATGTATAAACAAGAGGTGATTCTGAAGGCTAGTGATTAGTTGAGTAAGTTCTTCTAAATTAATTAATTAATTTATTTCTGGCTGTGTTGGGTCTTCATTGCTGCTCATGGGCTTTCTCTAGTTGCAGCGAGCGGGGGCTACTCTTCGTTGCGGTGCGCGGGCTTCTCATTGCGGTGGCTTCTCTTGCTGCGGAGCACGGGCTCTAGAGCGCAGGCTCAGTAGTTGTGGCGCATGGGCTTAGTTGCTCCACGGCATGTGGGATCTTTTCGGACCAGGGCTTGAACCTGTGTCCCCTGCATTGGCAGGCGGATTCTTACCCACTGCGTTACCAGTGAAGTCCCTAAAGTTCTTAAATAATAAGTTTTTTAGAGGGATTGATAAAGATGAATTTCTTAGCCACCTGAATAAACCTAGGCAAAGCAATATATTTCTACAATTCATGATAATCAGTTCTATAATTATCAATTAAATAGTAAAAGAAATTCCAGTTAAACTAGAATATTGTTGTAGAGTGGAGACTTTAAAAAAAAATAATTTATAGGTTCCTCCATTTGAATTTCATTTGTAATTCATTGTAAGTTCTAGCTCACTTTTTCTTAAGGAGAGATAAAAACAGAAAGTCCAAACAGAGATTTGATTTCGACATTTTCAAAAATCAAAGAAGAAAATCAAATAATGGAATTATGGCTTTGTCTGGATAACGTGAAATATATCAGCCATATAGTTAAATTTAATTAAAAAACATTAGTAAAATTAATGAAATAAATCCATTGATTTTGACACTATATTTGAATAAATAAAAATATAATTGACAATTTAATTTCCTATGTTGACCTTGATGAGAAAGAATGTCTAAGAAAAACATTTTGATAATTTTTAAAAGGCCCAGGGAATGCTTTGTATAAAAGAATATTGGACAGTGTATAATTCATTCCTGCCTATGGAAAGCTTATGTAGTTTATCGTATACACTGAAAGTCCATTCATATAGAGGGTTCACAGGAGGAAAAGCCCAGCAATAGTTGCTAGCTACCACATTTCGAGAGGCAAAAAACATATCAAATACTCAAAGATTTTTCTCTTTCAAGCCTTAGAGATCAATTTCCCCCCTGAACTCCTTACAAGTTTAAAAATCAAAGTACTAAACACAGTACTGAAATACTGACAATGAACCATTCTCAAAAGAATTTTTTTCAATGTTTCAGAGAAAAGAACATTGTAAAGTCCAAAGTGCTATTTTTAATATCTCACCATCCTTGGCTGGTGTGAAGCAGAATGAGTCAACTCAAAGCTGATAATCTGGATTGTGTAAATAACCAAATTTACCAATTAGAATTCTGTTAATTGCAAATTACTGGAAATCAAATTCAAAATGGCTTTAAAAAAAGAGAATTAATTAGGTAATATTAATGGAAAGGTGGCTACATGATCTAATAAATTGGCTGGCTTTGGGCAAGAAGACAGGGACCCAGTGAAACCATCAGGCCCCATTGCTTTCTCCATCTCTGTTTTTCACTTTCTCTGAACAGGCTCTACTCTTAGGTATCATATCATGGTAACATGGAGCCTCCTGCCTCTTCTCAGGTCTAATCCAGTAGGAATATGTGCTTGCACATCCATTTGGCACATGCCCATTAGGCACATGCCCATCAGATTCTAGAGCTGTGGCCAAGAATACAGGATATGTTGACTGCTCTGGGTCTATATCATATGGCCACCCCTGTAGCTGCTGGGAAAACCTCACCTAGAATGTATGGCCTTGGATTGGGTAAGGAGGAATGCACAAAAGAAAACAGAGACTGTTGCTAGAAGAATGGGAAATGGGTACAACAGAAGAAAAACAGTAATTATTCACTACAACTTTGTAGTCAATATTTGTGTATGAACTGAATATTTGTATTCCCCTAAAATTCACACACTCAAACCCTAATTGCCAATGTGATGGTATTTGGAAGTGGGGTCTTTGTGAGGTAATTAGTGTTAGATTATGTCATCAAAGTGGGGCCCTCATGGTGGGATTTACGACTAGAAAAAGAGGATGAGACACATCTCTCTCTTTCCATCACGTGAAAAAACCAGTAAAAATATCGTCTCCAGAATCAGGCCATGGGACCCTCATCTTTGACTTCCCAACCTCCAGAACTATGAGAAATAAATGTTTGTTGTTCAAGCCACCAAGTTGGTGGTAATTTTGTGATAGTAGCCAGAATTAAGACAATCTGTACCTTAATGCTGTAATATGTACTTTTAATTAATAGAATGTTCACAATATACCATGTTTGATGACTCCTTAATATTTTCTTTATTATTATTATGTTATTGTTCCAAGTTTCAAAAACAATAAAATACTAACTTAAATCACAATATATATATTTAAAATATTGATTCCTAATGACTGTAAAAGCATAATAATGAACTGGACAGATCCATGAACTTAAATATCTCGATACTCATGAAATTTGAAAATTGTCTTTAAATGAGCATGAAAGAAAAAAAATATCTCTTCTTGCCTCCCACTGTTACTTAATAGGCAAGCTAATCTGCTTTCCTATTTAATTTAAACCTGAATTTACACTGTGCTGCTGTCCTTTTTGAGTATGCTAACTTTATGCCAGTAGATTAAGATTTGTTTTTAAAACTGCTGGCACTATTTCAGGAAACAAAGACAAAAGAAAGATGAGATCGAGATAGAAAGAGGTGGAGTAGGAAAGAAAGACATGGAGGAAGAAAGGAAGGAAAAGAGGGAAGTAAAGAAGCAAGATGATACATTTTATTCTTAGCATAATCAGCTAAAACATTGTTTATAATGGGGATACCTTAATTAGGTACTATTAATGAAATTTATTTTTGGTGTCTCAGTTTCTTTCAAAGTGCTCTGTTAACTAAGGAGATTTTTTTTGTTGGGGTGGGGGTGGGAGGGAAAGCACTGCTGAAAACAAAACAAACAAGCAAGCAAACAAGCCTCTCTTTCCTCGCTGGCTTTCAGTCATCTTTTTCCCCCTAAATTAAGAAACACAGCAGAGCTTATCATCAGACAACTGAAGCACACAGTTTCCCAAACAATCCTGAGTGTGAGCTACAGGGGAGGGCCACGGGATGGTGTTATCTGGTCATGTTTCATGTTTTATATCTGTCATCCACTGTTTAGTTAAATAATTTTCTTTTTTGTCCTCCCTAGGTGTGAGAAAAAGTTTATTTAAATGAGAAAGTATTTCAATGTATTTTAACTTTTAAGATTGAAAGTATTCAGCCCATCTTATAGCATACAAACATATCTTGGAAAGTTTAAATAAAAAAGAGGCATAAAGATTTGCATTAGATATGTGCAGATGGGTTTAAGCAAAACTGACTCAAAGATGTACTTGGATTACATTTAATTTTCTTCACTCCAGGATACATTCTAGTGTCACATCAAATTATATGCCTTATTTTTTAATCTCTAATGGTATTTTATATGTAATGTATGAAGACATGAAGACAGAGATAAAAATATTTTTATAATTATTTTTCCATCAAGTTCTATGTTGCTTATTTCAAATTCAAATAAGATGTTTCCACAGAATTTAGCCTCATATTGAATTACTTGCATGGACATTATTTCCAAAGGTGGCTGAAACAGGTCAATGAGAAATTAAAATAAAGTAACATATTGGAGCTTTTTACCAAACATTTAATTTGCTACACACGTTATTCAAAGTTATGTAAAAACTCAGAGGACTTATTTCAAATGTCCTGTACCAAAAAAACCTTGATTTTATAACCCTATAGAAAATAGGAATTATTATTTCTTTATCCATAACAGTTAAATTAGGGTGGAATTTAGAAACCACTCAAATGTTTGGAAGGGACCAGAATGCCTTTGTAAAGTGCTCCTTCTTTCTCTTGGGAGGGGCCAGAGCATACCAGGGTGCTCTGAGAGCCCTGGCCTCCCGACAGTGAGGACGAAGCAGCACGTGTGGTGATTGATGAGGCCGGGCTCATGCACACACAGCCACAGACCGCAAAGCACGAAATCATCTGCTTTGCCAGTGTCTACCTCACTTGAATTGCCCCCATTTTTCATGAACAAGAGTCAGGTTCATCATGTGGGGCAGGACTGATAGGTAGTCGTAGTTAACCCATATACATGTGAATAGAACTAGATGGATTCTCCTGCTAGTCAATTATTTTCCCCTTACCAGCACAAACTAGCTTAAAAATCAACTCATCATCACACTGAGAAGCCTGGGACAACAAATGTAGTCTCAGGGGAAGAACCTGGTCAAATTATATTATGTTTCAACTTCAAGCCAACCTGTAGCTCCAGGGTCAATCCTCTATTATGTACAGGAGTCCCTCTGCCTTCATTTCAAGACTATGCTTCTTACTTTCGTACTTCATCCTCCAGAAGTCAGTTTTCTAAGTCTAAAAAGAGAAAGTCTGTCTTATACTTAAAAAATAGACATAATTACTACCTTATAAAATTTATGATCTGTTGTTAAAAAGTTGGGGGTGGGTTGTATATTTGTAATGCCTTTAATACTTGAAAATATTCTGAAACCGGAACCATTGATGAAACTGCAAACAACTACAGCTGCCCCTTCAGCTTTTTACTTCTTTCTGCCCTCATTCCTTTCTGCTCACAGGACCCTTTAGGATAAAATCTCGCCACTCTCAGAGTCCTATTGTTTATCAGCATATTTATGGTTTGAAAATGTTTTTATGGATAATCAATGTGTTCTTTACTCAAATGAACCCTTTCCCTTATGTTTTTAAAAAATTTTTTTAATTAATTTTTATTGGAGTATGGTTGCTTTACAATGTTGTGTTAGCCTCCACTGCACAACAAAATGAATCAACCATACACATACAGATATCCCCTCCCTTTTGGACTTCCCTCCCATTTAGGTTACCACAGTGCATTAGGTAGGGTTCCCTGTGCTATACAGTATGTTCCCATCAGTTGTCTATTTTATACATAGTATCAATAATGTATATGTGTCAATCCCAGTCTCCCAATTCCTCCCTCTCCACCCCTTTCCCCTTGGTATCCATACATTTGTTCTCTACGTCCGTGTCTCTATTTCTGCTTTGCAGATAAGGTCATCTATACCATTTTTCTAGATTCCACATATATGCGTTATTATATGATATTTGGTTTTCTCTTTCTGACTTACTTCACTCTGTATGACACTCTCTAGGTCCATCCACATCTCTACAAATGACCCAATTTTGTTCCTTTTTATGGCTGAGTAATATTCCTTTGTATATATGTACCACATCTTCTTTATCCATTCCTCTGTCAATGGACATTTAAGTTGCTTCCATGTCCTGGCTATTGTAAATAGTGCTGCAATGAACATTAGGTTGCACGTGTTTTTTTTGAATTATGGTTTTCTCAGAGTATAAGCCCAGTAGTGGGATTGCTGGGTCATATGGTAGCTCTATTTTTAGTTTTTTAAGGAACCTCCATATTGTTTTCCATAGTGGCTGTATCAATTTACATTCCCACCAACAGTGTATGAGGGTTCTCTTTTCTCCACACCCTCTCCAGCATTTATTGTTTGTAGATTTTTTGATGGTGGCCATTCTGACCGGTATGAGATGATACCTCACTGTAGTTTTGATCTGCAATTCTCTAATAATTAGTGATGTTGGTCATCTTTTCATGTGCTTGTTGGCTTCTTTGGAGAAATGTCCACATAGGTCTTCCGCCCATTTTTTTCTTGGGTTGTTTGTTTTTTGATATTGAGCTGCATGAGCTGCTTGTATATTTTGGAGATTAATCCTTTGTCAGTTGCTTCATTTGTAAATATTTCCTCCCATTCTGAGGGTTGTCTTTTGGTCTTGTTTATGGTTTCCTTTGCTGTGCAAAAGCTTTTAAGTTTCATTAGGTCCCATTTGTTTATCTTTGTTTTAATTTTCATTACTCTAGGAGGTGGGTCAAAAAAGATGGTGCTGTGATTTATGTCAAAGAGTGTTCTGCCTATGTTTTCCTCTAAGAGTTTTATAGTGTCTGGCCTTACATTTAGGTCTTTAATCCATTTTGAGTTTATTTTTGTGTATGGTGTCAGGGAGTGTTCTAATTTCATTCTTTTACGTGTAGCCGTCCAGTTTTCCAGCACGACTTATTGAAGAGGCTGTCTTTTCTCCACTGTATATTCTTGCCTCCTTTGTCATAGATTAGGTGACCATAGGTGCATGGGTTTATCTCTGGGCTTTCTATCCCATTCCATTGATCTATATTTCTGTTTTCCTTTTCCCTTATGAATACAACCAAATGAATATTCTCTACAAGCTCATTTTTAAATGTTTTTCCTATTAGTTACTATTTCGAGCAGAAGAATGAAAAAACTCTGACCCTGATAAGTGAACTGCCATTCAAAAGATCCTAAGGCCCAAAGCCAATTTTAGGTCTTTTTCTCATTTCCTTTCTAGGGTGGCTGCCAATTTCACATTAACCAGAAAGTATCTCTCTTCTTTTTTCTCTGCCTTTCTTCAGCCAGGTAGATTAACCTTCTCCAGGATATGCTAATCAATTTTATGATTTTCTTTTTCCAGGTTTCTCATTGCACCAAAAGTACCTTTTGTTTCCATTGTAAGTTAACTAGACCAACCTATATTCTTTTACAAGGCCTTTACATTGGCCAGTAGGAGCTGCATGCCTCCTGTTCATATCACTCTGTAACACTCTTACAGATAGTTTGGCAACATTTGCATGTTTTTGAACTTTCCCTCTGACTGGACTGCTTCTAGGCAATGTCCAGGCTCTCCCAAGTTTCCATAAAGCACCAATTGTTTGGTACTAAACTTTCAGTAGAACAGTAATCAATGTGTATGCAGTTCACCCTTGAACAACACAGGGGTTAGGGGCACTGATCCCTGCGCAGTTGAAAATTCTAGTGTAACTTTTGACTCCCTCAAAACTTAACTAATAACCGACTGTTGACAGGAAGCTTTGCTGATTGCACACAGTTAACAAATACCCTGTATGTTATATGTATTATACACTATATTCTTACAGTAAAGATGTTAACAAAATCATAAGGAAGAGAAAATACGTTTACAGTACATATATGTATTTATTGAAAAGAATCTGCCTATGAGTGGACCTTTGCAGTTCAAACAGGTGTTGTTCAAGGGTCAGATGTGTAGTTTGATTGTATTTCTTTCTCACTTCATGATTCTGCAAAAAAAACAAACAACAAAAAACAAAACAAAAAACTATTACCAAAATTACTCTCTGTCTTACAATTTATGGTATATGGAAATTAAAGAAGCAGGATATTTCCTTGCACAACTTATCTGAGTAGGACTTCATGAAAACAAAAGTAAACTTCTGTACTTTAGGGAAAGAATAGATGATTAGATTAAGAAAACTAATGACCTGGCTTCACAAAAGAGGTTTAAAAACTTCACATTTTAGGAAATTAATTTACAGCTTAAAACTGAGTGAGCATGATTTTCTCTAGTGCTTCTTGCTCTAGCAGACTTCCTGAAATGCCATAGCACAGCTGAGCAGAATTGCCAGACTTGAGGCACTCTGTTTGAAAGCACGATTTTCTGTTAATGCTTAAGAATCACTTTGCAATTGCTGTGATTAATTGAAACAATGTATTTAAATGTTGCCAAACTGCCACTAGTTGATTAACAGAAGCAATTTGCTTCCAGAGCCTCTTTATTCCAGGTAAGGCCACTATGCTCTGGTCCCCAGATGGAAGGGGCAAGGTTTCAGGTACCAAGTCACTTTCCACAATGTCTAATTCCACATAGAAATGTATCACAATAACTGTTTAGTCTTTACTGTTGCCACTTTTGTGGTTATGAGGACGTTACATGTAGAGTAGGGCAATGTAGGTTTGTGTTAGGCAGAGCTGGTGATCATCTCTCACCCCTGCCCTTCAGGTTAATGAGAAGTTCCTCTGGGTAATTGTCCTCCCTCAAGACAGCCCTGTGCTATGTAATCTTTATCGCTGTAAAATGACATTTAAAGTTTGTTTTACATGAGCAAGTAGGAGAACATTATTTCTGCAGTGAGCAATAATTATCTGCCTCCTAGCTGAAAATGCATGCTGTGGGTAAATTGTGTTCATCTGGTAGCCTTTGTTTGTAAGACAAGTTAATTAAAAGAGGAATGTTGAAAAATACGTTTGCCCACTGAGTGCTGATGGAGTAATAATATTACTTTACAAGAAAACATTACATGCAAACAACTTTGGTTTTGTTCTGAAGTTATGAAAGAAAATGAGGTAAATAAAATGTTCCCGCAAGCAAAATTTTGATTACAATAAAAAAGAACAGATGAGGCAAAATATGTGTTTATTCTAATCAAGTAATAAACATCTAAAATTCTCTGTGCCCAGGTGACATTTGTACTGTTTAGCCTGGACAAGAAATATTGAACCTGTCGACATGGCCTTACTAAAATATACAAGTAATTCTCTATACTTAATACTGGGCTGTTACTGAGATCAGTGTCTTTACTGAAAATGTATTATCTATTTAATACAAGCACATAATATAGTTATCCTCCATTTGACTTGCCAAAAGCATGCTTGTAGTTATATATTAAAAACTAATTTTTTATTTTTGTGAAGAGACCAGTAACTCAAATTGGACTTTATTCAGCTTTTGCTGGGAATAATTCATTAATTTTTACTGGATAAATTTGCCCTTTTAAAAAGCATCCGAACATTAAACTTGTGTATCCAATCATTGAAATCAGGGTTCAGTGTTCATACTTTGTGGAAAATAATTTTTAAGCTAATTTTTTTCTTTAAAAATTTTCAGCAACCCCTTTCATTTTGTATTTTAACAATCGCTTATCTCACAGCAGATTTTGTCAACAAAATTCAATAGCCATATCCCTATCTCAAGGAAGGGAGGTAAATACTCTCTAAGATCATGTCTCTCTATCTTAAATTGACACTTTAATCAGGGAGACCTTCCCACTGAATTAGGGCTTTTCCCTATGGCTGTTTCAAATGGTACAGCAATGTGTATAATGCGTCAATAGCCTTGACTTTCCTAGGAGAAGCAAAGGTGACAACAGCAACTAGAGTTGGTTGATGACTCTAATTTCGTCCTTTTAGTACAAAAACTGTTTATGTAATCAATACTTTAAAGCAAGTCGATGCTTTAGAGTTGCATCTAAAGATTCTGATCTTCAGCACTTGGAAATGGAGGTAAAAGGGATATGGTCCATTATAAAGCTTCCCCAAAGCTTACCATGTTTATGCTCACTGACTTTGAATTATTTTAAAGAAATCTGTGGAGAGTCTTCACTTCTGACTCAGGCTATTTGGGAATCTGATGAAAGATGCTCAAAAAAAAAAAAAAGAGAGATCACATGATTTCACACACAATTTCAGGAGATTAATGGATGACCTGAAGCTCATGGGTTCATGAATCCCAGGTTAAGGACATTTGAAAACAGGTTTTCTAAAATTATAACACTATTTCCATTTTAAATTTCTTACCATTCTTATTCAAAATATATTTATTTAAAGTTATCCCTCAAAATCCTGGGTGATCATCAGACATTTATACTGTTTTTACTCACTAAGGCAAAATGTTGGATTGTCAAGGGGATTGTCTATTTTGAGAATGCATCTTTCCCAAGGTCAGCTCTGAGCTGAAATATGAAATATGAAGGTATGAAATAGCAGACCTTCCTGACCCTTCCCTCCTCATTTCTTTTCTATCACTTTCTCAGAAATCTACTTCTGTTGACAGCTCTTGTTCATTCTATTTTTCTATCAACCCATTCTCAGGAAGCAAACTCATGAATGATAGAAATGTATTTCTGCATCAACCTACCTACTAGTTTTTAGGTGAAGAAACTTTGAAATGACTTTCATGTGGTCGCCTCAAAGTCCCTGGGGCAAGTCAAGCAGTGTCAAGAGAAGATCCATTCAGGGGTGATAAGTTAATTAGAAACAATGCCCACTGATAAAAATCTGTAATATTTGTTCTCCATAACAAGGTGGATAAGTGATATTTGTGTTTAAAAATTATTGTAAAATATTTCCAGAGCCGTACAACCCAAATTTGGAACAGGATTAATGATTTCAGCCCTGGACCTGGGTCACAAGTTCCGAAAACAGAAACATCCATAAACTGCCCTTAGTTATATCTTTGGTTTAAACAACAGCTGAGATGGTGAATTGGGCAAAAACCCACCCAAGTAAATCAGAAAGAAAAAAAAATTAAATCCTACACATGCTTCAAAATCCTTGCTCACTCCAAGCCCCAGCTCCTTCTAGAAAGTGGAAAACTGTGCAACTATTTTAGGTACAATGAAGCTGCAGGCAGAAAGGAACGTGGTCCCAGATTGTCAAAATGAACAAACTTGCAGAAAAAGGAAACAGGACTTTCTTCACTGATGCCCAGATGCAGTTGATCTCTTGCTAGTGTCCAGTGCCATAGAACTTTAAAGGGTACTTGGGAGAATTTTGAAAAATTAGTCTTACTAACAGGAAATACGTCTCCTCTGTTCCTTGTTTCCATAAAGAGGGATTTTCCCTAAACAAAGCTAGCCTTCCTCTCCACTCCTTCAACTAATTCCTCCCTCGTCTTTATTCCTCTTTTGAAATTTGAGCTACCCTTAGAGAACAGGCTAATAAACCCAACCTGGACCATCTCACCACCACCCCCCCAACCTCCTCACCCCCCTTCCTTCCCTCCCATCTCGCCTTCCCCCATCCCCCCCCCACCTAAAAAATAATAAGACAAGATCCAACATTGCTAAATTCACTGATGAGGCGTACAGTTTTTCATTTTCATTTTAAACTTAGGCAATTGATTTCTCTAGTGGGATAGCACTGTAATAATGGAATATTGGTCAGGTAACCAGGAAAATATAGGTGCCATATGTGGAAAGGATAGCCACTGAAATTTATGTTGTTCCTATTATTTTCTGCTTTCTATTAGTAGATTCATATGTCTAGTCATATTTTATGTAAATATGTATACATCTAGTTCCATTACTCAAAGATGGCCTTGTTCCCATCCTAAACTCATAAACATATGTCAAAATGCTACATGTGATCTCTTTGCAAGTTGTATCACTTTCACTTGGGAAGGGCAAAATATAGGTATTACTCTATTAATAAATAAACAAATGTACTCATAAATAAACATGTGAATAAATGAATAAATACTTTCATACATTCATACGTATAAACATTCACACATGCATACATACATAAAAAGAAGATGTGGAATTTAAAGAGAAGGAGAAAGGTGACTTAAATATCAAAAAATATCTGTTGGAAGAAAAATTAGAATATAATCAGAAGATAAAATAGATGAAGTGGAGGGGACTTCCCTGATGGCACAGTGGTTAAGAATCCGTCTCCCAATGCAGGGGACACAGGTTCGAGCCCTGGTCCAGGAAGATACCACATGCCACGGAACAACTAAGCCCGTGCACCACAACTACTGAGCCTGCGCTCTAGAGCCCGCGAGCCACAACTACTAAGCCCGCATGCCACAACTACTGAAGCCCGCGTGCCTAGAGCCCGTGCTCCGCAGCAAGAAAAGCCACCGCAATGAGAAGCCTGTGCACTGCAACGAAGAGTAGCCCCTGCTCGCCGCCACTAGAGAAAGTTCGAGCACAGCAACAAAGACCCAATGCAGCCATAAATAAATACATACATACATACATACATGCATACATTTATTTACAAAAAGGTATTTATTTAAAATAGATGAGGTGGAATGGAACGGTTTATTTCAATACTAAATTAATCTTATATGTAAACCTGGTCATTAGTATACAAAAATATGGAATATTTTAAAAGAAGTGGTAAAAAGGAATGTTTTGACAATAAGGCAATACAAAAAAGATAACGTTTAGACAAACCATCCACTGTTTTTCAATTATTTATTCCTGTGTAAACACTACCCCAAAATTTAGTGGTTTAAAATTTACAGTCTTTTATTTTGTACATGATTTTGTAGGTCAAAAATTGGGGAAGGACTCAGCTGGGCAGTTTTTCTCTGATCCAGGTAGTAGAGCCGGGGCAGATGGGGCTGGAGGATCCACTGCCAAAATCACTTTACATTGTGAGGTTTTTATATCTCCATTTATTGATTGATCCTTAAGGCAACATGAGGTTTCCAGGTCAGAGAACAGACTGATTATTTACTCACGTAATGATCCTAGCACTAGCTCACCGTATCCCACCCCCACCAGGTAATGCAGTGAAGGTTAGATGTAATCTGTGTACAGAGGAATTGTACCAAAGTAGAGGAACCTTGAAATTATGAATTATTGGAGCTTATATAAACAGCTGGCACAGCTACCCCTCCTCCCCTCTGCAGAGACAGAGATAGAAACTGAGAGAGAGTTCTCTCTGGAGAGAGGAGAAGGTCTCTAAGTCCGTTACCATTTGCAGTGTAAAGAAATGACCTTGGGAAGATAAATCTCTAAATCTCTCTGAAGGTCTCTTTCTAAATTTAGGCTTGCTATCCTCCCCACCCTAACCCCCAGGAATCTTTACTCATAAAACCCTAACTGAGCCGAACTGTGAAAATACTAACGTTATTTCCCAACACATATATATGGCACCTGAGTTCCTGGCCTGTTGTTCTCTTTCATTCTCTCTCCCTTTCTCTCTCTCCATACCGTCTTCCATGGTCTTCTCACAATGTGGGGTTCTCAGGAAAGCCATAATTCTTACAGGGTAACTAGCTTCCAAGAGGTAGGAAGCAGAAACTTGCACAGCCTATTGATCAAAGCAGTTGCAGGGCCTTCCCAGACTCAAGGGGTAGGGTAATAGTGTCTAGTTCTTTATGAGGTGGAAAGAAGGTGACAAGGTCATGTTGTAGAAGACATGAGATATATCACTGTGACCATCTTTGGAAAACACAATCTGTCACATACCATAAAGACATTTTGAAAGAATGAAATTACTGCAACAAAGAAATACTATAGTTGGATAGATAAAACCCATCATATGAACAACTAAATAGTAAATAAATAAATAAAATTCTGGTTAGGGTGTATTCTACTAAATATCCCGATTTATTCCCAAGTCTCCTTAGGCTGAGATATTGAACAGATGCTCCAGAGCACAGGTTATTGGACTAGTCCTTGCAGCAGTTGATCTGGTTTAGACGGCATGAGAGTCTGAGTGCACTACGAATTCAGCTCCCTCCCCTCTCAGAGCCTTGTCCAACTAGGCGCCTTGGATCTAGGAGCTTGGCTTTACTTTGTAGATAAACTTGGGACTTGGAGACTTTCTTAGACTGCTTACAGGAAGGTCCGTTTCTGTGTACTTCTCAGCCATTCTCCATTCTCCAGGGTGTTGACTAGTCTCTGGAGACTTACAACCATTATGGGATGCTGACAAAAATTCCTGAGACTAGTTCTCTCTTACTCCAGTATCTACCTTCCACTTCTGGAGGTGAGGTACTGTTCTCCCCCCAGCTTTTTGAACCTACTTGCTGAGACCTGTAAATGCTATCATAATTTTTCTCCTTTTCAAGTTTTAAAATAATAATAGCCAACTTTTGTTAAGTTATAAATACACTACATATATAGATGATGCATAAAGAGGCAAGGGGTTGATGGCATAGACTATGGAGCCATATGTCTGAGTTTACATTCTGCCTCCCTCTATATGTCTATACCTTGGACAATTTATTTAATCAGTCCATGCCTCCGTTTCTACATCAGTATGATAGAATAACAACAGTACCTACCCTCATACAACTGGTGATATGATTAAAATGAACACATTAATGTAAAGTTCTTAGACCTGTGCATGTTATATAGTAAACTACAATAAGCACTATAAAACTATTGGTTATCATTGTTATTGTTTCTTTTGGAAGTAGATGCAATCACACCATCTCTCTTGAGAAATGTGAGTAGCAGGTGCCCACAGTGATGGTGGATCACTTAAGCTCAGGTTTTATTCTAAACAATTCTCAGCTATTCCTTTAGTTATACATGGGCCTATGAATACATCGCACTCTGTGAACCTCTGGATTCACACTGACTGCACGGGTGCTCAGATAGTTTCCCGTGCTTTTCTGTCTCTGGATGTGAATCTTACAATAAACTTCCCCAGGAACTTTAGAAATTTAGTCTGTTCTGTGCAACCTACCAGAGACTGCTTTAATCACTTAATAATGCCACCATATTCTAATTTAATATAAATGTGTAAATTAAATATATGTTTATGTACATGGGTACACACACACACACGTGCGCATACTTCATTTCTACAAATACTCCAGCATTTTTTTGTCATACTACTCACTTTTTACCTTTTCTCTTACTCCATTTTTTCTAGCTCCTACTATCCCTTGTATGTTTCCTTACCTTTCACTTGCTTTTATTTGACTCTCATTTCATGAAAGGTGACTTTTGAAGTCCGAAATTATGAGGTTAGAGTGGATTTATGTCCAGTGATAAAGCTAATTGAGAACCGAAATATGAGCACATAAATCATTATATTTTTATCCATTCATTACACACTCCTTCAGTTTATCTTGTCTGTCATTAAAAATCAAGTATGAGGTCAGCATTAGAAAGCATCTAATTTTGTTTCTTAACAAAATTTAATGCATAGACTATGATTTATTTTTCACTGACATTACTATATTAGTGTGAGTTGTTGATAAGCAATTTACAATGGTAGACAAGATCAAGGCTTACCCTTAGGCTGATTTATCATAGTTCATATATTTACTAACAGCCTGGCAAGTGAAGCCTTTGCAAATATAATGAATTTACAATGTCTACCCATTATATCTCACCAGGTGATTAGTTAACCTATTCCTTGTATATTTGTATCTTTTACGTTGTTTCAGCAGCAAATGAATAGAGTTGTATTACATCAATAGAATAAATTCCAAACGTTCAAATGTTTAACCATTCTGAAAATAAATACAATCATATGCCACAATTTATTTTACTGTTAGTTTATTGTAATACTTTGCATTCAATTTATAAACGAATTACAACTTGTAAACACACACACACACAATGTTAGGGCTGGAAGGGAACCTTAGAAATGATGTTGTCCAGCTTCATTTTTATAGATAAATGAAATGGCAAGAGATGGGAAATAACTTGCTCAACGTAACAGAGTTAGTTTGAAAGAGGACTTGGACTAGGCCTCCCTGACACTTTTTATTTGATAAAGTGTTTTCATTAGATACCATATTATATCATACTGAAGTTATGATATTTGTTTTGCATCTATGAATAATAATTGTTAGTAATTTTCTAGGGGAAGACATTTTTATAAGTCCTTAACAAATTAAACAATGCTTTATATTCATTGCTGTTGATGTGGATACTTGCAACCTGGGTTGATGATAGAAGTAAAAGAAAGACAGAAGTTAGAAAGGTAAGACGTAGTGGAGCAAAAGCTGTGTTTTTAAAAGAAGTTTAGCTGAGGAGAAAAATAAAGGCAATCAATAGGATGCTTTAGACATGGTACTAAAGCAATTTTATTTTTTTCTCAAGTTACCCTTATTTCAGGATGTTATAAAATCATCTCTGGCTTATTTGATTCAGAAGCACAGAGATGCTGCCTTTTTTTTTATGACAACTATGTTGAGATATAATTGACATAACATACAATTCACTGATTTAAAGTGTACAATTCAGTGATTTCTTAATATATTAGCAGAATTGGGAACCATGAATACAAACAATTTTAGAACATTCTTACCACCTTAAAAAGAAATGCCTCACATATGAGCAGTTGCTCCCCAGTTCCCCCAACACCCCATTCCTAGGTACCCACTGATCTACTTACTGCCATTATTGATTTGCCTGTTCTGGACATCTAGTTACCAACCCTGTCAAGTCGGACCCCAACAAGTGCCCTCCTGCCGAGTGTCACTGTAGCCAATAGAACATGACAGGTCGAGTTGGGTTCAGAAGCAAAGGAAAGCTTTATTCTTTGATCAAAGAACAGAGAGGTGCGAGCTTGCGCTCTAGAACGCATGCTCTCCCAGGAAGAAAGGTCGTGGGGGTCGGGGTGGGGCTGCTTCATAGGGTTCCTGTCAGCAGAGAAGCGGCGGAGTTCTAGTGGGTCTGGTGCAGCTGTGCTGCTCCCCACGCGCCAGATCTCAGTGCCAGGCGCAGCATATCTGCACCCAGCCCGCCACCGCCATCTTGAATCGCAGTGTCTTGCACAGCGCTTGTGCAACGCTTGTGCACGTGCACACAGCCCTCCGAGCTGAAGTGTTGGTGCAGCCATTTCTCGCTAGGAGCTCTGATCTGAAGTTTTCATTTCCTGGGAATTGTTAATGGTCTTTGCCAGTGACAGTTTCACATAATGGAATATTTTCAAGGTTCATCCATGTCATAGCATGTATTACTACTTCATTAATTTTTATTCCTAAATAATGTATCATTGCATGAATATACCACAAATGATTCATTCATCAGTCAGTGTACATTTGAGTTGTTTCTGCTTTTTTGGCTAGCATGAATAATTTGCCATGAACATTTGTGTAAAAGTTTTGGGTGGATATGTTTTCATTTTTCTTGGATATATACCTATCAGTAGAATTCCTAGGTCATAGGATAGTTCTGTGTTTAACATTTGGAGGAACTACCAGGCTTTTCCAAACCTGGCTTTTTCCCCCCAAAGTGACTGCATTATTTTTTATTTCTACCACAGTGTATGAGAATTCCAATTTATGCATATCCTGTTATAATCTGTCTTTGAAATTATAGCCATCCTAGTGGATTTGAAGTGCTATCTCATGGTGATTTTAATTTCCGTTTCCCTTATGCCTAATGATATTGCATATTTTAAATAGCCTTATTGGCATTTTTTATACCTACTTTGAAGGAATGTCTATTGAGATCCTTTGCCCATTTTAAATTGGGTTGTCTTTTTATTATTGAGTTGTAAGCATTCTTTATATATTCTAGATACAAGTACCTTATCAAACATATGACTTATGAATATTTTCTCCCATTCTATGGGTTGTCTTTTCTCTTTCTTGTTAGGGTCCTTTGAAGCACAAAAGTTTTGAATTTTGATGAAGTGTAATTTATCATTTTTTTCTTTTTTTTTGCTTGTGTTTTTGGTGTGACATCTAAGAATCATTTGCCAAATCCAAAATCATGAAGATCTACACAGAAGAGTTTACTCTTATAGGAGTTCGAATCATTAGGCCTCATATTTAGGTCTTTGAATCATTTTGAGTAAAATTTTATATAGGAATATCCCGTGTCCTAGCACCATTTGTTGGAGCATCAATTATCTTGATATTCTTGTCAAAAATGAACTGACAGGGCTTCCCTGGTGGTGCAGTGGTTAAGAATCCGCCTGTCAATGCAGAGGACACGGGTTTGTGCCCTGGTCTAGGAAGATCCCGCATGCCGCAGAGCAACTAAGCCCCTGCGCCACAACTACTGAGCCTGCTCTCTAGAGCCCATGAGCCACAACTACTGAGGCCTGCGTACCTAGAGCCCATGCTCTGCAACAAGAGAAACCACTGCAATGAGAAGCCCACGAACTGCAATGAAGGTAACCTCCACTCGCCGCAACTAGAGAAAGCCCACGCACATCAACGAAGACCCAACGCAGCCAAAAATAAATAAAATAAATTTATAAAAAAAAATGAACTGACAGTAAATGTGAGGGTTATTTACATTCCACTGATCTAGTCTATGTCTATTCTTATGTCAGTACCTAACATAATTACCGTAGCTTTGTAGTAATTCTTGAAATTGGGACTTTTGAGTCCTTCAGCTTTGGTCTTTTTCAAGACTGTTTGATATTTTGGTGCCCTTGAATTTCCATATGTGTTGAAGGGTAAGTTTGTTAATTTTTGCAAAGATCAGCTGGGATTTTGATAGAGATTGTGCTGAATTGAAGATCAATTTGGGAGTATTGCCATCAACAATATTAAGTCTTTGGTCCATGAAGATGGAATGCCTTTCCATATGTTTACATCTTTAATTTCTTTCAAAATGTTTTGTAGATTTCATAGTATAATTTTTACCCATCTTTTGTTAAATTTATTATTAAGTATTTTATTTTCATGCGATTACAAAGGGAATTGTTTTCTTAATTTCATTTTCAGATTGTTCATTGAAAGTTTAGAGAAACAATTGATTTTTTTAAAATTAATTAATTAATTAATTTATTTTTGGCTGTGTTGGGTCTTCGTTTCTGTGCAAGGGCTTTCTCTAGTTGCGGCAAGCGGGGGCAACTCTTCATCGCAGTGCGCGGGCCTCTCACTATCGCGGCCTCTCTTATTGCGGAGCATAGGCTCCAGACGTGCAGGCTCAGTAGTTGTGGCTCACGGGCTCAGTTGCTCCGCGGCATGTGGGATCTTCTCAGACCAGGGCTCGAACCCGTGTCCCCTGCATTGGCAGGCAGATTCTCAACCACTGCACCACTAGGGAAGCCCAACAATTGATTTTTGTATATTGATCTCATGTCATGCGATCTTGCTCAACTCATTTACTAGTTCTACTAGTTATTTAGTGGAATCCTTAAGATTTTATATCCACAAGATCATGTGGTAAAGTTTTACTTCTTTTCCAATCTGGTACATATTAATTCATTTTATACCTAATTGTCTAAGCCATAATCTCTAATACGATATGGAGTAGAAGTAGTGAGAACAGATATTTTGTCTTGTTCCTGATTTTAGTGTGAATGCATTCATTTTTCATCATTAAGTATGATGTTAGTTGTAGGTTTTAATATATACCTTCTATCAGGTTGCTTCTGGTCCTGGATTTAGTTTACGAGTATTTTATCGGGGATTTTTGGTTCTGTATTTATAATAGATATGTTTTGTAATTTCTTTTCTCTTTATGTATTTGTCTTTGGTTTGGGTATCAGTTTAATACTGGCCTCACTAAATGAGATGGGAATTGTTCTTTCCTCTTCTATTTTTTTTTTTTTGGAAGAGTTTATAAAGACTTGGTGTCAGTTGCTTTTTAAATGTTTGGTAAAATACACCAGGGAAGCCATTTGGGTTTGGGCTTTTCTTTGTGGGATTTGTTGATTACAAATTCAGTCTCTCCATTTCTCAAAAGTCTATTCAGATTGTCTATTTCTTCCTGAGTCCATTTCAGTAGTTTGTGTCTCTCTAGGAGTCTGTATATTTCCTCTTAGTTATCTAAGTTTTTAGTCTACATTCATTTATATTATTCCCTTATAACTCCTTTTACTTCTGTAAAGTCAGTAGAAATTACCCCTCTTTTATTCTTCATTTTAGTAATTTGAATCTCTGCTCTCTTTGGTTTTGTCAGTGCAGCTAAAGATTTATCAATTTTGTTGATTCCATTTAATGTTTTATTGATATAGTTGAATTTACTTCTGCCATTTTACCTTTTGTTTTCTATGTTTCATGCCTCTTTTGTTTCTTTCTCCACCATTTTGTTTTTGTTAATAAGTGAATATTTTATAGAGTAAAATTTTAACCCCTTTAATGATTTTTCACTACATATTTTGAGTTACTTTATTATTGATTGCTCTTAGGCTTACAATATATATTTTTACTTGTGAGAAATTGTTTCAGATTTATACTACCTACTCGCTCTCCACTCACAGTACTCTGGTTATGCATGTGATCCTGTGCTTAACGTTGCCCCACATTTTTCTGAGGCTATATTCATTTCCTTCATTCTTATGCTGGCTGTTCTTCAAATTGCATACTCTATTATTCTGCCTTCACCTTTACTGATTCTGTCTTCTGACTATTCACATCTTCTGTTGATCCTCCCTAGGAAAAAAATTTTTTTTATCTTAATCATTGAACGTTTCAGTTCCAAAATTTTGACTTGGTTAATTTTTTTATTTTCTCTTTCTTTATTCGTATTCTCTATTTGATGAACCGTTATCATAGCTACCTTTACTTCTTTATGCACAATTTCTTTATTTTGCACATCTTTTTTAATGGCTTCTTTGAAATCTTCGTTAAATCTGACATCTAGGCCCTCTCACAGGCAGTTTCTGTTGCTGGCAATTTTTCCCTATATATGGGTCACACTTTGCTATTTCTTTGTATGTGTTATAAATTTTTGTGAAACAGGACTTTTTAGGTAATGTATTGTCATAGCTCTGGGTACTGATTCCCTCCTACCCCTCTAGGATTTGTTTATCCTTGTTTAATTGTTTATTTTTTTAGAGTCTTGGCTAGACTATTTTAGTCTTGTCTATTCCTCTGCAGTATGAAGCCTCTGATGTTGTTTCACAAGAGGCTCAGATTTAGGTCTGTACACAGTCACCCCAAAATGACAGTGGTTTTAACAGGGAATCTCTTTGCCTCTTTTGCAGATTTCTCTGTTAAACTGTCTGCCTTGTTTCATATCACACCAAGCTTAATCTCTACTAATTTGTGGCTGATTGCTCTATTGTTTTCAAAAATAGTCTGGGG
The DNA here is from genome assembly GCF_965194805.1 of Balaenoptera borealis. NCBI lineage: Eukaryota > Metazoa > Chordata > Mammalia > Artiodactyla > Balaenopteridae > Balaenoptera > Balaenoptera borealis. The sequence continues at coordinate 86,674,688 of NC_138867.1, forward strand.
AGTAAATTACCCCTCAGTGTAATCTAATTAAATTTAGGTTTCTTTGCAGGAATAGTTTATGAAACCAGTCTTTGAGATTTATTTTGAACCCAGGAGTGGTCTTTTAAAACTCTTTTTTCCTTCGTGAACTCTGGTAAACTGGCTGACATATGGTTTAGCTTCTTCTTCTCAATGAGCTACCAGCCTCTTCCTCTTAACTACTTAACATCAAAATCTCCCCTGTTTTCAATCATACCGTTAGGCTTGAAGGAAAGTTCACTCTGTTTTAAATATAGTCAGTTCCCTTCAGGAGAGCTGGAAAGCTCTCTCTATTTTTGGACTACCTCATCCTGGTTAAATATCAAAGCTAGTGCTCCAGAGTTATATAAGCGGTTGGCAATCAGATTCTCATTACAGATAGGGTGCTGGGTGGGAATGGTATTCTCTGGGTCTCAGCTTGGCACTGCTGATGTGCAACCCCTGCCCTAAGCAAGCTGGGGAAAGGGTAGTCAGGTACCCACTATATTTGGCCTGTTGCTTCTGGGGTTAGCTCTTTGTCCTATGAGTGGGGGGCTGGGTGGAGGAAGTGAGCCTCTCTGACCTCTTAGCCATACTGACCAGTAAAATTTAGCTTTTGCAACTTAAGACTTGGAAGGGGTGGTGATGTGACAAATGCTGGGCTCCTATACTTCCTGATGAGATAACGATATTCCTTGACAAGGACCTAAGAGGAAAGAAACCTCAGGTTTTGTTCACATCTGTCTGGAGAAGAGCTTCTAACATAGAGTGCTGGTAGGTGGGGCAAGGGAGGGAGATGGTCAAGGCTCAAGTGTCATAGACCTCCATTGTTTTACAGAGATTTAGTATTTTTCTTTCAGTATTTTTTTATCCTGAGAGCATTTTCTGTATGCTCTCAGGGTAACTTCCAGATACTTTTAATGGTAATTCCTTTGTTTTTGAAATTTTCACCAGTATAGTTTTGCTGGAGAATAGTTAGGGCCCCTCACTCTGCCATTCTGGAAGTTGGGAGCAATTTGAATAGAGCTGATATTTCACATAATAAGGATGGTGATTGTTTATATGTTCAACAGATATTCTGGAAAACTTACTATGTGCTATAGAGTCATTATCCTGACAAATATGGTCTTTGCTTTCATGGATCCTATTTCTTTTGAGATTATTGCTGTTAAGACTGGCATTAAACAATAAAATAAATGACAAATATGTATAGAAAATGAATAATAAAAATAAGAAGCAATAGAGAAAATAAAAGTATAAAATATTATAACTGTGTAATGTGATAGAGAATGGATTGGCGTGGGGCAAGAATACTTTATGTGGAGTGATTTGGGAAGGTCTTACTAATCATGTGATATTAGAGCTGAGATTAGAAGATGAGAAGGAGCCAAGTATGTGAACAATCTAGGGAATTTTCTTCCAGACAGAGGAAGATGCCAAAATGAAGTTTTCAAAAATAAGTATGGGTAATGATTTCATACTTTCAGTCATGTTATAGGCCCTATTCTAAGTGCTTTATTTACATATTAATCCACTTTAACCCTCACAAGAATCTTACGAAATAGTATTATCTCTATTTTACAAATAATGACACTGAGGCAAGTAAATGGCAGAGCTGAGATTTAAATACAGGAAGTTTGGCTCCAGCAACTATGCTTTTAAGCACATGTTGATACAACACTGTCTTTCTTGAAGTCCAGAAATTACAAAATGTTGTTTAACTCCTAATTGGCAGTCTTGCAAAGGGGAGTCTTATTAACATTTTTAGAGTGAAATAAGATTTGATGAAAACAAGATTCTGAGTTTCAGCTATCATTTTGAGCTTTGGGGTGAAAAGACAAAGAGAGTAATAGTCCAAGTAGTTAATAAGGTCAAGGGAAAGTTTCACTTTGTTTCACTTTTGTTGTTGTTGTTCTTTAAAAGTTAATAGTAATCCAAGCTAGAGCTCCTATAGAAGGAGAGATTAAATATGCAGTGTAAATAATTGAATAAGGTCCCATTGGTAGAAGGAATTGGGATCCAAAGCATAAGAAAAGTATTATAGAGAAGTTAGGCTTTGGGGATCTATTTTTTGTCTGTGGTAGAAGTGATACTCTTTGCATAGCTTAGATGTTAAGGATTTCTTAAACTAGGAAGATAATGAAACGTAAAGCTAAGAAAGAACTTGAAATCAGATGAGGATATAAAAAGAAATATAAATATATTTATCTTCTATCAAATAACAGTGTTGCCAAATGCCAATGGATTCCATCAATACAAATTCGATAAATATGAGTAATTAAATGTTTTTCAAATATAATAAAAACAGAAACATTTTCACATGATTTAAAACAATCATGTTTCTAGAAGCTGTTTTAAAATTTTGTTTATCTAATCAATGCATTATATATGTGTTTGTGGGAGAAAGAGTCATTTTACTTTTAGGTTAATAGAGGACATAAAAGAAATAAACCTTAGAGATAAGGCAGATGTACAGAAGTAAGTAATAAAAAAAATCAAACAAATCATGGCCACACTTGGATTAGCTTAGGTACTGAAGGGAAACATGTATGCTATAATGAGACTCGATAATAGCCAATTACAGTAGATCTTGCGAAGAGCCGGATAGGGGCTTGAAAACAAATATATCAAGTTCAAAAATAGTTTCTGAGAGTCAACTGAAGACACTGACAAGCAATTATATATCTACATAGAAATCCAAAATTAAATAAAGTTGGCTTAGTTATCATAGCAGCTAATTGACCAGATGTATTCCAAAATAAGACAATCTCATATTTGCATCATAGAAGTAAATGGAATTGTTAAACCAATTTCTTCTAAAAAAGAGAGAGAATAAAATGAAATTTGCAAACATTAAGATAAAATTCAATATTTAGGCTTTTCAAAACTGTGTGTTTAATACTTGATAATTTGCGGGAGTAGGGGCAAGCAACAGGTGAAAATGAAGGCTGTATAAGGAAATATGAAACAATAGAAGGAGAAGAGTAAATATAAAAAAGTTAGAAGTATCTGGTGATAAAATAATGGTTTTAGGGTAGCTTTCCTTATAAGATTGGGGGGCAATAGTCACTTAAGTTTAACCTAAAGTCAGATCTGTTTAATAGAGGGGTAGTTTCATCACAGGTAAAGGGATAGAGGAGTAAACTATTTGACATAGGAGCTTCATGCTAAAATTACCCTTGCACCCTTGGGCAAAATATTCCCAAATTTCTCAAGACTTTACCACTTCATGGGGAGATAAGAATTGTACATCCTTTTCCAGTACTGTGACAGGATTGGCATAGCTGACCAGTAAAGTCAAAAACAATTTCAAGGATTCAGACTCAAATGAATGTTCAGCCTGTAGTCAATAAATAAAATTTATTGCTTATCTTTTTGCATTTTAGTATTACTTTAGCAATTAAGCTACCTTCTGAGGTATTCAACATTCAAGAAGTATGCAACTAAATAGCTAAAAGAATATATGTTGCAGCATTGTTTCTTCTAAAAAAAAGAAAAGGAAATACATTTACATCAATTGTGTGTTGCTATATATATTGTTGATCTCAATAAAATGGAATACAATTTAGGAATTGAAATAATACATGAATATTGGTTTATATGGAAACATTTTCATTTGTTTTTGGCTAAGGCTAGTTGCAAAATAACTACATGCGTGGAAATATATTTTCATTACTCTTTCTACCTATTCTGACTACCCTCTCAACCACAGGTAATCTAAAAGTGTTAATGTGGCTTTTTATTTTATTGTTCCTTTATATAATGGATATAGCTGTTGTTGTGAATGTGTTGTTAATTTACATAATCCTTATTGTGATATTACCCTACTTGTTGCATGTACATTATATTTTTAAGAAAATCTGTTTCCTTATGTCAATATGATTTTCACTTGTTCTAAATATTGGTTAGATACTTCATTTGTCTTATACTGTTGTTGTGAGTGAATCTCCAGATAATCCTCAATGGACATGAAGCATGATCAAGACATAAACCTTTGTTGTATAAACCACTGACTTTTTAAAATTTACACCAAAGTGTAATGCAACTTATATAGACTAATTCATTCGATTTTGAGATTAAGGTACAGTAATGTCATAAAATGAGCTGAGTAGCTCATGATCCTTTTTTATTTTCTCAAAGAACTTTGCAAGATGTAAATTAGTTGTTACTTAAAATTTTGGTATAATTTGGCTGTAAATATATGTGAGATTTTTTTTTGTTAACTTATCAAATCCTAATATTAATATATCTACTTTTACTCTAATTTTTGTTCCCAGTTTTCCATAGTGAATATGTTCATTTTATTAAATACCAAAATTTATTTGATCATAAATTTTGATAGGAATCTGTCTTGTTCTCTTCATCCCCATTTTGCAATAATAAGGGCAGATGGACCTGTCTTGGTCTGTTATTCACTTCACAAATTTTTAATTGAAATCATTTTTACCTTTCATCTCTTCAGTGAAGTAGAAAACATCTTCTGTGTGGCACAGCTGAGAAATAACAAGACAACAATAAAATGTTTATGGAGTATTTACGTCATGCCGAGTAATAATAGTCTAAGTGTTCCATGTTTAAGATCACAGACTCTGGAGTCTGATTTTTGCCAGATTTTTAATCTTAGCTCTGTCACTACCCATTCGTGTGATCTGGAGCAAAATATTTCATCTCTCTGAGTCTCAAGTGCATAATCTATAAAATTATTGTAACAATATATATTCCATTGGACTATAGGAAGATAGAATACATAATTTCAGTAGTTTTTCATCTTTTTCCTACCATACTCTTAAAAAAAATAAAGAGTTAACAGAGAACTCTAATATGTGAGAGGCAAAATTAGAACTCTTCTTTTTGAAATGAGTCTGGAGGGTCACTGACTTATTTTCCCTTGCCTGTGTTTTGCTCTCTGCTGTAAACCAGGTAGCCCAAGAATGTAGGTATTCATGGAACATAGTTTTTAAAAAAGACCTGTGTAGTATTTTTATCAGAAATGAATCACTGGGCTGCATTGTTAATTCTGCCCTAAGTAGAAGTTGGCAGTTTTGTGAGGGTAGGGTGAAGTTGTGGGAAGCAATGACATTATCTCTTTCTTTTTATATATCACCACAATAAACATTCACCTTACCATAAGCAAGTCACTGTGCCGTGTTTTGGGCATGCAAGTGATAATTTACTGGGCACAGGTAGCATGGGGCTAGTGTCTCCATGTATTTGTTGCGTTAGCGTAAGAGGAAGCAACTTTGATGACAGACAAACCTAGGATCAGATCCTGGCCTCGCCACTTTCCAGCTGAAAACTGTATAAAAGTTAGGTAATTTCTCTGTGACTGAGTTTGTTTGTTTGTTAACGTTATAAAATATCACATCTTGAAAGATTATTTTTAATTATGGATTATGATTATTTTGAATTATGGATCATGATTATTTTGAATTACATAGAATTATGATACATATAAAGTTTCAGATTGTCTTTAATTTTAACTGTGTGTTTATAATGCATGGTACTGCCACTCTTATTTTTATAGTTCAATTTTCAAGCCAAAATCTCCTGATACAGGTTATATATTAGTACTACTTATAATAATTAGATCTGACCTTTATAGATTCAGGTATGCTTCTTAGGACTTTACATATAGTTTTAAGAATATACTATTTCTCTTGGGTGTGTTGTACAATTACCCAACTGGAACAACACATAGTTCTTACAGCAGTCTCTGACTATCAATGTAATCAATAAATCCTATCTAATATTTTGTTTTGGAAGACCCAAGTTCGGCTACTACTTGTTTTGACTACTACCAAAATGTAGACTTTCTTTTGCCCATTACTCATTCGATCTTCATCTACCTGAATATGTCTTTGAAAAATCTGGTAAGGATGATTATTCATCATTCCTGATTCTGATAATCTGGCACCCTGAGTCTTACAAGAAACTAACAATGCTTGAAAGCACAGATTAAAAAAATATATTGTTATGTTCACACAGAATAAGATTATAAGTGCTGGGATGACCTTCCTAGATCATGAAAGATTTATCCTAAATCATGTAAATATATAAATCATGAAAACATATTCAATTGGTATGTGCTAAAAGCCTCCAAAATGCTGATGTAGAAAAATGTGTACCTTTTTTGAAAAAGATGATTAAGAAATACATAATATTTTAGTCCCATTTCTACATCTTCTTCTCCAAATTTTATAATTAGTGTACATAAATTATGTTATATCTAAAGGAATATAGACATGTTTATATTAGATTTTAATTTTATATATATTTTATATACATGTGAGGAGTATATACACATATATTTGTGTGTGTGTGTGTGCACATGTGTGAGATGCACTTGTAACTTTAGGATCATTCCATCTCCTATATTTTTCATTCATATGTTTCATTTGCCTATGTCCAAGAATCTCATAAAAATTAATTAACAATCAAATAAACTGAATTGATTCCTACCTTAGAATAAGGCAGTACTTTTACTCCTTGCTAACCCAGATAAACCATTTTGATATTATTTTTTCATTGGTTATCCTGTGAAGCCTAGATATGTGTACCTTAAAGACAAAATGAAACAAAACACAACTCCACAGGTGACCCTGGTACACAACCACAACCAGGAAGATCCTTAAATCAAACTGTGAGCTTTAACAAGTCCTTCTTACTGTCTTCTGGAAGGTCTGGGAATCATATCTATCTCACTGTGCAGCATGACTGCTTTTCTTTCAGGACTGTTTCAAAGTAAAGCTAGTAAAACAGTTTCCCTTTCTGAGAAAAGAGTGCTCCTTGTGACCACTAATACCTTTTAAATTATGAGTTTTTAAACTTTTTCTTAATATAGCAATTGGGAGAAATGAACCATAATAACTGTGGTAGGTATTAGCCCTATCTGTGAACTATTTCCTCTTCTCTCTCTTCCTAGGTAAAGGGTAGGTTTGAACTTCCCTCCTACCTTTACATGTGGCTCTGTGACTTGCTCCAGCCAATGATATGGAGCTTTGCTCCAGGAGTGAAACATGCCATTTTTAAGCAGGAAGTTTGAAGTGCCAGTGCACTTACAGCATATATTGTTCTTCCTTCTGTAGTGGTGAGCTGCATGTTCTAGATACTATGTATTAGGCAACTGTGTAATAGGCCCAAAATGAGAACATGATGACACAGAGCAGAGCCCTGCTGGCCTGGAATGGACATAAGAATGTCCGATAAAAAAAATCTTGTTTTTTAATCCCTTGAGCTTTTTGAAGTTATTTATTACTGCAGCATAATTTGGCATACCCTGACTGAAGCAGTAATTAAATTATTAAACTAGCAGTCATGGAAGTAAACCATAATTTCGCATAACCAGAACAAGGGTACTACAATTGTGTATAAATAAGAGTTCATTTTGTCCCACTTACACATTAAATCCTTTACAGGTATCATCTTAAATCCTCACGACTTTAAGAAATATCTAATACTTCAGTCCCGTTTTTACTTCAGAAGGAACAGGCTTACACAAGAAACAGGTTTACTTTCCCCCATATCATACAGCTAATAAGTGAGAGACAGATCCCGAATGCAGATTTTTTTTTTATTATAAAGCTCATGTCCTTAAGCATAATGTGATATATTATCTTAAAATTAACTAACCAAACATCAAATAGTCAGTAAATAAGTTACTGTTTTATCTACAGGTACAGAAGAACTACATGAGTGAGAGGTGAGAAAGTGGTAGATGGTAGGTGATACCAAAATAAATATGGCACTAAATCTCACTATGGGCAAGCTGAAGATCTTAGGAAAGTGTGGAGAAGAAATTGGATTGAGAAGCATGTGTATGTACCAGCAGTAAACAGGAAGGGGCAGTACTATTGGGGGAAGAGACATTGAACCTGAGGTGACCTATAGCATTGGTTGGTCACAGAACTGATGAAAACTATAGTTGTTTATTATATAAGCTTAGGGACTGCCAGAATCTCAAAGTAAGAAATGGCCAAGTGAACAATTATGAGCATTGACATAGAACTTATCTTTTGTCTATAATTATATAAATTACCTAGAATATGTGTATCATTTTTAAAATAATAAGCTTTGAGTAAATATCTTACATTTAAAATTATAGAAAATTTCCAAAAGGTAAATGGGGAATTTTAGACAAAGTCTGACACTGGGTGTGATGGATATTTCAGGCAGTAGATTTGAAAGCGAAGTATATATTTTTTTCTTTGAAAGGGAACTTTATTTTTATTTATTTATTTTTGTCTGCTTTGGGTCTTTGTTGCTGCGCGCGGGCTTTCTCTAGTTGCAGCGAGCAGGGACTACTCTTCACTGCGGTGCGCGGGCTTCTCATTGCGGTGGCTTCTCTTGTGGCGGAGCACGGGCTCTAGGCGCACGGGCTTCAGTAGTTGTGGCTCGCGGGCTCTAGAGCGCAGGCTCAGAAGTTGTGGTGCACAGGTTTAGTTGCTCCGCAGCATGTGGGATCTTCCCAGAACAGGGCTCGAATCCATGTCTTCTGCATTGGCAGTCGGATTCTTAACCACAGCGCAACCAGGGAAGCCTGGGAAGTATATTTTTAAAGACATACTTCCAAAGATTGAAAATGTTAAAAACTAGGAGAATCAAAATATTGTATTTGTTCAGGTCCTTTGGAAACCAGATAGTAAGATGTGATTTGATGTGCATTTTTGTCTACAAGGTTTCAGAGACTATGTATTGATGAATTCTAAGGTGCAATGAAGTAGTCTTTCTTTTTCAGTAATGATTTTTTTAAAAACTATTATTTAGAAATGATGTATAAATACCCCTAGTATAGTTAGCAAAGCAAGTATGACAATTTTAGATTTTTTTTTTTTAGTTCAAAGCACATAATTGTAATGAACAATGAATCCAAATTATCCAAACACTTTCCCAACCATTTTTGCTCAATATATTTAACAATTAGAGATTTATCAATTGTAAGCTTTATTCCAAACAAAACAAGGATTAGAGAAATGCACAGTTAAATAGTCAAATGTTTATTTAAAGATGATTTTCTTGAATCTCTTTTAAATAGGGAACAATCAACCTTAAATTGTTATTCTTCTTTTCTTTTTATAAACCTCCTCATTTTCTATTTGGATCTGTAATGTTGTGGGATATTATCATATTAAAGGAAACACTGTGGAACATTACACAAAGCTTTAAAGTTAAAAGTTAAACTTCTTTATTTTCCCATTTAGTCTTAGGTGCTTGGTAGCATTCATTTTCTTTGCTATTTTTCTTTCATGTCTTTGGTGGAGGTCAAGATCATGAGATCGCTGAGAGAGACCACCAGGCCCCTAAGCCAAACTTCTTTATGGCTTATATTCAAGTCCATGCCCCTTTATTCATGAACTCTTAGGAGTTAGTAAATCTTCAAATTTATCATAGGTGCTGAATCCAGCATCTAAATGGCTGACTTTGTGTCAGCTGCAAATTCCTGATCCAATCAGTAGTGACTGGGGAGATCAGGGTCACTTCACACAAAGCATGGAGACACGGGTATCAATACAAGTTTATGGTGTTGACCTAAGACAAATAGACTGTCGGTTATTTCCCCAGCAAAAATGGGTCTGTTTGAGATCAGCATAGAATTGTAATTCGGGGTCTGCACCCATGGCAAGCCACGTGCAAGTTTCTTGCAAAAATAGAGAAAACTCCTTTATAGAGGGGAAAGGGAAGTTAGGAGGGTTCTAGTAGACAGAGAGTTCCTTGGAGGACTTGAGAGTTCAAAGTGTAGTGACTTTTCTGACTGAGTTGTGCCAATCTCTCATTGGCTGAGCTCTTGCCAGGCAGGAAGAGGAAGTTTTTCTTCTTGCTGGGCTCTGCTAACATTGTAGGACATGAAAACTCCTCCTTCTGGCCTCTGTCTCTATTTTTATCGAGGTTTCTCTTTAATAATTTTTACAATGCTCAATACAAAGCAATGATCCTTGTTTCCTGGCTTAAAAAAAAAAAAAAGTTTTTTTCATTGTCTGTCCCATGAGTTTTTATCAAGTGTATTATGTAGTCAGGGATTCTCCACTTACTTTATCCCTAGTCCTATTTCTGGCTCATTTGGGATTTTCCATATCTGCCCTCAGGTAACAATATATACACATAGCTCTTCTCCTTGAGCTCTGTGGATCTACCCATATCAACCTAATTTTAGGTTGTTTGAAAGATGACACCAACTCTCAGAGATAATATCCTGTTATAAACCCTGCTGAGCAAGCCTAAATTATTTTATAACATTAGTTGCTGAAGAATGAAAGTGTGAAGCTCACATCTGTGTATCTATGAACAACTATTTTTCTGGACAAGTGCCCAATTTTGTCTAAAACAAAAAAAGTAATCTAGGTTCTTTCAAGACAATTTACATTTTCTAATTTTCGGAAGAACTACAGCCAAAACTTCCACGCAGGAAATGACTTCTTTTAATTCAACTGTCCATTAAAATACTGTGCAAATACCAGTTTTTGCTCTCAGTTTGTTATATTCAAACACTGTGTCAAGAATTAAATTAGAATAAACATAATTCACTTTGATCTCAGTTATGACATTCCTTGCTTTCCATGTACATGCAACCTATCTTAAGAGTTGCAAACTATACTAAACTTGAATATTATCAACATTTTTAGCCTATGTGTCCTTCCAGTATTTTCAGATACGTGCCACCAATTAATAAATTTCAAACACTTTTTTCATACTCCAAAAAGTGTTAACATGCTAATATATTCAGTCTATTCTTGTCCTTTACATGGCCTGACATTTTAAATTACTTAAAATAGCATTTTCATCTTAAAGTCTTTATACAGGATCTTATTTTTAATACACCACTTATACATTCCCAACATTCTTAAATATTTGAAGTAAAGTTTCTTCTATCTCCTTTATAAGCATTCCAAAGAGTATCCCAGAAAAAATATGAATAAGCTATAACTGTGTGGGTCTTCACATTCTGTAGCATGATTCCTTCCTTAAAATTCTCTTCATATGCTTCTCCATGAAATTTTACATAATACCAAAATATTTATTTTCATACTGAGTTAAGAAAGGGTACCCTAGACATAGTCATTATGTAAATTTGGTAATAATCATAATAAAATCTTCATCACTTTACACTTTATACAGTGCTTTCAAATAAATCATGTCATTAAAGTAGACATTTGTACTAGTCTCTATTTTAAGGAGAGATGTAAGAGGTGAAGTGAATTGTTCCAAATTGTGTACGAGAAAATAACAGACTCCAATTCAAGACCTCTGTCTTCAAATCATCTGAATTTCCTAACATGCTGATTCAAATTTCCCATTGTTGAACTTAACAATAAGTCAATTTAAAAGACACCATAATATGGATTACATTGTGATATGGTAATGCCCTAAGTCACTTAATAATTTTGCAGTGATACGTGCAAAGAGACAGAGGGAGAATGTGATCCCTGAGACATCACTTTCAGGAATTACATAATGAAAATCATATCATATTTATACTCTGTTCAATTATGCAGCAGTTGATGAGATAAATGTTGCCAGAATATCTGACTGAGTGCCAAGTTCTATTAGTTCTATCTTTCTAGCTCATCCCAACCTAAGCAAGAAAAACAAATGAACCCATTTAACACTTCCCTTTCCTCCAGGTATCACTCAATTATTTTTATCTTATGTAGATTCCTGTTTACTTGATTTTTTTTGTTGTTCTATATTTTCTACTAAAATATAAAGTCAATGGGGATAAAACACCTGACATATAGAAGAAGCTCACTAATTATTTGTCCAATGAAAAAATAAAGAGATGCTTCATGGATAAAAGAGTAATCATTTAAAAAATAATTCTACTTGTGTTGATAATCAAGAGTGAGGGGTTATAATACTAGAATGGATTATCTTTTGAAGATATGAATTCTTTTCTGCAGATCTTTTAAAGGTAGGCTAGAGTATCACAGAAGACCTTTGATTATTCTGGGTGCAAATAATTTAAGAATATCTTATTCCTTGGTTTATATTTCCTCTTTTAGCAATATTTTTGTTGGGTGCCTGTATTTAAAACTTGCTGTGTATATAAATAGTCTGGAAAATATAAAAGGAAACACATTTAGCCAAATTAAAAAACAATTTAAAGCATGTCAGAGACATGGATATGCAGAAAATTATTGATAGTAACTATAAATATTTGTATAATAATGACTACTTAATGATTTCTAGGATAAGTCAAAGGACAGTATTCCAACATACATGAGAGCAATGGTGTGTTTCTAGCATGTATTTACATGGAATCAGGTTTTGGAAAGTTAGATGAAATATATATGTATTCTTCCAGTGCAAAAACCAGTATTGGTTAAAAAATTTTAAATCTGGGATATTAAAATATGTTGAATCTTCATGTTGATAACACATAATTAATATCACACCAATTAAGAGAGCTAATGAAAATATAAATATGCTGGAGTTAAATATATGCTGTCCTTCATTCTGCTACCATTACTATAATCAAAATACAAAAAATCATCTAAGACTTAAGTTCAAATCCCAGCACACTTTTAGGGATCTTTATTTGCATTGACAGAATTTTTATGCATTCACTCAGTGAGTGCTTCCCTGTCTTTGCCTTAAGTCCTAACTGCAAAACAACTTTGAATGATTAATTAGTGAGTACTGGGTTGTACTGATGAGCTCTCAAGGACTTTCCATATCTATGGTTGACTTTTTTTTTTTTGAAGATATACTCTATTTATTTATTTATTTATTTATTGGAGTATAGTTGATTTACAATGCTGTGTTAGAGTCAGGTGTACAGCAAAGTGATTCAGTTATATATGTACATATAAACATTCTTTTTCAGATTCTTTTCTCATATAGGTTATCACAGAATACTGAGTAGAGTTCCTGTGCTATATAGTAGGTCCCTGTTGGTTATCTACCTTGTATATAGTAGTGTGTGTATGTTCATCCCAAACTTCTAATTTACCTCCCCCCACCCACATTTCCCCTTTGGTAAACATAAGTTTGTTTTCAATATCTGTATGTCTGTTTCTGTTTTATAAATAAGTTCATTTGTTTGTTTTCTTTTCTTTTTTTAAAAATTAGATTCCACATATGAGTGATACCATATGATATTTGTCTTTCTCTGTCTGACTTAATTCACTTAGTATGATAATTTCTAGGTCCATCCATGTTGCTGCAAATGACATTATTTCATTCTTTTTTATGGCTAATATTCCATTGTATATATGTTCCATATCTTCTTTATTCATTCCTCTGTTGACAGACATTTAGGTTGCTTCCATGTCTTGGCTATTGTAAATAGTGCTGCAGTGAACATAGGGGTGCATGTATCCTTTTGGGTTATGGTCTTCTCAGGATATATGTCCAGCAATGGGATTGCTGGATCATATGGTAGTTCTATTTTCAGTTTTCTAAGGAACCTCAATACTATTCTCCATAGTGGTTGTACCAATTTATATTCCCACCAACAGTGTAGGAGGGTTTCTTTTTCTCCACACCCTCTCCAGTATTTCTTGTTGGTAGACTTTTTGATGATGGCCATTCTGACTGTTGTGAGGTGATACCTCACTGTAGTTTTGATTTGCATTTCTCTGATAATTAGTGACGTTGAGCATCTTTTCATATGCTTTGTGGCCACCTGTATGTCTTCTTTGGAGAAATATCTATTTAGATCTTCTGCCCATTGTTTGATTGGGTTGTGTTTTTTTTTTTTTGACATAGAGCTGCATGAGCTGTTTGTGTATTTTGGAGATTAATCCCTTGTTGGTTGCTTCATTTGCAAATATTTTCTCCCATTTTGTGTGTTGTCTTTTTGTTTTATTTATAGTTTCCTTTGCTGTGCAGAAACTTTTAAATTTAATTAGTCCCATTTGTTTATTTTTGTTTTTATTTTCATTACTCTAGGAGGTGGATCAAAAAAATTATTGCTGCGATTCATGTCAAAGAGTGTTCTGCCTATGTTTTCCTCTCAGAGTTTTATAGTATCCAGTCTTACATTTATGTCTTTCATCGATTTTGGGTTTATTTTTATGTATGGTGTTAGAGAGTGTTCTAATGTCATTCTTTTACATGTAGCTGTCCAGTTTTTTCAGCACTGCTTATTGAAGAGACTTTTCTCCATTGTATATTCTTGCTTCTTTGTCGTAGATTAAGTGACCATATGTGAGTGAGTTTATTTCTGAGCTTTCTATCCTGTTCCATTGATCTGTATTTCTGTTTTTGTACCAGTACCATACTGTTTTGATTACTGTAGCTTTGTACTATAGGCTGAATTCAGGGAGTCTGATTCCTCCAGCTCTGTTTTTCTTTCTCAGGATTGCTTTGGCTATACAGGTTCTTTTGTGTTTCCATATGAAATTTAGAATTTTTTGTTCTAGTTCTGTGAAAAATGTCTTTGGTAATTTGATAGGGATTGCATTGAATCTGTAGATTGCCTTGGGTAGTATAGTCATCTTGACAATATTAATCCTTCCAATCCAAGAACATGGTATATCATTCCATCTGTTTGTATCATCTCCTATTTCTTACATCAGCTTCTTAGAGTTTACAGAGTAGAGGTCTTTTGCCTCCTTAGATAGGTTTATTCCTAGGTAATTTATTCTTTTTGATACAATGGTAAATGAGACTGTTTCCTTAATTTCTCTTTCTGATCTTTTGTTGTTAGTGTATAGGAATGCAAGAGATTTCTCTGTATTAATTTTGTATCCTGCAGCTTTACCAAATTCACTGATGAGCTCTAGTAGTTTTCTCATGGCATCTTTAGGATTTTCTATGTGTACTATCATGTCATCTGCAAACAGTGACAGTTTTACTTCTTTTTTTTCCAATCTGGATTACTTTTATTTCTTTTTCTTGTCTGGTTGCATGGCTAGGACTTCAAAAACGATGTTGAATAAAAGTGGTTACAATGGACATCCTTGCCTTGTTCATGATCTTAGAAGGAAAACTTTCAGCTTTTCACTGTTGAGAATGATGTTAGCTGTGAATTTGTCATACATGGCCTTCATTACGTTGAGGTAAGTTCCCTCTATTTCCACTTTCTGGAGAGCTTTTATCATAAATTGGTGTTGAATATTGTCAAAAGCTTTTTCTGCATCTATTGGGACGATCATATGTTTTTTATTCTTCAGATTGTTAATGGGGTTAATATATTAAATATATCATGCCACTCCCTTTTGGCCTGCAGGGTTTCCTCTGAAAAATCAGCTGATAACCTTATGGGAGGTTCCCTTGTATGTTACTTGTTACTTTTCCCTTGTTACTTTTAATATTTTTTCTTTGTTTTTAATTTTTGTCAGTTTGATTTATATTTGTCTCGGCGTGTTCCACTTTGGGTTTGTTGTATGGGCCTCTGCACTTCCTGGGCTTGAATGAGTGTTTCCTTTCTCATGTTAGGGAATTTTCTGCTGTAATCACTTTAAATATTTTCTTGGGCCTTTTCTGTCTCTCTTCTCCTTCTGGGACCCCTATAATGTGAATGTTGGTGTGTTTAATGTTGTCCCAGAGGTCTCTGAGACTGTTCTCATTTCTTTTCATTCTTTTCTCTTTGTTCTTTTCTGTGGTAGTGATTTCCATCATTTGGTTTTCCAGGTCACTTCTCTGTTCTTCTGCCTCAGTAATTCTGCTACTGATTCCTTCTAGTGTATTTTTCATTCCAGTTATTGTATTATTCATCTCTGTTTGTTCTTTAAATCTTCTAGCTCTTTGTTAAACATCTCTTGTATCTTCTTGGTCTGTGCCTCCATTCTTTTTCCAAGATCTTGGATCATCTTTACTATCATTACTCTAACTTCTTTTTCAGGTAGGTTACCTATCTCCTCTTTGTTTAGCTGTTCTTATGGGTTTTTATCTTGTTCCTTCTCTGAAACATATTTCTCTGCCATCTCATTTTGCCTAACCATTTGTGTTTGTGGACTCCTTTCTGCTGGCTGGAGGATCATAGCTCCTCTTGCTTCTGGTGTCTGCCCTCTGGTGGGTGAGGTTGGTCTTGCGGCTTGTGGAGGCTTCCTGGTGGGAGGGACTGGTGTCTTCCCACTGGTGGGTGGAGCTGGGTCTTATCCCTCAGGTGGGCAGGGTGTGAAGGGGTGTGTTTATAGGTGGCTGTGAGCTCAGTATGGCTTTAGGCACCCTGTCTGCTGATGGGGGGGAGGTCTGTGTTCCTATCCTGCTGGTTGTTTTGCCTGAGGTGTTCCAGCACTGGAGCCTGTAGGCTGTTGAGTAGTGCCAGGTCTTGATGCCAAAATGGCAATCTCTGGAAGACCTTATGCCTATCAATATTCTCTGGGGCCTCTGCCACCCGTGTTGTGGTTGACTTTCCAACAAACAAAATCCAAACAAAAAGATTAGCAAAAATCTTGTGATTGAAATTCAACATACCAGGCTGATCTGCAAAGCTTTCTAAATTCATGAGGAACAGTAGTTAAGGTCAATTGTAATGAACAGTCTTGGGGCTAGGACAAGTGAGTAGCAGTGTCTAGATATGATGAATGTTTCTTCCTTTCAGGGATGGAATTTTTAGCTTTTGATTTTTTTAGACTCCTAGAGTTATTGGCCTTCATATAGGCTCCATTCCAGCCATATTCTTTGTGGTTTTTCCCCCTTATCTACTTTTCTCTCTTAGTGCTTCAATTTTTGTAAATTGTGGTTAATGAACAGGTGATTATGATACTACCTGCTTTACATAAGGTGAGGACAGAAATGAAGCACTTTCAATTAAAATTTTTACACACTAACACACCATTTTTAAATTTTATAGTTGTCCATGTTCTCATGTTCTTTCTGGCTACAGTCAGGGCTGCCACTCCACTAAGTAGCCACTTACTAGTGTCCAACATCTCTCCTTGCAGGAAAAGTGGAAGTTCAGTCCTTTCCCCATGTGTTCTGCAAATCCCCAGGGAGTATCTTTCTGTTCAAAATCTATCGTAGTCTAGCTTAGCACATTTAATTCTGAGTTATACAAGCCTCAGATAACATGTTACCACTCTCTCTAAACAACTCAGCCCAACTGTAAACAGAACTCCCTGTTTATTTTCCTAAATACCAGAGTATGGTATTGAAGAAAATTTTAACTGAAGAGGCGGGAAGAAAAAAACAGATAAAAATAATAGTACACCATTGCTTTAGAATCAACAGCCCTGGATTTCCACAAATGTTCCTTATTAGTCACTTTTCTTTTTAGCTGGTTTCTTACACACAGACATCTTTCCCACATGTGGAAGCCCAGTCAGAAGAGGCAAAATCAGTTGACATTGTAATAATCTTTGCCTGGAGATTTGAAATACTTTTCTATATTATGCATACCCATTCTCCCAATCTTACTCAAACTCTGCTTTTCAGAAGGAACGTAAGATTGTACCTTGTATAAGCAGTGTGTCTAGTAAAGTGTGTTTCCTAAACAACAGAATTCTCAAAGGAGAATAATGCCTTGGCTGAAAGGGCATTTTGTCCACACTACACTAGCATCTGTCAGTATAAATGAAGATTCATTCAAATTTTAAAGACACAAAGGTTAAAATTCCTGTGTAATTAAAACAAAAATGATGACAAATTCTCACAAAAACACCTACTCTAAAGGAAAGGAAGTGAAAGTGTTTCAGTGACTTCTCATCTCTCATGAAAAAACATTTACCATATATTGACCTAAAAAGTGTTTTTTTTTTTTAATTTTTGTTTCAAGTTCATTTCTGTTGCCAATTATTTCTCAACATGAGGTAAAACTCTGTTCCAGCCCAATCAGAGAAAGTTCAGAGCCAGAGATAGTCATGAACATATACATTAGTTAAATTACAATCAGATAAATATACAAGTAAAACAGTACTACCATGAGGAAATAGGCATATTTACAAAAATTGTTTTTAGGAGAATTATGGATGTCTTGCTTCATAGTAATAAAAGAAATCACATGTCTTGCTTTGGACTTTCTAGGGTAAACCCTTCTCTTGATTCTATTTGTTGTGAACTATTTTAAGTGAATTTATTCTTTGGTAAAGAGTTGAGTACAAAGAGACCACTGAAGTAGAAGGCTTTTACAAAGCAGCTGCTCAGATCTACCATTTTGTTCTGAGCTGGAAGACTTTTGGATGCATGTACAGAAGTACTTTGTGTTCAGCCTACTCAGGATGGAGTAGTCTAACGATTTGTTTTCACATTTTATGCTTATGAAGAGAAATGGGCGGGAGTCCTTAAGTGTTCATGAATGAGAGCAAATACTATACCAAATAAAGTATAAGAATTGTAGTAACTGGAAATCATAAGAATGAACAAGGAGGAACTGAGACACTTTATTTTTAATTCAGTGTATAAAATATTTAGTGCTGGAATCAGATTCATTAAACACTTTACAATTTGTATTAAATTATAAACAAAATTATTGCAAACTCAGTCTTCTATTAAAAATCTTAAGTCCAGGCCAATGAATAACTGGTCCTAAATTTTACTATTAATTTAACACACATGAGGAATTCATTTGACATGATTCACCTTGGTTATCATGTTACAAAATTGGCCATGCCAAGAAGCATTTAATCTTTCTCCCAGCAAATAATTTCTGAAGGTCTGCTTTGGTCTAAGCACAGTGAGGTGGCTACCTTACTGAAACTTTAACAGATAAATAAGAACACATATTTTCAGTTACTTATGTGAATCATTACACAAAGTACATAGACCTGGATGGTAAAATTAAACAGACAAGGAAGATTTTATTCAAGAATATTGCAAGAGGGGAGACAGGCTAGAACTAGTCTGAGCTCTACTCCACTGGGGGGTATGGAGGGGAATGCTGGAGAATTTTCAAGAACTGGGATGGAGAAGGTTAACTGGCCTTACTCAAAGAATACTGGCAAGGAACTGTTAAAAAGATTTGCATCTCAAGGGGGCAGGGAAAGAATCTACAGTTACAGTGTTTCTAAGGTAAACAGTCTAAGAAATGGGAGATCAGGGGTCAAACCAGTATAAAATTTAGTCAAGCTGAGGGGAACATTAAGGTCATCTAAGTCAGTGGAGAGAAAATAAACATTGACTTTCTAAACTGAATTCAAATGATTAATACAAATTACATGGATAATCTTAACTAAAGAATCTGTGATCAAACCATATATTTGTTCGTTTTCATTTCCTTTTGAGTATCTGCTCATTTCCGCCAGCATTAGAGACCTGAAAATGGCAGTTTTGCTTGTCATAGGCATGCATATGATAATGAACAAACATTGATATTTCATAGATCACAATACAAATGTAAAGACTCCACTAAATTCCTTTTGGCATATTATTGTGCTTCGATTCAGTGTAGCTTTGTAGATCAGGCCTACAGAAGCCATTGAAAACACTTGTCATTCACCTCCTACTTTTTAAAACTTACCTTTCTGTTTTTTTGTACAAAACTGCATTATTGTGGCCCATGTTAATGTTTAGCATTATTGTGGGAAATATTTCAAATAAGAATCACCATAAAAGATTTAAAGGTATAGGTCAAGTTAGAAAACATTACCTACTCAAAATATTATTATAAAAAAATTCACTGTACACACACATGCAGTTTTCTTTTGGGAGAAAAGCTAGGACATATATCTCATTATAGGACATATATCTCATAAATAAGGTACAAACAAAAGGAACCAGATATTCTAAAAAAAGAAAAACGTTAAGTCTTTAGGACTATGTTAGTAAAATTGTGTTTTGAGAAGTCCTCTATGATTGGTGGAATAGTCACAAGAGCGAAAGTGAAGTTGTTTTTTCATAACTACCCTAATATCAGCAGGGTGACTCTCATTGTTTCTCAAAATAAAATAATGAAGAGGGCTTCCCTGGTGGCGCAGTGGTTGAGAATCTGCCTGCCAATGCAGGGGACACGGGTTCGAGCCCTGGTCTGGGAAGATCCCACGTGCTGCGGAGCAACTAGGTCCGTGAGCCACAATTACTGAGCCTGCGCGTCTGGAGCCTGTGCTCCGCAACAAGAGAGGCCCCGATGGTGAGAGGCCCGTGCACCGCGATGAGGAGTGGCCCCCGCTTGCCACAACTGGAGAGGGGCCTTGCACAGAAACGAAAACCCAACACAGCCAAAAATAAATAAATAAATAAATAAATAAATAAATAAATAAATAAATAAATAAATAAAATTAAATTAAAAAAATAAAGGAATTCCTTTAAAAAAAAAATGAAGAAAGTGAGGTTTATTTATTGGTAAAGCTTGACTTATATGAGGTATCTTAAAATAGGCAAAAGTCGCTGGAGAACATGTGTTTCCCATCCATATTTTGATAAGCTTTGTGGAATGCTTGTTTCCCAGTCCCTCCCCACAACCTTTAATGTTCCTCTGGGCACCACCTGGATGTTGGGGTTCTGAACTGAAAACCTCACTTTTGATCACTAGGAGCTTCTCTAGCTTAAGGCCTTGTAAAGCTACAAGTAGGTTAATTGAAAATAACCAAACATATTTAAAACAATGAGAATTATATATAATTTACAAGCCAGGAGACTTAAATATATATGTGTATATTTACATATATATAATATATGCACACATATGTATATATATTTTTATATAATATATATTTATTTATATCAGAAACTACAAATATAGACCAATGGGGTTCCACTGTGAACCTTCCATTGTTCCACCTGTTTTTACTTTAAGAAAATTGTTTTTGTTTTGTTCTGTCTAAATTTCCCTCCTCCTGGCATAGGTTTAACTTAACATCTTCTGTGTTGCATGCTGTTTTGGGCCTGCTAATGTTTTTTCTGGAGGTGACTTTCTGCTTTGCAGAGAAGTAGGTTCACGGTTGTAAAAGTTTCACACAAGTAAAGCAAAAAAAAATCTATTGTTTGTACTTTTTAATTTCCTAGAAGTTATATAGATCCTCTGTGTCCAATATAGTCAACAATATCTGCTACAGAATTGTGCTGTCTCTGGGTGTTATGTAGCACTGGGTAGCTTTTATTTTGTCTTCCTCCTCACTCCCCTCTTACTGTAATTAGGAGGGAAATTGTGGGGGAAGTACATTTCAGAAGAAGTATGAGCCAAAGATGGTTCATCCATTAGGCAAAAATCATAGCTGTCGTCTTACTTAATATGTTGTACCAATAAGCATATTCCTTGGCCACAGCATTTTAGAGTTTTAATGTTGAAACACTTTATGCCAGAAATTATATGGTAACAAATTCAAAATTTCCTAATGTTAAAATGTATTTAGTCATTAATATAATGCAATCTCTCTTTTCTGCTCTATGCTTTACTGACATATGTTAGTAATCTCCCTCTTCTATCTAAAAACATATTGACCAATATCGATTTTGCATGGAATTCTGGCATCCAGTAGGTGATTTCTAGTAAGCATCTATGCATATATCCTTACTAAAAAATAGTTAATAAATGTGCTTTTATATTTCTAGTTTAATGTATAGTTATTGTATAATTAGAAAAAAACTTTCCTAATTTAACCTATGTTTTTGCTTTGTTTTATTTTATTTTTTATTTACTCAGCCAACTAAACAAGTGACAATCAAATCAGAATAGATGACTTCTGTTAAGGTAATAAATTAAAAGGATCAATTACCTTAAGTCTATGATTACTATATTAAATTTTTCTGAAAAGGTACTTAAAGATTTTTAAGACATTATTTCTCAAAATACAAACCATATATATATATATATATATACATACACACACACACACATACATACATACATACATACATTTAAGAAGTAGAGGAGCTAAAAGAAGAAATAGTACTTCCATGATTGCAGTATTATAGGAAATTTGTTTACTTCTTCTAAAGTGTCATTCAGAAATCTGAATGCTTAGCTTTTGTAGAAGCTGTATATTCAGAAGTCCATGGAAGTGATATGTCATTAATGTTATTTCAATATATCTTAAGCTTTACTGAAATGTTATTTCCTTCAGTAGATATGGACAAATTGATATGATATAATTGTGTACATGTAGGTTATAAAGTTTTAACATTAAGGAAATTATAATGAAAGCTTGATTCCAGATTGACCCAACATGAAAATAATGTCTGAATAAGGCTAGGACTGTCAGGATAAAGGAGTTGTTGTTAATAGTATCAAAATCTAGGTCAATTGATAACCTTTGGATAAATTCTCATTCATTCCTTTATTATATTTTATTTTATTTTTATAAGCAAGTGTTACTGAGCACTTACTGTGTACTAAGTACTGGGCTATATATATTACATATCGTAAATAATTGGGGCATGGGCCTTGATTTTAGTGGCTCACAATCTAATTTACAAAACAGGTCAAGAATGCATATTCCACAGGGTTTTTAATGTTATATCTATATCTATATATCTAGAGAGAAAGAAAAAAGGAGAGAAGGAAGGAAGAAAGGAAAGGAAGGAAAGAAGGAGAGAAAAAGGGAGGGAGCGAAGGAAGGGAGAATATATACAGTACCTTGAGCATAAATGGCTCTTACATGTATGTGGTTATCTTCACCTTCTTTCCCACTTATTAATGGATGCATCTGTAGCCTGAAGTTACCTTTCTAAGTGTAGAACAAATTAGGCTTCAAACCTGAGATCTCTGAATCTTGATCAGTGTCCAGAGTCCTAAATGTGCTGCTTGCAGCTGAAATGCAACTGCTAGAAAAACGAAACTCAGACATTAGCTTACTGGGGCAAGTTATAGGACAGCAAATAGCTACAAGTGGCAACTGAATATAGGGGTTTGTTGATATGGAAAATACTATCATTTGCTCATATTTTATTATTAGTTCAGCATGTTTTCAGAGTTTCTTTATACTCTTAGAAATTTCCAACACATCTGTTTTGAAATTAGTGCAGAACACAATGAAAAACATTAAATATAACAGGTGACCTCTAATAAGAACAAACAAAACAAAAAAAAATAGCAACAATTTTAGAATTAAAAGTATGGAGGGCAAACCAGGCAAAAGCATTTGTAAAACTTTATGTAGGAGCACTCAGTAGAAGTCATATCCATTCATCTCTCCAAAAATTCACAACCTGAGACAAGGGACAAAGCCAGGGAGTCTATTCAGTGCTTCCTTGTCTCTGTCGAAATAGCACTGTTGACACCTACTTCTTTTCTATTTCTCTGGTGGCAGGATACAGAATTACCCTAGAAAGGAAAAGTGTAAAGGTAAGAGATCTCTTAAGTACTGATGGAGGTGAAGGTGAGTGGAGGCTGGTGATAACAGGAAGTATGGATGCTCACTAATCTCTGACAATTTCTTAGACTCATGGAAGTATGTTTAAATCAGGGCTTGAGCTCCCATGATAGGATTCCTTCTTTACAGGTCAGGGCACCATCAGGCCAAACTGAGTTCACAAAATAAATGTACCCAAACCTCTTAAGTTATTTTACCTTCCTACCTTATCATGTTTTGTTTGACAATTAAAAGCAGAATAAAACTTTAAAAAGTATTAATAAAAATGGAAATATGTGTTCTCCCTTATATTTATTCACTGTTATTTTATCACTGAATTGTTACATAGAAGGGAACAGCATTAATATTTTTTAGTTCTTGGAAGAAGTAATAAGATGGCACCAAGTACATAAAAACTATTTTATAGGTTAAGTTGTTCCCAGATTGTAGCTTATTCAGGTAAATTTATTCTTGAAGATTTTTTTTTTCCAAAAAATATCAAAAGTTTAGAAGATGAAAAGGAAAGAAAATGAGTCAGAAAATTTCAATACCTCAGTAATGGAATTTTTCACAGCTAAATAGGCTCTTAGCATTTTTTGCCTCATTGACGTATGCCAAATATAATACTAACAAAGAAATGAAGGACAAAATAATTCTGTGCCAGCCCCTGAATCATTTCCTACAGTTCCCTACATTAAATTAAAAGTACTTAATATTGCTGGGAAATGGGATTCAGGAAAGCACATGTCAAATAGTGTAGAAAAATCCTAATGGAAAACTTTCCTACCACGTGCACCAGCCCAACTGGACAGGAGCAGCCATCTAATGGTCTATGTGCTTTATTCTGTGTAGTGGACAGAAATCTCATGAAAATAAGGTTGATATGTCCTTCACCTTTTCATAGAAATGTTTTATTCTCTGTGTGTGTGTGTTTGTGTGTTTGATGTTTCACGCTTATTCCTTTTGTTGTGAGGGATTATTGATTTGTGACTATATTTATAGCATCTTTGTTTTGCTTGTTAACATTTCTTTCATGCATTCTCTTCTTCTAGTTTTGAAGGAATAAAGACAACCCCCTTGGGAGATTGTTGTTGTGCCTTCTTTTTCACTGATGCATCTTTCAGTGGAACACTTTCCCCAGGAAGAGACAGTCAGATTTCATACTCTCAGATTTGAGGGAATAAAGTAGCTGTGAGTGCTGGTAGGACTAGATGTATTGGTGTAATGGGAACTGCCCAAGCACTCTTGCAATGCTTAACCATTTAATTAGCATCTGCAGAAAGTTTCACACAATAAAACATTTCAAAAACCAGTATATGATCATTTCTTTATCAGTCAGTGAATCAAAGTCTTAATTTTAAAAACAACTTCCATCATGAAAGTAACAACAAATATTATGTCAGCTTTTTCCTCCTTATATGTGAGACACTTAGATAAGTAAATTAATCAAATCACATTAGTATCTCCTATCTTATAACAAATCTTTCATTATCAGTATTCTGTGCAATTTTAGAGTTAAGTGAGATAAGACTGTACCTGCACCATAATACATATGCCATTATTTGAGGACAGTAAAATAGTTTTATAGAAAAGAAATGATCAGTAAAACTAGCCATTTGGTATTACTATTCAACTCAGAGTATGTGAGTAGTTTCTTCAGAAATAGTCCCATATATTTCTATGCTTTAAATTTATTTGATTTATTTGATGAATTTGCCTTTTCAGTATTTTGAATTCTAATTAAAATTGTACATTGTATGAATGATAGGATTAATGCAAAAATTTAAGTTGATGAATTTAAGTTAATCATATTTTCAATGTTGCTAAAATAAACATCCACGTATTTTGTGTAATAAAAAATTACAAGATTTTTTTTTAAATTGTTAAACCTGTAAAAAGGGCAAAAAATTGCTATTAACTTTTACATGTAAATTCCAGGACTTCGTCAAATAGGTAGTCCAATAAAAACACTTGCTTTTTTCTTCCTATTTTATATATTGTTAGCTAGATTTTATTTAGAAGTACATGAGGACTCAGTATGACTGTTAGTATGAAATCCATGATACATATGTATTACGTATTTAACATGTAACTTGGTTGCTTTAATTCAATGTAATCAATTATTGCTATGGCCACTTAGTCATTACTTTGTCTTTTCATTGGCTTTCTGTGAGACCAACCCAGGTATTAAGACATCCAATATCATGGGAAGTATGATGTGCATGCAATTGAAAATCCATGAGTTATGGAATAAAAAACTCAGTGTACAAGTATTGGTTTTGCCTTTTATAAGATTATCGAAATCTTCCTTTTCTCCGAGTCACGTATCAATTTAAGGCAATTTTTAAAAGTTTAAAACATTTAGCCAAAATAAGAATAGTAGTGGATTGTAGAGTGGAAAAGGATGGGCTTTGAAGTGAAGTCCTGAGTTTGAATCTGACTTTGCCATTTCTTTAGTGGACGATATTGGCCTGGGTTAGTTATATTGC
This sequence comes from Balaenoptera borealis, assembly GCF_965194805.1. Taxonomy (NCBI): domain Eukaryota; kingdom Metazoa; phylum Chordata; class Mammalia; order Artiodactyla; family Balaenopteridae; genus Balaenoptera; species Balaenoptera borealis. The sequence continues at coordinate 86,700,279 of NC_138867.1, forward strand.
TGATTCTTGATTTTCTCATTTGGAAATAAGAGAAACGGTATCTATTAGAAGGATTTTGTGGTAATGATGAGAAATAATATCTACAAAAACATAGTCAATAGTCAGAATATGATACATGTTTTTTGAATATTTGATGAATATTATAAAAATTTAATGTAATAGGACAGTGTTTTTCATGTATTTCCTCTCCATAATGGAAGCTAAAGGAAAAGGAAAAGGACCTAATATATACGGACCACTTACTAAATTCCAGCCAGTGCACGAAAGTTAGCACTTTGCTCCCTAATTCAAATCACCCAGGGTACCTTAGACAGTCAGGTGAAATAAAACACCACAGCTTCTCCCTGACCCCCAACAACATGTGCAGCATGAGTGAGTGAGTTCATGTTACTAACACATAAGCCAGGAATCCCATGTCTTTCCCAGACACAAGGTTTCCCAGAACTTCAATTCATGCCATGATAAGACTGAGAAAAGCAATGTTTTCCCCGGCAAGCGTAGGTCTTCTTCCTTGAGACTTGCACAAGGCCATTTTCCCATGGCCATCGGGAGACTAGGGGGCGTGGAGAGTAGAGCGCACATCTCTCTCTCCCCCCACTCCTCCCAACAATTTCTCTTTTACCATCCTCTCTACTCACATTTTTCTCATTCCAATAATCTATACTTATATCTCCAGTCCTAGGGATTTTGATATGTTATCCCAATTCATTTTTTTTTTCTATCTCAGATTGCCTGTTAAATTGCCCTTTTAGGGACAAACAGGAAGTACTAGTATTATACCACAATACTAGTTCTGTGTAGTTAATCTACTAGATGCAATAATGCTGGAAGGACTGAAGCACTGGTAATTGAGGATAATCCTCTAAAATGAGGGAATAGGATATAATTGCTGCTGGGGGACATTTCATGTAATCATGTTTTGTTTACTCACAGTAATAAATGGGGGAGTAATCACTATGGCATGAACAATCTCAGGCAATAACCTTCTAAAAGCACATAAACCAACAGTCATTCCCAGGATTTGAAACACTTTCGATTTTTGTGGGTGTGTTGGTGTAGATCACTTTTATCTAATTATTCTGTTGAAGTCTGTTTGACATGAAAATGTCTCTACTCTTTCTAGACTCATACAGATTACTGGTCAGGAAAAGGCTCTGTGTGTATGGAAATTTATCCTGTATTTCAATGTAGGTAGAAGATATTGATAAAAGAGGTAATAAAATAGCAGTGTGGCCTTGTGGAAAGCAGTGAATCTAGACTATAACCTACTCCTCATCTTAACAGATAGAAAACTAGAAAAATAATACATGTAGCATTAATTAAATTCACTATTGTTGCATTCCTAACACTTTTCCATAAGGACTTTGTAGGCATTGATGCACAGAATCATCACAGGTTGCCAGATATAGCGAATAAAAATAGTGAATGTCCAATTAAACCTTAATTTTAGATAAAAATTTTTTTCATTATCTGTATGTCTCATGCAGTATTTGGGACATACTTATACTAAAAAAAGTATTGTCTATCTGAATTCAAATGTAATTTGGTATCCTATATTTTATCTGGCATCCCTAAAATTGCTTTAATAATTGTATTAATGATCCCCACTTGTATTAATGATCCCCACTATAAAGAAAAGAAATTGACGTTGAGTCACTTGCTCATTGCTGTACAGATATTCAGTTTGGAATAAAATCAAAATAGTCTGATAGTCTGGGTTCATAGTTCATGCTCCCAACCATTTTATTATACTTTCTACCTCAATGTTTACTCCTATGAGTTGAAAGACTGCTCGTGTGATCAACATGGTCCCACTCAACTCTAATCATCCATGATTCAATCCTATTTATCAAAGTAAAAAAGAGCTTATCCTTTAAATATTTATTCCACCTCATTGCTCCAGAATGAATGCCTTTATTTACACAGCGTCAGCACTAATGTAAATAACTTCCACATTTTTCTTGAGAAACTTTCCAGAAATCAATGTGCCATAAACAGCCAGTTATTTACTGTATCAGAAAATTGATTTCTGTAAGGCATCCTATGGATCTTACAGCTTATCTCCAAAGTTTTACCTGCTGATTACTAGTTATTTACTTGTAAAAATGGTAGTAAAATATACATGGATTTAAAATAGAAGAAAATAGCCCCTTCAAGTAACACCATGGTTTATTCTGTAAAACAGATCCAGGCCATGACAGACAGAGCAGCTATATACATGCTCAGAGACAAAAAGGATCTTCCAGTCATATAAAATGTAGTTTTAAATAGTTGTAGATTTTGGGGAGAGGGCTTATAAGGCGTTCCACTTTGTCTGGGCTCAGTAAAATATTTTGAACTTATTTTGTCTAACATCATCTCAGACAGATCCAAGTGACACTTTTCACACCATTAGTTGACTGATATGGGTCCAAGAACCTATTTTTAAAAATTTTTTATTGGAGTACAGTTGATTTACAATGTTGTGTTAGTTTCTGCTGTACAGCAAAGTGAATCAGTTATACACATACATCTATCCACTCTTTTTCAGATTCTTTTCCCGTATACATCATTGCAGAATATTGAGTAGAGTTCCCTGTGCTATACAATAGGTTCTTTTATTTATTTATTTATTTATTTATTTATCTATCTATTTATTTATTTATTTATGGCTGCATTGGGTCTTTGCTGCTGTGTGCGGGCTTCTAATTGCGGTGGCTTCTCTTGCTGCGGAGCTCTGGCTCTACGTGCACGGGCTCAGTAGTTGTGGCCCGCGGGCTCCAGAGCGCAGGCTCAGTAGTTGTGGCACATGGGCTCCATTGCTCCGTGGCATGTGGGATCTTCCCAGACCAGGGCTCGAACCTGTGTCCCCTGCATTGGCAGGCGGACTCTCAACCACTGTGTCACCAAGGAAGCCCAATAGGTTCTTATTGTTATCCATTTTATATATAGTAGTGTGTATATGTCCATTCCAATCTCCCAATTTATTCCTCCCCCCAGCCCTTTCCCCCCTGTAGCCATAAGTTGGTTTTTTTACATCTGCAACTCTATTTCTGTTTTGTAAATAAGTTCATTTGTACCTTTTTTTTTAGATTTCACATATAAGTGATATCAGATTCTATTTTTAACCAGAATGGAGACAGGGTAGGGCATGCCCTACTGTTTCACATCTTCACTATCCTACTGGACTAGTCCTTATATTTTTCTTTTTCCCACAATAATATTTTTGTCATGTACGTATGAGACACATTGCGTTGGATAACAAATAATAGATGTTGATTTGATAAAATACACTGCTAGTCATGTGCAACACCTAGTTAACACTAATCTTTTCTCGTACATAAGAAAGCATATCTGAGAGCATGAGTGAGTGAGAAGGATTTAAAGGGATAGCCTTACACCTCACTAATTTATTTTGTAAAGGAAAACATTTGCTAACTCATCGTAACATTAAAACATTGTAATGTAATGTTACAATTATTATAACACCTAGGATGTGAGTCACTGTATAACGTAGGGAGCTATGCATATGATTATGAATATTCTTCTGCTTAAAATCCTTCAAAGACTTTCCTCTAAAGTCATCATAATTTATTGGACACACAAAGCCCTTTATACTGAGTCCATGACTTATCTCCCCCCTCTCTCCTCTTTCACTTTCCCTCATGCTTCCACTTGTCATGTCTGGAACATGTAATTTAACTTTTGGTGTCTTTGCTTGTGTTCCTCATCTGCCGAGATCACCCTTTTCCTATATTTTATGCATATTCAACTTTCAAAGCTCAACCCAAATGCTACCTTCCCCATGATATCATATACATACACAGAAAAAAAATTGTTTTTTCTTGGTGCTCAAGTAACATTTGTTACCTCTTAATTAGAACTCTTCTTCGATAATATTTGTTGATAAATTTATTTTTGATATTACATAATGAAATCTGTTGGGACGGGGCTAACATGTATTTCCCATTATACCCCCAACATGATGTCTGTGATTTAGAAGGAATATAGTAGATGTTTGTTAAATGAATAACTAAATGGAAAACAACTATATACTAATCTTAGACTCTATCACAAATACACACTGCTTATAAAGAGGGAAATTCCCCAAATAATTATTACTTAACAGTTGATAGGGCCAGAAAATTTTTTTGAGGACCAAGAAAATAGTTAATGATGTGATTTGGAGTCAAATATAATGGAAAGTATTATGATTTTATAAAAAATAATAAAAAGCATGATCTTGAAATAGACAAAACTAAATTTTCATCAGAAATTCTCTACTTTTAGTTGTGAAGTCAATGGGTAATGATTTAACTTCTCTGAGAGTCATTGTTATCATCTGTAACGTGTGAATAATAATAATAAAGGCGGAGGAGGAAGTGGAGGAGGAAAAATAATGAGTTCAATCTCTGATACATAGTAGATGAGCATTAAATATGAATTTACTTCTTCTTTCCTGGGGTCTTGTGAGCTAAACCTTTGAACTAGCCATGATGATGGAACATGCCAAGTTAAAGCTGACTAGAAATAGGGAACTTAAAGATAAATATAGAATATGCAGGCATTGAGTTATTTAATTATGAAGAGATTGGATGAAATTTTCAAAATTTGATTTAGACCATTTTACAGGGTTACCTTTTAAATTCTTTTAAATATTCTTGTTTGATAAATTCAATTTTATAATAATCTAGTTTCAGGTGTGAAAAGACTACTAAAATTTTCTTGACATGTTTGCAATATTTTTTTATTATCACACCTAGTATCTTTATTTCAGTAACTCCACATGGAAGCCAGTCTCTTTATAGTTTCTTCTTTTGGAAACTATGTCAGCCTCCTCTGCATCTTTCTATCACATTTATCTTAAACTTTCTGGTGTGTTATGTAAGACAATACTAGCACCTTCTACTTGAAGTAGGTAGAAATGACAGGATGAAAAGCTGACTATGAAAAAAAACCCTGACTCATTTGCAAAATAGTGCAACATTTTTAGCTGCCTCTAAGATAAACATTTTGAAACAAAGCATACCTTTTGCCTATTTTTATTTCCTTTGAGTATGTAGCTCTCTGAATAGAGCTCATAATAAAATGAACACTTTTGGTAGTTAATTGGCTACCTACTTTATTGACTTTTCTACTTGATAGAGGAAATGTCTACATAGGAAAGCTACCTTTTCATTAAGGGATTAGGATTTGGGTTAAATATTAAGAAATTATGATTCTTAAGGATTAAAATATAAGAGTTAAAAGATCATCTAAGTATGATTAACAATTTAAATATGTTATACTCAGCTTTACTACAGTGATATAAATATTCAGGCAAATACTATTCATCTTATCAGGAAACTGACTCAGTGGTTTAGGATAAACAGGTATATCTTAACTTATGGGAGTTAAGAAACCCAAGCTGTTCTCTTGATGGTAATCAGAGAGGCTGTTCCATATTTATCTCCGTTTACCTTCACCAGGCTATAACCTTGAATTTTCTAGACTTTCCTAGAATATGGTCTTTTATAGACAATGTCAATAATACCATAATATCCAATATCTTTGGAAGTTTATTTTTAGTGCTCCATGCAATTATATTCCAGGGGAGGAATCTCAGGAACATCTATAGGAAGAAACTATAAAACTTACTGTGGGGCTTAACATAAACTGAAACCTCTATTGTAGGACAATTTGACAGAGACCCATTTCTCCCCTGGTCTTCACTGCTAAATGCAACTAAAACCCTTGGAAATAGTGAGAGAGACAACAAAAGGAGATCCTAAAAGGTGTTAGGAAGAAAACAAACTGGTTTGGGGTCCCAGGATTAGAGGAACACAGCACCAAGGTATTTTACATCCTCCTATTAAAAGACAAAGGTGACCAAGACTGCGTGTTTCCCAAACTCAAACTAGGAACAGAAAGCATTCCAGGTAGGCCCCTTCCTCTCTTGTATGAATGGGAGCCATGCCTTAAACACCAGGTTGGACCTGGCAGAACTAGCACGGGAGATTGATCTGGAGTTCCACTAGCAATACGGACTCTCTTTCCGTGCTGGTGCCGGTCCTGAGATTTCTTTACCTTGTCTAGAGACACCAGGGAAGCTGATGGGGAGGGGATAAGGTGGGGTCGGCGTACTCATAGGGAGATCACATCACAACACAACAAGTACTCCAGGGACCACTCTCCATCTCCAAGTGACAGAGATGATCCTACCACAAGAAGCATACAGCCAGACAACTTTCTTCATCTTAGTGGGCCAGAGACTCCCATCCTCCACCAAGATATATCAGATGGCCAGAACTGGGGAAACCCTTTCTCCTTCCTAAGGCAGCACCAGCATGGAACAGTGGGAACACCAGCAGTACCACATAAACCAAGCAGACCAAAATAACAGTGTGAAGTCTCTGAAAACTGAGCTGTCATTAGAACCACAACCAACCCACACAAGTAGGTCTGGACATGTATGCTAAATCAAAGCATCTCACCCTGAGTTCCGGTGGTAGGCTCAGTCCATCCAATCCAGCGTGCACTGCATTTAGCCATTCCCTAGATTTTGAAAAGCCTGTGGATGTTTCAGATCAAAGAACTGGGTGGGAGATCAACAAAAAACTGGCTAATGAAAACACATGCTATATCTATGGGGAAAATGAAGGGAATGATGATGAAAGAGATACTGAGTATTCAAACTGTCCATCCACCTAGAAATTGAAGCAAATACCACTTTGGAGTTTGGGTCAATCGTGCAATCAGTTTTGTGTGTCAGGGAAACAGCTTTTGAAAAGGAGGGGTTTTCCAGTATTGGATCTTATCAAAGGAACCAGTGGTGGGTCTAGTGACAAATTCAATAAAGTTAGATAATTGCATTTATAAAGTAATCCTAATGTACATCACCCTTGAGAAACTTATTTTCTTTGAATATCAATCTGGTCAATTTTGAGGAGACAAATGAATAGCCAATGAACACTAAGTTTGTTTTTTTTCTTTAATCGGACTATAATTACTTTACGATGTTGTGTTAGTAAAGTGTTTCTAACCGTACAACGGTTAGTAAAGTGTGTTTCTGCTGTACAACGAAGTGAGTCAGCTACATGTATACATATATCCCCTCCCTCTTGAGCCTCCCTCCCAACCCCCCCATCTCACCCCTCTAGGTCATCACAGAGTGCTGAGCTGTTCTCCCTGTGCTCTGCAGCAGCTTCCCACTATCTATTTTACACGTGGTGGTATATATATGTCAGTGCTACTCTCTCAATTCGTCCTACCCTCCCCTTCCCACCCCTATGTCCACAAGTCCGTTCTGTACGTCTGAGTCTCTATTCCTGCCCTGCAGATAGGTTCATCAGTACCATTTTTCTAGATTCCATATATATGCGTTAATATAGGGTATTTGTTTTCAGAGAACACGAACTTTGTCATGTTGAGTCCTCAGGATGGGTCCAGTGTCAGCAGAAACCATAAAACTCTTTTCTTCTCAACTTCTGTCAGTGAATAAGTATCACACCAGATACCAGATGTGTGTTCTGTCATATTGAGACAATCACCCAGCAAGATTACAGTAAACATAGGCAACACTGTTGAAGAAAAACTGATTGGACAACTTTTCCTTCTTAATATAAAAGATAGTTGAGCAGATATACTTTAAGGGGATCTTTATAATCCTGCTGAAAAGAGAAGGAAATCAGACTAAATGTATGTCTATTAAGGCCAATGTAAACAAAAACTAGAGGCCTGACTAAAGGTTCTCTTTTCTGGGTATTTACCCAGAGCACCAACATCTCAGTTCTCACCCGGCAAATAGGACTTGATGCTTAGAAGTTCCCTCTAAATGTTCCACTCACCTAGTTCCTTCCTGTCTCTCCCTCTCTTGCTAGTTAGTTGACCAGTTACTCTGACCAGAGGACTGCTAGAAGTTCTTTCGGATTCCTTGAAGAAATATACTATACCTATATACTAATATGTTTATATTGGTCACATTTTGTGGTTTTTACACAAATGGTGCTATATTAAATTCACTTTTCTCTTCCTTATTTCAATTTAATGAAATATCTTCAAGTTTGTCCTATTCAGTGCATACAGAGCTGTCTCTCCCGCCCCCCGTGGGCCCCCCCCAACCCATGCCATGGCCACATGATAGTATTCTCTTTTATGAATTACCGTAATTTATTCAGGTTTACTAAATGACATTTAGGGTTTTCTAATCTTTTGCTGTTATAAAAATGCTGGAACGAATGTTCTTAAGCTTACTTCTTCGTGAATGTGTAATTGCATCTGCAGTATATATTCTAATAAGTACATTTTCTGAGTCAAAGAATATGTCCATGAAATGGTTATAGGTAATGTAGACAGTGCTTTACAAAGATGTAGAGTCAGTTACACTGTGTCAGCATGTATGAGAGTATTGCTTGCTTCCTTGTTTTGAAATATTCAAAATGTTCATCTATAATCCCATTTATCCTGATCTATCCCCTTTGGGATTCAACACAATTACTGATTTTAAAAAAATGGAATAGGTCAGGAAAGAGCTCCATCTACTCCCCCATCAACAAAATTTTCAATGTAGGATTTCGCCAGGCATTGTAACAATAGTATTTTCATTGGTATCAGTTTCCTGCTAAAATATAAGTGCCTGGACATTACGGACAGACCAGCAGAGTTATCCCATCCCCCCGCCCCCAACAAAATGGATTGATTTCTTCTCAGTGACCTGCTCCTGACTCCAGTGATCTCTGTTTTCCTTGCCAGAGACATAGTGGGTTAGATGTGTTTCTCATTTTTGGACACTTGCATGGCCAGAAGCAGCTCCATAAAATAACACAGAACAGAGGTTTTTATTCCTCATTACCAAAGCATGCTTTTGTGTAGAAATAAGCAAAGCATATTCTGATTTGTATGCATCATATTTTTAGTCTACAGTTACTCCCATTCCTCCTTTGATAAAGACTTGTATCAAAGGAAATTGTCTGTATAGAGTACAAAAAAATCACTTGTAGTCCCCAAATTAGTATTTACCACACCATGCCCAAAGAAATCAATCTATTGCCAGGTCAATAACTCACTGTTCAATAGCATTTTCTGGTACTTGGTCAATTTGGGGATTTCTGTTGAAGGAAATATTAGAATCAATTGCTTATAGAAGGACTAACTTGAAAACCCAAAAGGCAAACTTAAAAGTTATATATAAAAACAAAGAGTTTATGTTTGTTTGAAAAACTTTGTTTCACACACACACACACACACACACACACACACACACGTGTGTGTGTGTGCATGTTGTATAAGGAGAAGCCTGTATAGATTAGCACATTCTGTGGCATCTATCAGTATAAAGGGATAACATTTGCTTTCTAAATTTTCAAATGTAAATGAAGTGCAATTATTTTAAAGAGCTTTAAATTTTTTTTCCTTGAGCAACTTTTTTTTTCTTTTCATAAGAGTCTTATTTCTGTAAGGAAAAAAAAATCCTAAGTAGCATAAATCTTGGATGGCATTGCAGCCCTAAATAGATAATTCAGAGTGCTGTAATTACTTTTTTAAATTTTTATTTTATATTGGAGCATAGTTAATTACTAAAGTTGTGTTAGTTTCAGGTGTACAGCAGAATGATTCAGTTATACATATACATGTATCTGTTCTCTTTCAAATTCTTTGCCCATTTAGGTTATTACAGAGTATTGAGCAGAATTCCCTGTGCTATACAGTAGGTCCTTGTTGGTTATCTATTTTAAATATAGCAGTGTGTACATGTCAGTCCCAAACTCCCAATCTATCCCTCCTTATCCCTGGTAACCCTAAGTTTGTTCTCTAAGTCTGTGAGTCTGTTTCTGTTTTGTAAATAAGTTTGTTTGTATCCTTTTTTTTTTTTAGGTTCCACATATAAACAATATCATATGATATTTGTCTTTCTCTGTCTGACTTACTTCACTTAGTATGATAATCTCCAGGTCCAACCATGTTGCTGCAAATGGCATTATTTCATTTTTTTAATGGCCGAATAATACTCCATTGTATATATGTACCACATCTTCTTATCCATTCATCTGTTGATAGACATTTAAGTTGTTTCCATGTCTTGGCTACTGTAAACAGTGCTTCAATGAACATTGTAGTGCATGTATCCTTTTGAACCATGGTTTTCTTCAGATATATGCCCAGGAGTAGGATTGCTGGATCATATGGTAATTCTATTTTTAGTTTTTTAAGGAATCTCCATATTGTTCTCCATAGTGGCTGTACCAATTTACACTGCCACCAACAGTGTAGAGGGTTTCCTTTTCTCCACACCCTCTTCAACATTTATTGTTTGTAGACTTTTTGATGATGGCCATTCTGACTGGTGTGGGGTGATATCTCATTGTAGTTTTGATCTGCATTTCTCTGATAATTAGTGATGTTGAGCATCTTTTCATGTGCCTCTTGGCCATCTGTATGTCTTCTTTGGAGAAATGTCTATTTAGGTCTTCTGCCCATGTTTTGATTGGGTTTTTTGGTTTTTTTTGATATTGAGCTGCATGAGTTGTTTGTAAATTTTAGATATTAATCACTGTTGGTCGCATCATTTGCAAATATTTTCTCCCATTCTGAGGGTTGTCTTTTTGTTTTGTTTATGGTTTTCTTTGCTGTGAAAAAGCTTTTGAGTTTAATTAGATCCCATTTGTTTATTTTTGTTTTTATTTCCATTACTCTAGGAGGTGGATCCCAAAAAATATTGCTGTGATTCATGTCAAAGAGTGTTCTGCCTATGTTTTCCTCTAAGAGTTTATAAAACTGTAAGTATCCAGTCTTACTTTTAGGTCTTTAATGCATTTTGAGTTTATTTTTGTTTATGGTGTTAGAGAGTGTTCTAATTTCATTTTCTTACATGTAGCTGTCCAGTTTTCCCAGCACCACTTGTTGAAGAGACTTTTTCTCCATTGTATGTTCTTGCCACTTTGTCATAGATTAGTTGACAATAAGTGCATGGGTTTATCTCTGGTTTTCTATCCTGTTCCATTGATCTATATTTCTGTTTTTGTGCCAGTACCATACTGTTTTTATTACTGTAGCTTTGTACTATAGACTGAATCAGGGAGCCTGATTCCTCCAGCTCTGTTTTTCTTTCTCAAGATTGTTTTGGCTATTTGGGGTCTTTTGTGTCTCTATACAAATTTTAAGATATTTTTGTTCTGGTTCTGTGAAAAATGCCATTGGTAATTTGATAGGGATTGTATTGAATCTGTAGGTTGCCTTGGGTAGTATAGTCATTTTGACAATATTTATTATTCCAATCCAAGAATATGGTATGATATATTTTTCCATCTGTTTGTGTCATCTTCAATTTCTTTCTTCAGTGTCTTAGAGTTTTTGGAGTACAGGTCTTTTGCCTCCTTAGGTAGGTTTATTCCTAGGTATATTATTCTTTTTGATGTGATGATAAATGGGATTGTTACTTTAGTTTCCCTTTCTAATCTTTCATTGTTAGTGTATAGAAATGCAACAGATTTCTGTGTATTTATTTTGTATCCTGCAACTTTACCAAATTCATTGATGAGCTCTAGTAGTTTTCTGGTAGCACTTCAGAATTTTCTATGTATAGTATCATGTCATCTACAAACAGTGACAGTTTTACTTCTTTTTTTCCAATTTGATTTCTTTTTCTTTTCTGGTTGCATGGCTAGGACTTCACCACTATGTTGAGTAAAAGTGGTGAGAGTGGACATCCTTGTCTTGTTCCTGATCTTAGAGGAAATGCTTTCAGCTTTTCACCATTGATTATGATGTTAGCTGTAGGTTTGTCATATATGGCCTTTATTATGTTGAGGTATGTTCACTCTGTGCCAACTTTCTGGAGAGTTTTTATCATAAATGGGTGTTGAATTTTGTCATAAGCTTTTTCTGCATCTATTGAGATGATCATATGGTTTTTATTCTTCAGTTTGTTAATGTGGTATATCATACTGATTGATTTGTGGATATTGAAGAATCCTTGCATCCCTGGGATGAACCCCACTTGATCATGGTGTATGATCCATTTAATGTGCTGTTGGAATCTTTTTGCTAGTATATTGTTGAGGATTTTTACATCGATGTTCATCGGTGATATTGACCTGTAGTTTTCTTTTTTTGTCACATCTTTGTCTGGTTTTGGTATCAGGGTGATGGTGGTCTCATAAAATGAGTTTGGGAGTGTTCCTCCCCCTGCTATATTTTGGAAGAGTTCGAGAAGGATAGGTGTTAGCTCTTCTCTAGATATTTGATAGAATTCTTCTGTGAAGCCATTTGGTCCTGGACTTCTGTTTGTTGGGAGTTTTTTTTTTTTTTTTTTTTTTTAAATTCCACTCGGTAGGTGGGAGTGAGTGGAAATTGCTAAAGAACTTTTTTTTTTTTAATTTTATTTATTTATTTATTTATGGCTGTGTTGGGTCTTCGTTTCTGTGCGAGGGCTTTCTCTAGTTGCGGCAAGCGGGGGCCACTCTTCATCGCGGTGCGCGGGCCTCTCACTATCACGGCCTCTCTTGCTGCAGAGCACAGACTCCAGACGCGCAGGCTCAGCAATTGTGGCTCATGGGTCTAGTCGCTCCGCGGCGTGTGGGATCTTCCCAGACCAGGGCTCGAACCCGTGTCCCCTGCATTGGCAGGCAGATTCTCAACCACTGCGCCACCAGGGAAGCCCTGTTGGGAGTTTTTAAATCACAGTTTCAATTTCAGTACTTGTGACTGGTCTGTTGATATTTTCTATTTCTTCCTGGTTCAGTCTTGGGAGATTGTACTTTTTTAAGAATTTGTCCATTTCTTCCAGATTGTCCATTTTATTGGCATATAGTTGCTTGTAGTAGTCTCTTATGATCCTTTGTATTCTTGTGGTGTTGGTTGTAACTTCTCCTTTTTCATTTCTAATTTTACTGATTTGAGCCCTCTCCCTCTTTTTCTTGATGAGTCTGGCTTAAAGGTTTATCTTTTGTTTATCTTCTCGAAGAACCAGCTTTTAGTTTCATTGATTTTTTTTCTGTTGTTTTCTTTGTCCCTATTTCGTTTATTTCTGCACTGATATCTTTCCTTCTACTAACTTTGGGTTTTGTTTGTTCTTCTTTCTCTAGTTGGTTTAGGTGTAAGATTAGGTTGTTCATTTGAAATTTTTCTTGTTTCCTGAGGTGTAAGACTTTATCGTTATGAACTTCCCTCTTAGAACTGCTTTTGCTGCCTGCCATAGGTTTTGGATCATCGTGCTTTTGTTTTCATTTGTCTCTAGGTATTTTTTGTTTTCCTCTTTGATTTCTTCAGTGATCCATTGGTTGTTTAGTAACATATTGTTTAGCCTCCATGAGTCTGTGTGTTTTACAGTTTTTCTCTCGTAGTTGATTTCTAATCTCCAAGCGTTGTGGTAGGAAAAGATGCTTGATATGATTTCAATTTTCTTAAATTTACCAGGGCTTGCTTTGTAGCCCAGCATGAGATCAATCCTGGGGAATGTTCCATGTGCACTTGAGAAGAATGTGTATTGTGCTGCTTTTGGATAGAATACTCTATAAATATCAATTAAGGCCATCTGGTCTAATGTGTCATTTAAGGCCTGTGTTTCCTTACTGATTTTCTGTCTGGATGATCCATCAGTTGATGAAAGTGGGGTGTTAAAATCCCTCACTATTATTGTGTCACTGTTGATTTCTCCCTTTATGGCTGTTAGTATTTGCCTTATATATTGAGGCACTCCTATGTTGGGTGCATTTATATTTAGAATTGTTATATCTTCTTCTTGGATCGATCCCTGGATCGTTATGTAGTGTCCTTCTTTGTCTCTTGTAACAGTCTTTATTTTAAAGTCCATTTTTTCTAATATGAGTATTGCTACTCCAGCTTTCTTTTGATTTCCATTTGCATGTAATACCTTGTTCCATCCCTTCACTTTCAGTCTCTATGTGTCCTTAGATCTGAAGTGGGTGTCTTTTAGACAGCATATATATGTGTTTTGTTTTTGTATTGATTCAGCCAGCCTATGTCTTTTGGTTGGGGCATTTAATCTGTTTTTGTTTAAGGTAAATATCGATATGTATATTCTTACTGTCATTTTGTTAAGTGTTCTGTATTTGTTTTTGTAGGTGTTTTTTTCTTCCCTTCCTCTTCTGTTCTCTTACGTGGTTTGATGACTAACTTGAGTGTTGTGTTTGGATTCCTATTTCTTTTTTGTGTGTGCACCTCTTGTAGATTTTTGGTTTGTGGTTACCATGAGATTTTGATATAGTGGTTTATATGTAAACAAGATTGTTTTAAGTTGCTGGTCTTTTAATTTCCAATATCCTCCATTTGTGCTCTCCTCTTCTCACAATTGCTGGTTTTGATATCATATTTGTGTGCAGATGATTTCCTGCCTTATTTTATGTCTTTACCAAGAAATTCATAATTTTCTTGTTTCTAGTTGTGACCTTTTCTTTTCCACCTAGAGAAGTTCCTTTTGCATTTGTTGCAGTGCGGGTCTGGTGGTGCTGAATTCTCTTAGATTTTGCTTGTCTGTAAAGCTTTTGATTTCTTTGTCAAATCTGAATGAGAGCCTTGCTGGGTAGAGTATTCTTGGTTGTACATTCTTCTCTTTCATCACTTTAAATGTATCATGTCATTCCCTTCTGGCCTGCAGAATATCTTCTGAAAAATCTGCTGATAACCTTATGGGAGTTCCCTTGTACGTTATTTGTTGCTTTTCCCTTGTTGCTTTTAATATATTTTTTTTGTCTTCAATTTTTGTCAGTTTGATTACTGTGTGTCTCAGTGTGTTCCTCCTTGGGTTTATCCTGCCTGAAACTCTGTGTGCTTCCTGGACTTGGGTGACTGTTTCCTTTCCCACGTTAGGGATGTTTTCAGCTATAATATCTTCAAATATTTTCTCGAATCCTTTCTCTCTCTCTTCTCCTTCTGGGACCCCTACAATGTGAATATTGGTGCATTTAATGTTGTCCCAGAGGTCTCTTAGACTGTCCTCATTTCTTTTCATTCTTTTTTCTTTATTTTGTTCCATGGCAGTGGTGTCCACCATTCTGTTTTCCAGTTCATTTATCCATTCTTCTGCCTCAGTTATTCTGCTATTGATTCCTTCTAGTGTATTTTTCATGTCAGTTATTGTATTGTTTCTCTCTGTTTCTTCCTTAGTTCTTCTAAGTCTTTGTTAAACACTTCTTGTATCTTCTTGATCTGTGCCTCCATTCTTTTTCCAAGATTTTGGATCATCTTTACTATCATTACTCTGAATTCTTTTTCAGGCAGATTGCCTGTCTCCACTTCACTTAGTTGTTCTTCTGGGGATTTATCTTGTTCCTTCATCTGGGACATACTCCTTTGCAGTCTCCTTTTGTCTAATTTTCTGTGATTGTGGTTTACATTCTGCAGGCTCCAGGGTTGTAGTTCTTCTTGCTTCTGCTGTCTGCCCCCTTGTGGATGGGACTATCTAAGAAGCCAGTGCAGGCTTCCTGGTGGGAGGCACTGGTAGTGCCCACTGGTAGGTAGACCTGGGTCTTGTCCCTCTGCTGGGCAGGACCGTGTCAGGGGGTGTGTTTATCAGGCATCTGTTTATTCAGGAAGACTTTAAGCAGCCTGTCTGCTGATGGCTGGGGCTGTATCCCTGCCCTGTTGGTTGGTTGGCCTGAAGTGTCCTGGAAATGGAGCCTACGGGCTGTTGAGTGGGGCCAGGTCTTGTTGAGAAAATGGTGGTCTCCAAGAGGGTTTATGCCAATGAGTACTCACCAGAACTGCTGCTGCCAGTGTCCTTGTCCCTGCAGTGAGCCACAGCCACCACCCCCCACCCCCCGCCTCCACAGGAGACCCTCCAATACTAGCAGGTAAGTCTGGCCCAGTCTCTTATGAGGTCACCACTTTTTTCCCTGGGTCCTGGTGTGCTTGAGACCCTGTGTGCACCCTCCAAGAGTGGAGTTTTGGTGTTCCCCAGGCCTGTGGAACTCCTGCAGTCAAACCCCACTGGTCTTCAAAACCAGATTCTCTGCCGGCTCCTCCTCCTATTGCCAGACCCCCGGGCTGGGGAGCCTGACATGGGGCTCAGAATTTTCACTCCAGTGGGAGAACTTCTATAGTATAATTGTTTTCCAGTTTGTGGGTTGCCCACCTGGCGTGTATGCGATTTGATTTTTATCGTGATTGCTCCCTTCTACCATCTCATTGTGGCTTTTTCTTTGTCTTTGGAGGTAGGGTATCTTTTCTGGTAGGTTCCAACATTTTGTAAGTTATTGTTCAGCAGTTAATTGTAATTTTGGTGTTTCTATAAGAAGAGTTTGGTGAGCTCACATCCTTCTACTCCACCATCTTGTCTTCTCCTCTCTCTAGAGTGCTGTAATCTTATTTAATGGAAGAATAAATTCTTGTCACTGGCATTATGTATGTGTATGTATATATACACACATATGTATACATTTCATACTTTCAAAATACATTTCATACTTTCAAAAAAGATTTGAACTTCATTAGAAGTTTTATTGGAAACCTCAAGCATTTTGATTGCCAATTAAGGTACAGTAAACATCTGTAGTAAACCAAAAATGATGTAATATTGTAGTAAATTGCATTATTGTATCAACTGAGAGCTTACACAAAACACAAACTATTACAGGAAAGAAATTTTTCTAAATTCTGTACAAATGAGTATAACTTGATAGAAAATCCTCACTATAATTGTACCAAAAAGTCAAATGATGTAGCCATTTTATTTACAGTTAGTTATATGAAAATTCTTAATGTAATGTTAATATAGAGAAATTGACAGCTTATCAAAAAGAGTCCTCATAAACAATTAAATTTTTTTTCCAGGAATTCAAGTATGTTTCAATATTAATATAATTTAAAATATTAATATTTATAAGAAAAATTACATCTGTATAGGAACTGAAAATTTAACCTTTTGGATAAAGACAGTAAACAAAACTTGAATCTATAGATACTCTTTCACTTTATAAAATATATCAGTCTCAGCCTGAAAACCACCATGATGCTTGATGGGGAAACATTTAGAGACACTTCTATTAATGGAAAAAATGAATGACAAATGTCCACTCATATTGCTATTATTAAATATTTTATTTTGGTACTAGTCAACAAAATTTTTAAAAACTTAGAAGAAAAAAATTAACTAGTTAATAAATTTATGTACATTTGTAGATGATACAATTGTATACATGGAAAACCCAAGATAACTAAGTAAAAAATGAATACAAGTTTAAAAGAATATTGTAAGACATTGAAGTACAAAAATCACTATATTTAAATTAACAATTTTCATGTATAATATACTGGAAGAAATTATCCAGTTTGAAATATCAGCATGATAGATATTTCTGGAATGTGCACAATGTGAAATTTGCAGGACTTATAGGAAACAAACTTTTAAACAATAAATGCCAGCACAAAAGAAGTCTTGAACAAAAAGAAAGATACAACATATTTATTAATAGGACACATTAAAAGAAATATAATTTTTTAAGTTTATTCATAAATTTAATGTGGTACCAATGAAAATACCAAATACCAGCAGACTATTTTTTATATTTTTTTTTATTAACCAAACTAATTCTAAAATTTATAGGATGAAACAGCCAAAAGAGAATAGTTAGGAAAATTTTGAAAAAGAAAACAATGTGTACATACACACCCTTTCATGTTATAAAACATTGTAATTAATTTTTTTCTTTTTTACTTTTTTCCAGTTTTCTTGAGCTATAAATGACAAATAAAATTTGTATGAATTTATAGTGTACAGCCTGATGTTTTGATATATGTGTACACTAAAGTGATTACCACAGTCAAGCTAATTAATACATCCATCATCTCACATAGTTTGTGTGTGTGTGTGTGTGTGTGTGTGTGTGTGTGTAGTATGAACACAGTATCTACTTTCTAAGCAATTTTCCAGTGTCCAATGTTGTATTATTAACTATAGTTACCATGCTATACATTAGATCTTCAAAATTGATTCATCCTGAATATCTGAAACCTTGTGCCCTTTGGCCAACATTTCTTCATTTCCTCTAGCCCCCAACCCCTAGCAACCACCATTCCAATTTCTGTTCCAATGGTTTTGAGGTTTTTAGATTTCACATGTAAGTGAGATCATGCAGCAGGTGACTTTCTGTGCCTGGTTTGTTTCACTTGGCATAATGTTCTCCAAGTTCATCCATGTGGTCACAAATGACAGGATTTCCTTCTTTATGGCTAAATAATATTCCATTGCATGTATATACCATATTTTTTTTATCCATTCATTTGTCAGTAGACAGCTAGGTCAATTCCATATCTTGATTATTGTGAATAATTCTGCTATGAACATGGCAGTGCTGATACCTCTTTGAGTCACTGATTTCACTTCTTTTGGATATATACCCAGAAGCGGGATTACTGGGTCATATGGTATTTCTATTTTTAATTTTTTGAGGGCTCTCCATGGGTGTGAGAAAAGGACCAGTTTCTTTCTTTTGCATATAGATATGAGTTATCCCATTACCATTTATTGAAGGCACTGTCCTCTCCCCATTTTGTATTCTTTGTCAAAGATCAATTGACCATATTTATTTCTGGTCTCTTTATTCTGTTCCTTTTAGTCTATGTGTCTCTTTTTATGCCAGTACCATGCTGTTTTGATTGTTATAGCTTTGTAGTATATTTTGAAATCAGGTGATGCCTCTAGCTTTGTTTGAATATTTGGGATCTTTTGTGGTTCCATGTGAATTTTAAGACTGCCTTTTCTATTTTTGTTAAAAATGGCATTGGAATTTTGACAAGGATTGCATTTAATCTGTGGATCACTTTGGGTAGTATGGACGTTTTAACAATATTAGTTCTTCCAATCCATGAGCACGGAGTTATCTTTCCATTTATTTGTGTCTTCCTTGGTTTCTTTCATCAATGTTTTATATGAATTTGTAGTAATTAAATAAGTGTAGTACTGTCTCATAACCTTACAGAGAGGCCAAAGAAACAAAATAAAGACCATGAATAAACCCAATCACACAAGATAATTTAGCACATAATTAACATGGCATCTCAGATCAGTAGGAAAAGATGAACTTTTTCTTATATTGTGCTCTTACAAATGGATAGACATCTGGACAAAAAATTAAGGTTAATATATGGATCACATTATAGGCCAAGGCAAATTTCAAATGGATCAAAGGTTTAATCTAATAAGGATTCCTTTTCTAATTATGTTTACAAATCCAGTATCCATTAAAAAATGATAAGTGCGACTGCATTGAAAAAGTTTGCATAACAAAAATGTGTAACTAAATTCAAAACCCAGTGACAAACTGAGAAAGGCATTTCCAAATTCTGCTAAATACAAAATGATATTCTCTTGAATATGTAAAGAGCTCCTACACATTTATAACAAAATGATTAACAACTCAATGGAAAAATAAGTATAACCTCTGACTAGGAAGTTCACAGAAATAGAAAGAAAAATGATCCTTAAATATATGGCAAGTTGCTTAAAGTTAAAACTAATAAGAGAAAAGCGTATTGAAACAATGCTCAAATATATTTCCCTTTTAAAAAAATAACAGGATTAGAAAATCCTAAATTGTATCCATTTAGGAGACACTGTGGAGAAAGAGATACTCTCACACATTTTTAGGACAACCTCTAATCACAAATGCATAAACATTTAACCCAGATATTCTATTTCTAGACATTTAATTTAGACATACGCATCCATGTACCAAATGATGAAGTATACAAAGTTATTTATGGTCCATTGTATGTATTAACAACAGATTGGAAATAACACAAACGTCCAGTACTTCCATGATAGAGAATATAACGTAGCTGTATAAAAGGATGAGCAAGCTTTCTGTGTACTGTTATGGAATATTCTATCATATATTGATATATTGTTCAGTGACAAGAGGAAAAGTGCACAACATCTGAATTGTGTGCCACCGATTGTCTAAAAGAGTTATAATAAAAATATTCATATTTGCTTTATGTATAGGCATTCTGGGAGAATACCTAAGAAACTAACAACAGTAGCACCTATGGTTGAGCATGGAGAGGAAAGTCAGTAACTGAACAGATGGAGGAGTTCAGAGTATAAGCGAGATTTTTATTGTTATGTTTTTACATATTTTGATATTTATACTATTGGGACATCTTACCTCTTAAAAATAGTTCATCTATATAGTTAATAAATATATATAATGTTTGGTAATTTCAGATGAAAGTTGTGAATTGAAATACTTGCCCTTATTTATATTTCCATAGAACACTTTCTTCTTAGAGCACTTAGCATGATACATTTTTATGGATCATCATTTGGGAAATGCTAATATAGGAAGTAGAAGACCTGATTTTAAGGAGATGTATTGCCCCAATGAATTAAGCAAGTCATCTTATCTCATAGAACCTCAGTTTTCTGCTTAAAAAATTTTCCACCTTAAACCTGGAAAAATTTTAAATTCTGTAAATATAGTAGGGTAAAAAGAATTGAGTCATTACTCTTTCTAAGCATCAGCTTTCACAAAATAGACCCTACTTAGTTATAAAAAATGCAGGTGATGGTGGATGGGCTCTAATGCCTAGACATCTCACTAATGTTCTTTATATAAGGTTCCATGGTACCAGTCAGTATTGATGTTATTTTTCCCCTTAAGAGTTAAGTGAAAAACATTTAACATTAAATTCAATTATTTTTATCCTTTTAATCAAAATGTATCACTCTGTTGGGAATATATGAAATAGTGATGTTAGAAAAGATGAAGTTACTTCTCAGAAACTTCTAATTTATAAAAGTTATTAATTTTTGTACTTGTACATAATTTTTTTTTTTATAATTTGCATTGCTCTCTCTTCTCCATCAGCTATTTTTGTTTTTCACTATTTTATTTCATTGGCCTAATGAATGAGATAATATTGTGCACTGAAGATAACTCATTGATTGCTCATCTACTCTTGGGTGTGCTCAACATACAGTAACAATCACTCTCCCCCACTGTAAACCTTAAAAGGCAGTGACTCTGGGATAAGTTCATTTATGTCCTGAAAATGCCACTAAGAGTGTATAATGAAAAGAGTTCTAATAAGATCGGGAGTTTAGTGTGCTGTTCACATTTGCCCCCTTAGCTTCTTAAATCCAGAATTCTTCAGACCAGTGAATCAGAACAAGGAAACAAACTGAGAAGTAAACAGATGGCTGTCAGAACTGTCATGTTGTTTTCATGAGTTTGATCTTGTTAGAAAGTTTGACAATAAATGACAGAAATACATTGAAAAAAAGATAAACCTGACAAATCAGTGAATTCACAAATTAAAAGGTGTATATGTCGGTGATATAGCCATTTCACAGGTTACCATATCTTAAGATTTTTATGAACAGATTCTTAAAAAGAAAAAATAATTAATGATTACTTATAGTTTTTTAATAACATATTTAAGCATATTTATTCTTGTGAACCAATGTAGGGTCATAGTTAAGATCTGAGATTTGAACATCACTGATACCTTTTTTTTAAATTTCATATCCACCATTTACTAACCATGTATTTGATCTTGAGGAATATTTTTAATTTAAATATTTTTGAAGTTCTTGTTTTTTTATCTATAGAATATAGATAATAATATATGGTAACTAATGTTGTCTAAATGGTCAAACAATATAATACAGTTTAAATGATTTATAGTGTGCCTGGAATATATTAAGTAGTGTATAAAATGTAGTTACAATGATTTTTTTACGTTTTACTAAGTTGTATAATTGACTTACCCTCCATCCTGACAAAATTTTACATAGTCTATGAGTATTTCTAAATAATATTTAGTCAATATATTTCTCTTTCTTTACAAATTTTAAAGGTGCTAACTCTATCTCTGGCCCATCCTCTTTTTTTTCTTACAATTGAAAAATCATATTGATAAAGAATGAGGTTAATTTTTTTAACCATAAAACTTAAAATTGACAATATATATCAACTGGAAACTACTCTGAGGCCATCATGATGGTGGATTGTATTTGCTACCATGTCAATCATAGATGGCAGGCACCAGATGGTTCCTTAGTCATCTGACAGAATTACTGAGCCCATTCAAAGGCCTCCTTACCTGTAATGTTTTAGATTCCATGGGAAGAATTCAATTGAGTGGAATCTTTTAGAGTACCAACAACATGCCTAAAAGCCAGGGTTCTTAAACAGTGATTCATGACTCAACTTGCCTCAGAATAATCAATCATTGTTTAGGGTTTAAAAACAATTTCATAATTTAATTTCATCTGTAAAATCATCCTTTGATATAAGAACTATTACTAATTTTGAAAGTAGTTGTAAAATTATTTCTAAAGATAATAGTTGATTCTTTCTGTGTGCCTACTGTATTTCAGGAATTGTACTAATTTCCATTACGTAGTTTATTTATTCTTCAAAAAAGGAAAAGAAAAAGAAAAAAACCCACTGCAAAACAGACGTACAACCACCTGTTAGATGGAGAAACCAAGGCTAGGAAGCGACATGATTTCTTCAAGATCACAGAGAGAATTGGTTAACTTAGTTGGGCTAGAAAAATTCATTCTAGCCCAACTAGAATGAACAAAAAGTCACATTTATTGAGCTCCTTTTGTGTGCCAAGATTTGAGTTTGGCTCTGGGAATAGAGAGCTAAGTCAGAGGAAAGCTCTGACCCTCTAGGTGTAGCTTTCAAATCACCTTCAACAAGAACAGACCAGGTCAGGCCAAATGAGCAATTCAACCCAGAACAGTATTGATACAGTATGTTTTTGGATGGCATGTGGGCTGCTCATGACTGTTAATTTGTAGTATTTTAGCAGCTTGTGCATTAAACATTTGATCAACCTATATTTTTAACAGCAGTATGATAAGTTATATCCTCACAAGTAGAACCACACCTGACTAGTGATGCATGGTCAGTAAAGAGTTGTTGAATGATAGAATAAATGAATAATCTGCTCTACACTGAGGCCCTGTGCTAAGGAGCCTCCTGGACCCTTATGGCACAAACCCCTTCAAGTTTTGGCTAAGGTTTCAGAGTAACCTATTGCCATTTCTTCCATGCTATAATCCCTTCAATATATCCTTGGTGGCCACTCCTCTTGCAGGCCACCACGTTCTCCTCCTGTCTTTTGTTTGTAGAAAAGCTTTAGTCTCCCAGGCCTCCCCCGAGTCACAAAAGGATGTCTCAAGAGTCAATAATTGAAAGAATGTAAACATGTAGTAACAAAAAAAAAATAGCAATTGGGCCAGAAGAACTAGTAACAATTTAAACAATAAATCAGCCTTATAGAAGAGTCACAGAGTAGTTCTTCCCTGAAGGACATAGATAACAGTGTCTGACACACGTTCCTGAGTTATTTTATAAATACTAAAGCCCCCACCAGACAGAAGAAGCTAACTGCATGATTACCATGAGCACATAGCCCTCAAACTGGCTAGAGCCTGAGGACTGATGATGTTAACCCTTATGACATCATCCTGTTACCTCACCATCAACCAATCAGAGAACTGTGCACAAGCTGAGCATGCACCCTGCAACTCTCTCTCACCTTGCCTCTGAAAACCCTTCACTGAAATCCACTGGGGTGGTTGGGTCTTTTGAGCATTAGCTGCCCATATGCCTTGCTTGGCCTTAAATTAAAAGCTGCACTTTATTTCACCACAACCCTGTGTCAGCAGATTGGCTTTCTGCACATGGCCAAATTTAGTTCTGGTTCAGTAACACTACTACTGCTGTAATTCAGGGGTTATTTCAAGAAGGGTGAGGGGAATTAAGGACCTTTTTAAAGTCAGTTACTACCAGAGTGACGGAAAATGGTTCTCCTTGGAATCTGGCCTCTGCATCAAAGGAGATGACCTTTATCAGTTGGAATAGGTGACAGTGTTTTTCCTTAATCTAGGTCATTTTGACTATGCTCCTGAATGTCCTTCTGTCATCACAGAGAGCTTATTGAGAAAACAGTAGTAAAATTGCCAGAAGTAGTTTTGTTTCACATGATTAAGGACTTACATACTCAAAAAGTAATTAAATGATAGAACAAAATTATGTAGAACTGTGGACATTTAATAATATAATGCAGGGGTAGGGACCCAAACCATTTACTTACTTAGGTAATTACAGTAGATAATTTACTTTGAGAATCAGTGTTTTTCAGGGGTTTAAAAATTATTCGAATCAAAGTGTCATCTGCTTAATTTTGAAAATAATATTTTTATCTTAGTTCTACTATTTGTGACTAACATTTTCAAGACTACAGGAATTTAAGTGGATAATCTCATAAAGGCTAATTTTTAACTGGTAATTTACTATGTATACAAAACATAATGAAATATAGGTCCAAACATTGTTTGGAGTAATTTTAAGGTATGACAACTTAATAATGAGTATAAATAATAATATGATGAAATTATCATTCATAGAGTATTTTCTATGTTTAAGACACAATGTGAAGTATATTTTTCCATTATATCAACTTATTACCTCTTTTCATATAATCCCAAATAGCCTTCCAGGTCTTGGAGCTGTTTTTTAGCCTTGTCTGAAATTCCATTCTTACAATCAAATCCTTGAATTATGCAACAAAGATATGGAAACATTCCATAAATTTGTGAATTAATTTTACCTGTGCCTTTATGGAAAAGATTCTGTACCTGATATGTGTGGGAAATAGAAAGTCATATCTTTGGCTGTTCATGATTCTGCTGACAGCTGATGGAGTTTTGGCACATTGTTGAACATTTATAGATCTTGATAATGAAAGCAAGTTTAGCATTAAGGTAGCTTGCAGTTTAGAAGCTTTGTGTTCTGAAACTGGGGAACACATGGCCTCTAATCATTAATAACAGCACTGAGAAGATGTAATTCAACTTAGGTGAGTTTCTTTGAGCTTTGGGAAAAAGATTCCAGAAGGTAGCAGAGATAGAAGGAGGAGAGTGATGTCTCAATGTCAGAAAACACATCCCATTGGCTTGAAAGAGCAAGCAAAGAACATTTATATGGGAAAGAGTACCAGAGAAAAATGTCTAGTCACTTCTGCCAACTTCATGTAAGGACAGGATGGTGGGCACCTAATATCACACATGCCCTAAGAGATAGAACAACATGACTTTCAAGTTATCTTTCTCTAGGGAGCCCCTGGTTGCTAAGTGTAACCTCTCTGCCATCTCAAAGCAATAACACTAGGTCTACTCCTCCACCATCTCAATTCAAGTATAAGTTCAGGTACAGAAAGTGTTTCTAGGGCAACCCCATCTTAGGGTAGCT
This sequence comes from Balaenoptera borealis, assembly GCF_965194805.1. Classification (NCBI taxonomy): domain Eukaryota; kingdom Metazoa; phylum Chordata; class Mammalia; order Artiodactyla; family Balaenopteridae; genus Balaenoptera; species Balaenoptera borealis. The sequence goes on from NC_138867.1 coordinate 86,725,466, forward strand.
GCTATAGCTATGATTAGCAGCCATCAAAATATTACAAAGTTTTGATTTACAAATCTAAAACATCAATGACAAAGCACAATGATCACTAGTCTCAAAAGCAAGCTTGATTTCCTAAGAGAGAGAAATGTCCATAAATACACCCCTGTGGATATATTTAATTGAATTGCAAACCCTTAACTATCCCTTTATGGCTGATGCAAACTATTGTGAATCATCAAATTTTCTTCACAAAAATGCTGCTCTCAAATTGTCAGGGCTCAAGTCACTGTGTGGTGGTTTCTCTAACTCAAATTGTGGCGATGTCTTTAGATAGAAATTGGCTTTTGAAATGACTGTTCAGTACAAAACATTGTTCACATCTGTTCTTCTCTAGACATTTTGTTGACTAGTCTTATTTGTTTAATCATGCTAACAAGTTGTAGGTAGATCTGTGAATTAGTTTTTCAATAACAAGTCTACTGAAGCTTCAGATTTAGATTTCTTTACACAGTGGTATTAGAGTAGGTTTACAAAATGAGCCTTGAAAATACCTTAAGGGTACCTAAGTGTTGTTTACTCAGAATATAGTAGGATATAAATATACTTTTATAACTGCAGGCTAAATTCTAGGAAAATTCTATATTTACTCTGTCATTAAGGAACTCAGTCCACTGAAGAATAGTCTGACACTTCTTTAGAAGGGCTATATACTGAAGATAATGCAATAGAGGATATTTTTTAATATGGACAAAAATGATTTTCTGGAGTGTTGAACTTTTTTATGGACTTAGAGTCAATATTTACAATTCTTTCTTCAATTTATGTTTTTCATGATTTCCCGTAAGTAAGGAACTGACCAGCATTTGATACAGAGGAGAAAATAACTTTTAAGCTTGAATTAAATCCTTGGGAAAGTGAAAATTGGTATATTTTTGACTTACATTCAAAGGGTACAAAAATGTTTTGAATTATTTTATTACAAAGACATATGTTCAACATTCTTATCTGACAGTACTGCATTGAAAAGATTTATTTTGCCATGTTAAGTCAGTATTTGACTCCCTGAAATTGCTCATGCATGTGTCATTTTTAAGGAATAAAAGAAACTCACATATATAGAAATATAAAACTAAACTTAAAAAAAAACTCACATTACTGCCTAAATCTACATCTATGCAAAATTCTCCAGAGTGATAACTACACATAGTCCAACCTAAATCTATGATTTTTTTTTTTTTGTCAAAGGGAGAGAAAGCATAATAACTAGTAAATAGTCATAACTAATTACTGTGAAATAATGTATTGGGCATTTATTATTTTTATTATTATTTTTTAACTGCTCAGCAAATTATTTTCTGATACTAGCACCAAGATTTCCCATTGTAGAACCACCTTTTCCTCTTGATCAGCAATTCTCTTTAGATGTGGTTGGCACTCGCTGCTCACTCTATGAGCGGGCATGAATATTACATCCTCCTGGCCTCCGAGATTGTTTCAGAGATGGACATGTGACTTAAATTCAGTCCACCAAATGCAAATAACATTGGCCCTATACGTTTTACTTTAAGTTTCTGAAAGCGAAATCTTTCTCCCCTGGGATTTTCAAGCTGGAGCTTCTGGCAACTATTCAATCAATTACCAGTAAACTATCTGAGAATAAAAGCAAAACACAGGAAAGTATAACTAAGATACAAAAAGGGACTGGTTTCTTATGATGTCATTTGCCAGTTTTTTTATGTTTGCAGCTAGGTTGCACACTTAGTGTCTTTTTGCTTGAGCCCTATTATATTGGGCTTCTGTAGTGTGAAATTTATAGAGTCCTGACCCATAAAATGATACTGATAATTAGAAAGATAAAAGAATATCATCTTGAAATAACTTAAGGTGTTAAGAAAAAAATCAGCAAAATTTTCATGTATGTGACATCAGTGGTCTGTAGGCATGTGTGGTAGATATGGCTGATTGAGTCACTCTATCCTTTCAAAACCGTTTGTAGAATGACTTACTACATTCTTTCTCAATCTCAATATGCTTAAGAATCTAATGGGAATCTTGTTAAAGTTCAGATTGTGACTCAGTACTATTGGGGTGGAACTTGAGGTTCTGCATTTCTAATAAGCTCCTAGATGTCGTAGAGGCCACTGCAGTGGAAGGAACTTGAAGTAGTAAAAACTCACTGCGTGCTGGATGTCAGAAATCTAAAGTATACATTCCCCAGATTTCTTTGCAGCTTGGATTTGGATTGTGGCTCAGCTTCGCATTAAGCAAACACGTAACAGGAGATTTGGAGGGAATTTCTGAGGTGGGGAATATTCCTATTCTTTAGCCAATTCTTGTGCTAGTAATTTCTTTCATGGCATGGGATATTCCTTTTGCTGGTAAGGATTGTGGCTGAAGTAGTGTGTTAATTGGATTCAACAGTTTGGAAGGTAGTTTCCTGGTTCCCAGGTATTGCAGGGGCAACGTGGTTTGGAAACTAATAGTTGGATCACCAAATTCCTGATTCTTCAGTTTCTAATTGTATTAGATAGAGCAGCTCCCTTAAGGGCAAGTTCTGGTGTATGGTTCTTGGAGTCAATATTGGAGGCAGAGCCTAGAGTCTTCTTTCCAGTCCTTACATAACCTGGCAAATTGGTAATTCTCCATGTTCAATACCTTTCAATATAAACTAGCAAAAACATTTGTTATATGACAAGTTAAAGAGTATATATAAATACCTTATTAGGGTACAAAAAAAGGAAGGACTATATGAAGAAGCGGAAGGACAAAAGGAATAGTTCTAATAGCAATTGAATGACATGAGCTCCTTTGGAGACTGAGCATTCTTCTTCTTGTGGGCTTCCTATTACCTTTCCAAAGAGCATGGCCAGGCTGCATAACATGAGGCAGCATGTTGTGATAACAAGAGTGATGATACGGTGTTCAGGAAATCTAGATTCTTGTCCTGGTTTAACAGTTACAAACATCTGTGCGGACCAGGATGCTGGCACAATGATGAAAACAGATTGTATGGGAACATCTAAATAAGTAGATATTCTGCAGTCCTTTGCAAGAATGAGGACCCAGTCCTGGCAGATCTGACAATTTTTTAAAGATACAAACTCACATCCTAATTTAAATGCTTACAATTATTGTTTAACCAAATATTATGTTGGCTAAATAGAATATATTTCCCAGGATACATTCACAATCATTTGGAAACTTCATTGGTAATCTTGTAAATTACTATTTCACATACTTGAGCCTCAGTGCATTCCCATATATATCAAGTAAATAAAGCCTATTGTACAGTAAGAAATTAATACAGGATGATTACCATTGCTATTCTTAGCTGTCTGTACTTTCTTAGAAATATGGAAAACCTTGAAAGGATAAGGTGCACGTGATATACAATTAGTCAGGTTATGTAAATGTGAAGCATTAGTTTAGCCAAAAATTCTGTTTTATAAGCAAAGTAAATGTCAGAAACACTGTAAAGTAGGTTGCAGAACTACTCAAGACAGGTTTATGTTGCCTTTGATTTGTGGAGTAAAGAAGACTCATAACTCTCCTCTAATGAGCAGCAAATACGTTCCATATTTTTAACACTTATGCTCATATGATCAAAAACACGTCCTGAATAGTGCTTGCCTATGTAAACTATGGTTTTATAGTGTATACTCAGCAGAGGATAGGCAGTGCATAAATTAAAACCTTATCTACAACTTATGCACAGCTAACCTAGTTGACTCATTATAGATTAATTACTGATAAAAATTAGTTTATCACATTCTTCCTTTAATTGGATAAAAATCATGGCAAAGATGAGACTAAGCTAAAAAAAGAAATATATTAACCAGTGTAATTAAGTATTGGCAGACTTTGAATTAAAAATTAGTATTCTTCCAAAATAATTAATTTTCATTTTATTTCAACTGCATTAATAATACAAACAATAAAACGGAACTAAAATAAACATACCAGAGATAGATTTGAATATACATTTCTAATCTTAAAAATGAATTTGCATTTTCGTAAGTTTTTCAACAAAGGCAGGAATTCAGTTTTACTTTTCTCTTACGTTTATTTCAGTTTCACCTTGATTCCACTAGTTGTGGAATGCAATTAGTTCGTCATTCTTTAACAAAAAAAATTTTTTTAACATCTTTATTGGAGTATAATTGCTTTACAATGGTGTGTTAGTTTCTGCTTTATAACAAAGTGAATCAGTTATACATATACATATGTCCCCATATCTCTTTCCTCTTGCGTCTCCCTCCCTCCCACTCTCCCTATCTCACCCCTCTAGGTGGTCACAAAGCACCCAGCTGATCTCCCTGTGCTATGCAGCTGCTTCCCACTAGCTAGCTATTTTACGTTTGGTAGTGTGTATATGTCCATGCCACTCTCTCACTTTATCCCAACTTACCCTTCCCCCTCCCCATATCCTCAAGTCCATTCTCTAGTAGGTCTGTGTCTTGATTCCCCTCTTGCCCCTAGGTTCTTCATGACTTTTTTTTTTTTTTTTTTTTTTTAGATTCCGTATATATGTGTTAGTATACAGTATTTCTTTTTCTCTTTCTGACTTACTTCACTCTGTATGACAGATTCTAACTCCATCCACCTCACTACAAATAACTCAATTTCGTTTCTTTTTATGGCTGAGTAATATTCCATTGTATATATGTGCCACATCTTCTTTATCCATTCATCTGTTGATGGACACTTAGGTTGCTTCCATGTCCTGGCTATTGTAAATAGAGCTGCAATGAACATTTTGGTACATGTCTCTTTTTTACTTAGGGTTTTCTCGGAGTATATGCCCAGTAGTGGGATTGCTGGGTCGTATGGTAGTTCCATTTTTAGTTTTTTAAGGTTTTTTAAGGAACCTCCATACTGTTCTCCATAGTGGCTGTATCAATTTACATTCCCACCAACAGTGCAAGAGTGTTCACTTTTCTCCACACCCTCTCCAGCATTTATTGTTTGTAGATTTTTTGATGATGGCCATTCTGACTGGTGTGAGATGATATCACATTGTAGTTTTGATTTGCATTTCTCTAATGATTAATGATGTTGAGCATTCTTTCATGTGTTTGTTGGCAATCTGTATATCTTCATTGGAGAAATGTCTGTTTAGGTCTTCTGCCCATTTTTGGATTGGGTTTTTTTTTTTTTGATATTGAGCTGCATGAGCTGCTTGTAAATTTTGGAGATTAATCCTTTGTCAGTTGCTTCATTAGCAAATATTTTCTCCCATTCTGAGGGTTGTCTTTTGGTCTTGTTTATGGTTTCCTTTGCTGTGCAAAAGCTTTTAAGTTTCATTAGGTCCCATTTGTTTATTTCTGTTTGTATTTCCATTTCTCCAGGAGGTGGGTCAAAACGGATCTTGCTGTGATGTATGTCATAGAGTGTTCTACCTATGTTTTCCTCTAAGAGTTGTATAGTGTTTGGCCTTACATTTAGGTCTTTAATCCATTTTGAGTTTATTTTTGCGTGTGGTGTTAGGGAGTGTTCTAGTTGCATTCTTTTACATGTACCTGTCCAGTTTTCCCAGCACTACTTACTGAAGAGGCTGTCTTTTCTCCACTGTATATTCTTGCCTCCTTTATCAAAGATAAGGTGACCATATGTGCGTGGGTTTATCTCTGGGCTTTCTATCCTGTTCCATTGATCTGTATTTCTGTTTTTGTGCCAGTACCATACTGTCTTGATTACTGTAGCTTTGTAGCATAGTCTGAAGTCCGGGAGCCTGATTCCTCCAGCTCTGTTTTTCTTTCTCAAGATTGCTTTAGCTATTTGGGGTCTTTTGTGTTTCCATACAAATTGTGAAATTTTTTGTTCTAGTTCTGTGAAAAATGCCAGTGGTAGTTTGATGGGGATTGCATTGAATCTGTAGATTGCTTTGGGTAGTATAGTCATTTTCACAATGTTGATTCTTCCAATCCAAAAACATGGTATAGCTCTCCATCTGTTTGTATCATCTTTGATTTCTTTCATCAGTGTCTTATAGTTTTCTGCATACAGGTCTTTTGTCTCCCTAGGCAGGTTTATTCCAAGGTATTTTATTCTTTTTGTTGCAGTGGTAAATGGGAGTGTTTCCTTAATTTCTCTTTCAGATTTTTTGTTGTTAGTGTATAGGAATGCAAGAGATTTCTGTGCATTAATTTTGTATCCTGCTACTTTACCAAATTCATTGATTAGCTCTAGTAGTTTTCTGGTAGTATCTAGGATTCTCTATGTATAGTATCATGTCATCTGCAAACAGTGACAGCTTTACTTCTTTTCTGATTTGGATTCCTTTTATTTCTTTTTCTTCTCTGATTGCTGTGGCTAACACTTCCAAAACTATGTTGAATAATAGTGGTGAGAGTGGGCAACCTTGTCTTCTTCCTGATCTTAGTGGAAATGGTTTCAGTTTTTCACCATTGAGGATGATGTTTGCTGTGGGTTTGTCATATATGGCCTTTATTATGTTGAGGCAAGTTCCCTCTATGCCTACTTTTTGGAGGGTTCTTATCATAAATGGGTGTTGAATTTTGTCGAAAGCTTTCTCTGCATCTGTTGAGATGATCATATGGTTTTTCTCCTTCAATTTGTTAGTATGGTGTATCACATTGATTGATTTGCGTATATTGAAGAATCCTTGCATTCCTGGGATAAACCCCACTTGATCATGGTTTATGATCCTTTTCATGTGCTGTTGGATTCTGTTTGCTAGTATTTTGTTGAGGATTTTTGCATCTATGTTCATCAGTGATATTGACCTGTAGTTTTCTTTCTTTGTGACATCTTTGTCTGGTTTTGGTATCAGGGTGATGGTGGCCTCATAGAATGAGTTTGGGAGTGTTCCTCCCTCTGCTATATTTTGGAAGAGCACAAATATGTTTTTTAAATTTAACACCTTTTAAAATTTGTTTCTATCATTTGACTCTTGCCTGTTGAAATTTATTATATCAAAATATTACAGTTATGTATTTTATAATCAGTTGTATATATGCACATATTTACATGCACATGCATGCTCTATGAACATATTCATTGCATATACCACATCTATAACACTTTTTTGAGCTTTAAAAGGTTAGGAATTCATGCCCATAGTAAGCTCCATTTATCTATTTAGAGATAAAAGTTATTTTCTTTTATTAGTTTCCTAAGGTGGAAACTCAGATAATTGATTTTAGATCTTTTTTATTTTCTAATATACATTCAATGCAATAATTTCCCTCTGTGTATTAGTTTCAAGACGCAGACTTAGAGAATGGGCATGTGGACACAGGAGGGGAAGGGGAGGGTGGGATGAATTGGGAGATTAGGACTGACATATATACACTACCATGTTTAAAATAGATAGCTAGTGGGAACCTGCTGTATAGCACAGGAAGCTCAGCTCTGTGCTCTGTGATGACCTAGATGGGTGGGATGAGGGGGAGATGAGAGGGAGGTCCAAGAGGGAAGGGATATAGGTATACATATAGCTTATTCACTTTGTTGTACAGCAGAAACTAACACAACGCTGTAAAGCAATTATACTTCAATTAAAAAAAAAAAAACTGTGAGCTAAAAAAAATATTTCTATATTTCTCTTGAGATTTCTACTTTGACCCATCCATGTGTTATTTAGAAGTGTTTGGTTTAATCTCTATGTTTTCTGGGACTTTATAGTTATCCTTCTGTTACTGATTTCCTATTTAATCCCATTGTGTTCTGAGAGCAGATATTGTATTACCATTCTTTTTAATTTGTTAGAGTATGTTTCATGAATGTGGTCTGTCTTTGCAAACGTTCCATGTGTGCTTGAGAAGAGTGTGTATTCTGCTGTTCTTGGATAAAATGGTCTATAAATATTCACTATATCCAGTTGATTAATGGTGTCGAATTCAACTAAGTCCTTACTGATTTTTTGCCTGCTGGATCTGCTCATTTCTGATAGAGGGATACTGATGTCTCTAACAATGATAGCAGATTCATCTATTTCTCTTTGCAATTCTATCAGGTTTTGCCTGAAATAGTTAAAAATGAAAGTATTCATTTTACCTTCATTATTTTCTTTTTCAAATCTTTTCTTTATGTAGATCTGAGTTTATGACCTATATTATATCCTTCCCTCTAAAGAACTTCTTTTAATATTTATTGCAAGGCAGGTCTATGGGAAGCAGAGTCCCTCAATTTTTGTTTGTCTGAGAATATCTTTATTTTTCCTTCACTTTTGAAGCAAAATTTTGCAGGGTAGAAAATTCTAGGTTGGTGTTTTGTTGTTTTTCCTCAACACTTCATATTTTACTCCACTCTCTTCTTGCTTACATGGTTTCTGAGAAGTCTCATGTGATTCTTATCTTTGTTCTTTGGTAAGCTGTTTTTCTCCTCTGGCTTTTTTTCAGGATTTTTTTTTTTATCTTTGATTTTCTGTGGTTTGAAAATAATTTCTCTAGGTGTAGTTGTTTTGGCATTTATCCTTCTTGACATTCTCTGAGCTTACTGAATTTGTGGTTTGGTGTCTGACATTAATTTGAGGAAGTTCTCAGCCATTTCTATTTCAAAAATTTCTTCTATCCATTTCTCTTTTCTTCTTCTTCTGGTATTCTCTTTACATGTTATGTTATATCTTTCATTTCATAGTTCTTAGATATTCTGTTCTGTTTTTTTCAGTCTTTATTTTCTTTGCCTTCTAGTTTGGGGATATCCTATTAATATATTCTCTAGCTCAGAGATTCTTTTCTCTGCCATGTCCATTCTACTAAAAAGAGTATTAAAGTCATTCTTAATTCCTATTACAGTGATTTTGATCTCTAGCCTTTCTTTTTGGTTCTTTCTTAGGATTTCCATCTCCCTGCTTACCTTACCCTTCTGTTCTTGCATGCTCTCCACTGTAACCATTAGAGCCCTTAGCATGTTCTTTGTAGTTGTTTTAAATTCCCAGTCTGATAATTCTAACATCTCTGCCATATCTGTTTCTGATGCTTGCTCTGTTTCTTCAAATTGTGCTTTTTGTCTTTTGGTATGCCTTGTAAGTTTTTCTGGATAGCAGACATGATGTACTGGGTAAAAGTTACTGCTGTAAATAGGCCTTAATAATGTGGTAAGTGAGGTGTGGGCAGAGGGGAAGTGTTCTATAGTCCTACAATTAGGTCTAAGTTTTTTAGTGAGTCTGTGCCTCTGGACTTGTGAACTTCACGAGAGTTTCTCAGTTTTTTTTCTCCCCTCTTAGGCAGAACAGGATGGCTAGAATGAGCTGCAGTTAGGTATTTTCCTTCTCCCAGGAGGAGAGCTAGAGCCAGCTGGAGTTGGTTATTTCCTTTTTTTCAGCTGTTAGGCTCTGATACTACCCCAGCAGGTTAAGGTCTGGTTAGTCAGTTTCCCCTGAGGGTGGGTCTTGTTAAGAGGAACAAAGTGCTTTGGAGTATTTCAAAATTGTTCATTTTCCTCTCCTCTTGCTTAAAGCCTCAGGGGATTTTTCTCTAATATTTACTTTGAGAAACTACCTGGTTGAACTCCTGGAGGTAAATCTCCCAATATTGTGGGGGCCCACTTATGACTGTGTCATCTGGAGTTTTCAACTTTCCACGTTGTTCACACTTAACCTCCAGCAACTCTTCCAATACAGTTCAAGTTTTTCTACTCTGGCGCTGGTTCCTCTTTTGAGTCTCCCTCAGGTAAACCATAGCTCGCTGTATTTGTCTGTTTCTCCTTTCCTGGGACCAGTGGTTTACCCTTTGTCTTTTTAGCCTTTGACTTGTTGTTGGGAAAGAGTGGTGACTTCCAAGCCCCTTACATTCAGAGCCAGAAACTGGATGTCTGGCTCTATGTTTTAATTTTTACAGCAGTCATTTCCAATTTACCAAAAATGTATTAATTTTATCTTAATAGATAATTATGGAATGTGATATACAGTAGTATATCATCTTTTTCATTTATGTTTATACATGTGTGGATATAAAATTTGCAATTACAATACATTATTACAAAGAATTACAATATATCATTCAACCTTTCCTTAGTAGTACTTTTTTAGTTATACACAGGTTTTTAAAAAATTTATTGTACTTCTCTTGCATTAGGGACATAATGAGAAAAACAGAAATAACAAGACAGGGCAATACATCCAAAATATTTAAGTATAGAGATTTAACTTTATAATAGTGCTTTATGGAAAGGAATATAATAACTTATTTGAAAAATATTCTATGAAAATATGCAGTAAAACATGTAATGAGAGTGTTAATTATAGGAGAATGCTATTTGTAATACAACCGGTTCACCTCTCAGGTTGAAAATGTCATTGCCGTCATATTTGCTGCTTCTAGGGAGGCCTTATTTAACTCAGTTATCCTATGAGCTTTGAGAATTTTAGCTAAAAACTAACAGTGATATTATGATTAGGTTATTCTGTGGCAGTATGGACATTGGGGTATAAATAGGCCATAGAATATAAAACTCTCTTCCTCTGGAAACCTTCCATTAGATCAAGGGTATCAGTGGGAATTCTGTGCATTTTGGAAGCATGAAATTTTATGGTTGCAACCTGCCATATTCTAAGAAAGAAGAGAAGTGCCCTTTAAAAGAGTCTGACAAATCATCAAGTGCTATTAAAACAATAAATCGCCAACCTATAGTCTTTGAACATTTCTTTTAGCCAGCCTTACACTCAGGCCATTCTCTTTCTTATAACTTTTTTGGCTGTTTATCTTCATGGTACACCAAAGACCCATATATGAGACATTTGAGTATTGCCATGTGATGAGTGTATTCACCAAATACTTCATTGTCAATTGCAATATTCTCAATGGAAATTCAAGTTTGGCCTTTCTGTTGACTAAAAGAAAACTTTTATTATAACAAGTACATTTAGGTGTGCTTAAAAAAAAAAACTTTTGAAACAATGAAAAATAGACATCTTGTTTGAAAGAGAACATTGCCCATACTTCATTAAAAGGTATATAAATATTTATAAGTAGTTGTAACATAAGGTAGATATTTTATCATAAAACTGTGTCTTGCTTAGACTATGGATTTTTTCACAAGATTCCCCCAAAAAAGTGCTTCACAGTCCCAACCTATTATTTTAGCCAAAATAATTGCTTGTTCTAGCTTCTGTAAAATTTAATTTAATATACAAGATCTTTTTCTCTTTTTCTTTTCATAACTTCATTTGATAAAGCCTAATTTCTTTGCTCTGAAGCTCCTTTGCTCTCCTGTTAATTTTAAGTTCATTTTCCCTGAGCTTCCTCTACTGTTGAGAGAACCATATTGTACACAATTATTCTTCAAAATAGATAGGGTCAGCCATTGTTTCATTTGTTACCATGGGTATGAATGCTGATAACTGACTTATCTCATTGTTGCAACCAAGAACCTAGATGGCTAAGGAAATCTGAATGCTGCAATGGATTGTGAAGAAAATTTAGCTTAAAATTCACTGCCACATTTTTAGAAGTAAATGTTTTAATAGGGATTAATGAATTCTTATATATTTGAGATGTTAAAGTCAAAGCAAATCCACAGAAAGAGGTGTGTGTGGCTTATGCACAACATTTCTGAAACACATGTGGGTTTTACATGACAGTATGTTCAGTACTAAACAGCTGTATGAAGTGGTTGCCCATATGTGTGTGTGTGTGTGTGTATGTATGTATGTAGTGAAAATAACAATACTCTGCTTGAAAAAATTTGGAACTAATCCTTTTAGTTCTTGAAACAGTTTGGAACTAACCCCTTTAGTTCTAGACACCCTGATTTATAAGAATTTAAGAGCAATATTGGCAAACTTTGGCTTATTTCAAGGAAAAATCGTTAGAATGGTAATTTGGAATCATGTCATGTGAGATATGTTTCCATGGAACTGAGATATTTAGCCTGCAGTGAACTAGATCCAGGAAGATTGTCTTTAAATATTTAAAAGGATGACATCATGAAAAGTGATTGGACTTACCTTGTATGTTGCCAAGGCTTAGATCTAGAAATGAAAGAATAGAGTGTTACAAAGATAAATGTAAACTTCATATAATTTCATGTGTATGATTCTATCTATCTATCTATCTATCTATCTATCTATCTATCTATCTGTCTGTCTATCTCTGAACTATATAATAGGCACTTGTGTTATAAAGTAAATCAATAAATAAAACAAAAGGTCCTTCTCTTAAAGTGCATATTCTAGAGGAATTCAGAATCCATTGGTAATTGTATGAGGTGATCAGTTCTAAGAAAAAACAAATATATCCAAACATGGAAAATCATCATCCCATATATTCAAACAGATTATAAAGTCCTCTGGACAATATTTTATATTTATACTGAATTGTTGCTTACTAACCCAGCATCATCACTACCAACTTTTAAGGGCTCCTCTCAATTACAGAAGTGTTGGGAGCCACATTTCCCATAACTTCCTTCCCTTTATGGTTTGAGCTTAAAATCTTCCAAGAAAAACCCATTATTTTCCAGAGGTTGCAGCAGCCATACTTACGGGATGACTCAAGATACTTGCTTCTTCAGGTTGAACCCTTGTGAATCACCTGCTTTGCTGCTGTAGACTGTTATTTTTGTCAAAGCTTATTAGCACTGAGATGTTCACTAACAAGCTAAGATTCCTTTCTGACCTTCACTCCCCCAGCTTTTTCAATGACAATAAATACTTTTTCCCATGTATTAAAATATTTGGCATTTCTAATTAATAGAAAATCTTTTAAATGAACACAGTCTGATATACATCTCTAGCTACCAGAAATTATTTAAGGGAAAACAGTCTTCAAAAACGAAAATCTATAATTGGCTTTCTATTCTGATTAGATTTGAAGTTAGTAATGGCCTCTTTGACACTGGAGTGAGACAGTCATGGACCTGTACTTCATTTGCCAGTTCTAACCCAGATTACCATGAAAGGCACAAGGACCACTTCAGCAATGACCTTGAAATACTGTCACAGTTACACAGTGTAACACTCCCAGTCTTCCTCAAGGGAATCTGAACCCATTTGCCAGGATGAATTTCTTTGGGGGAAAGGAAAAATCAAAAACTTTTCAGGGATTTCTTGGCACTGACTCTGAACCGAAATTAATTCCTTGGAACCAGAAACACTGCTCTGGCCCACCAGTAGAAGTAGGGGCTATTGGTAGTGATATAACAAATTGAGATTTTGTCTTGGTCAATTTTATAGTGTGCCTGATAGGTCACGTAACTTACTCTGTGGTTTTTATCCAGTTCTTAGATGCACAATATGAACAAATAAATTCTACAACTGTCATAATTCCCACATTAGTTCCATGATAAATGAAGTGTGGACTATGGGGATGAAAAACTCTAAGCTCAAGTCCCTGGAACTCCCTCTTCCTACCAAAACAGTATACCAAAAATAATACCGCATCCTGGAAGACCTGCAGAGAGTGATGTCACAATCAAAGACCTAAAAGATGCAAGGGTAGATATTACATCCACATTCTCGGTCAAACACCTATTTGGCCAGAGCAAAAGAAATACATATCCTGAAGAATTAAAGTAGGTTTTCAGAAACTTCTTCCAATTGCGTCTGTATTCCAGATGTGGTTTCTTTACAGGAGCAAATTAATACCTCTAATAGTACTTGGTATTCTTCTATTAATCTTGAGTATGCTGTCTTTTTTGTGTTTTTTCATTAACCTTAGAGCAGAGCTATGTTACTGCCCCACATCTGTCATGATCTAGTTGTTACAGATATTGATTACCTTTCCATTACTCAGTCTTACTCTGATCCACTGTATTGATGACCTCATGCTGAATGGACTTGGTGAGCTAGAAAAATAAAATACCTTAGAAACCTTGTTACTATTTATGTGTGCCAGAGGGTAGGCAATATAATCTCCCAAGGTTTAAGGGCTTATCACCTCAGCTAAATTTATAACAGTCTAGTGGTCCACATCATGTTGAGATTACATGACAATTAAAGACAAATATGTTGCAACTTGTACCCTCTAAAAATAAAAAAGGGAAATGATACTTGGTGAGTTGTTTTGAATTCTGGAAGCAACTTGTACCACACATGTGAGTGTGTGCTCTAGTTCATTTACTGAGCAACTTTATAGGAGAAAGAAATGGCATTAATGGAAGTCTACACTGCCACAAACGATCCTGTCACTTGGTCATGTGGTCTTGCAAATCCAGTCGTACTAGAAATGTTTATGACTGATAGAGATGATGTATGAGATGTCTAGATTCTCCAATATGAAAATTAACATGTACTTTCTTAGAGTTTTGGAAAAATTTATGCCCTCTTCACTCTTTTCTTTTTGATAACAGTCCCAAAAGATAATTGGAATCCTTCACCAACAAACATCATGGTATTGTGCATCCCAAGATGCTCTTCACATTGTCTGACCCACCAAATCATAAAGTTGGGCATGCAAAAACGTATATAAATATCATGTGAGAGTAATTAAGATAACTTTAGAACAGATTCTAGAGTCAAAAGTAGTTTGCATGAGATATGGCTCAAATTTCACTCACTCACTTCTTCCCCATCCCCCACCTATAGCCATGTGGGCGATTACCTTTCTCCAGTGGACAAAGACATAAGTGGAAAGACAATACTTGGAGTAGTTTTCAGATAATTCCACATGGTATTTTGGCAACATTCAGGAGATGATCGCTGAAGAAGTATAACTTTTTAGTAGGGAAGGAATGTATTCCCAGGGAAAAGGAATTAAGGCATTGCATCTGGTCATTCATTTTGCTTGGAGGATAAGTGCTCAGAGATATGGATCTATGCTGATTTGTGAGCAGTTGATAGTAGTTTGGCTGATTGGTCGGGGACTTGAAGGAGAATAATTGAAAAATTGAAGATTTGGGTTAAAAATATGCACATGGTCTCTTGAAAGATAGAGTATAATTACATCCATGTCTCGTGTAAACATTCACCAGAAGAAATCCATTGCCGAGGAAGTTTTTAATAATCAGATGGACAAAAATAACATCTTCTGTGGATATCAGTCAGTTTCTTCCTCCACCATCCAGTTCTTGAATAACTGGCTTATGAATAAGCTGTCATTGTAACAAAGGTTAATGTTATACGTGATCACACCAGTACGTTCTTATTCTCACCAAGGATATCCTGGCTGCAACTATTAGAGAGTTTAACAAGTAAACAACAAGAACAAAAACTGCCAGTAGTAAAGATCGGTGCTGAACTTTTTATATGACAGAATTTTCCAAGGGATAGTAGCTAGCTAGTCCACTTGGAGAATAGAGTCCTATAAAGAATTCGGTCAGTTATAGCATGGCTAGACTGTAGTTTTATGTTAATTTTAATTTGATAGGAAAGTGCAATACTAAAAGACACCCCAGAGGATGTCCTGTCCACATACAAGTAGGATAATATTTGTGTAGACATTTCGGGACCCAATAGAGGCAGGACCTATTGATTCAGACCCTTCTGGGTACCCCTCTAGGTAAATAATAATGATAAATGCAGATGCTGAGAGCAATGAGAACATGGAATGGATGGTGAAAAGAGGAAAATATAAACCTAAACACAATTACATATTGCCGAGTCTAATATTGTAATAGCCATGAATATTTTCTTGCTTACCTGACAAGTATATATTTGTAAATAATCAAATGATTTTTCCCTTCCTTATTACCCTCCTACCTAATATCGAGTTGAAGTAACAGTGGGTAAACTGTATATGTTAAAATATGAAGAGGGACTGTGATTTAGAACTCAGAGATCAATAAAGATGCATTTTGGGAAAAAGAAGGTAGGTCTTTTGTTTTACTAAGAATAGCTGAATCATATTAGGAATAGTACTGCCTTTTCTTAAAAGATTAGATATGATTAAAAGGGGGGTGTGCGTGGATGCTAAATTGGCAGAGGGTGGACTGTTTTGGATTGCATGGTTTAAGTAACATCTCTCCTCTGTCACAGAGGAGGAGATAGGAACGATATGTACCAAAATCCCCTTCTCTCTATGGTTTCCAGGTTGACATTTTTAATAAGCATCATTCCTATATGTGTCTACACTAATATATTTGATATTTGATAAATACACTTGAATATATATGCAAGTATTTTATTAAATCGTGCATATCATAAAATACATACTGTTTATAGTTTTTCGGATTTCTATAAGTGCTATTTTTGAAAGGTATCTCATGTAGTCCTTTCTTCATCTCAACAATATTTTATGTCTATCTTTCTTGAGGTATGTATATCTAGTTTGTTGCTTCCTACTACTGCATAGTCGTCTATGTTATGTATCCACCATATATCGCTTCCCTTTTCTTCTATTGATGGGACTTAGATCTATGTTCTAACTTACTGCTATTGCAAATAATTCCATAATAAACATCCTCACACATCTTACATGGAAAAAATATAAAAATATTTCTCTGTAACATTAACAAAAATTACTGTGTCATATGGCATAACTCGAACTGCATTCTGCCTTTCTTCTCTTAAACTTCTCCTCTGCAGAGTCTGAAAGCTATAGACTATGTTTCCCAGAATCTTGTGCAGTTAGAGTCTTAGATATGCATTAAGTTCTGCCAGTTACAAGCACTCAGGTGAGATTTGGAAGGTGTGACTAAGCCAGAAGACAACTTCCTGCCTCTTTTGTCTGTTTTCTGCTGACACACTATGTAGGTTGTTTTTTCTTTGGGGCTCTACTTTATCAATAAAAAAAAAAGGAATAAGCTAGACATTGTCTAATATTCTAGTGCTTCTAAATTTTTTTCTGGTTATTGTGAATGTGAAAGTGGATTTTTTTACAGTGTATAGAGACTTTGTACAATGAGTTTGGAATCAAACTGGGCATTTCTAAAGTCCTATAGTATAGCATTGCCTTGAAAAACCAGGGCCTGTCTGGTTGTAGATTTAGAAATCTCATTTGTCAACATTTGTGTAATGGTGGATTAATCACTTGGGGGAAAAGTTATATTAAACAAGCTCTCAGAAACTAATACATTAAAATCAGAATGCCAGTGCATTAAAGTAGGTCATATAACATGATACTTAGGCTCACAGTCACTCCCTCTAGCCAAAGTTGTATGGGAAGTGAAATTAAAATCAGAATATTGTTTCATAATAGAAAATCATAACAAGGGTTGGAGGTAAGTTGTACAATCTTTATGGTTAATGCCATCAAGCCATGAACATTGGTTGTATCCATCTCCTTTATACTGATAGATCTCCTATATAGCCTAGAGACTTATTTTCACAAGTCTGGTCACTTTCTACCCTGGTCAGTGATGGACGCACAACCAATTTTTTCTGATTAGAATGCTAGACTTTTATAAATCATGTGCAAATCTTCTTACTTTGATAATGTGTTCTATCTTGTAAAATAATAACTTTCATATACATACTAAGACATCAGATTTTTTTAGTTAAAATCATGATTCAAACAGAATCTTTATGACTCGAAAGACCTTAAAGAGTATAGTCAGTTTCCCTTAATTGATATTGGGTGTTCATTCCTGTTATGCGCTTGGAAATGTGCCAGCAAAGTGTAGGTGTTTAAATAATATTTGTTCAATGACTGAACTTATGGTCCCCCCCCCCTTTTTTTTAGCCAGATTACTGACTTTATCACTAACATATTGATATAGGCTAGTTTCATTCTTTAAGAGTAGTTTTAACTTTAGATGTCTGGATAATTTCTAGTAGCTCCATGTGCCATATTAAAATGAGATTTTACTTCGGTAATATATAAGGCAATGGAATTAAAATAAATGGTGTGCAACATTATTAAAAATAAAATTGATTAACACTTTATAGTTTTAAGACTAATTATGCATATATAAAATGACTTGAAGACACATTATATTTACATAGCTAAATTAGCTGAGGTAATATAATATTAAATTATTTTAATGCATCTCTTCTAACATTTAATACCATTTATATAAATGATTTTTCTAAAATTCTAGAATAGATATTTAATCCACAACATTGAATGGAATTGTAAATAAAATAAGACCCTTAAAGGCCTTAAGAGCTAAACAGGTAATGATGCTCCATTTTTCTCCTCTCCTCTCTGTATTAGAAAATACAAAAGTTTCTTATATGTATGCTGAAATTAAGATTACTTCCTTACACATATTGTATTTGGAACAATATAGATAATGTATCAAAGCTGAATTTCTCTCAGTTTTGCATTCCCATGCTTTACTGATGCCAGAAGCATGGGTTTAATACCCCTAAGTGGTACTTTAGTAAGGAATTCTGAGTACTTTATTGAGTGATTCTCAATTTATGGGGAAAAAAGTTGGCTCTATTAAGTATTTCCACATGTTCTGATTTTGTGACATATTTCTCATGAAAAGCTGTTATACCCTCTCCTTCTTTCCATGTCCCTTTATGGTTGCAGTGTGTGTGTGTGTATGTGTGCACACGCATACGTACGTGTGTTGGTTTCTTCCTCTTTTTTTATTAAGAAGTTTCAATTTGCCTCTTTTTTTTTATAATCTCATTTTTGAGTACTCTCCATGGTACAAGCATCTATCAAAGACTTTTAAATGCCTCATTTTTCTGAAATAAAGTCTATTAGACTTTCTGGGGGCAGTATTTTTAGTTCATTATCTTTTTAAATATTTGACCTTTCACAGCTTATAGATATCATCTACTGGATGTTTTAGACCAGCTGATCAATTAAGATAAAGTGATAGCATACTAGGACAGATAAGCATATATTAAGTCTTTAGAATTTGTATGCTACCAGTATCAGGTAAGAAAAAAGATTGTATTATCTAACACTACATTACCTACATTCGTACAATTAAGTCAAGATAATCATTTACATATTTTTGCATGTCTTTATTCTAGAAAAAATGTAACATTTCTTAAGAAGTTGTTGGTGGAGTCTATTTGCCCTGCCATAAATAAATAAATAAATAAATATTTACTTGCCAAGAAAACAAGATAAAAAATCATGTTGGTGTTAGAAATTCACAGTAGCAAAAATATCAGGTGAAATGGATCAGACAATAATTTTAATTCTGGCTTTATTGCCTTCATTCATTCCTTCCCACCTTTAACAAATTACCTAAATTAAACCCCTCAGAATAAATTCATTAGGATTAGCAACAATAGTTCTAGTGCTTATATTGGGTTATAATGAAATGTATATGATTTCTAAGAAAATAATGTTTTTAGATATTTCATGATTCATTATTTAATGTTATTATATAATTGAATATTTTTTCCTCAATAAGTAATAATGTTTTAGATCAGTTGCTCTCCATGGAAAATGCCTTTTATAATTAATAAATTTTAAGAGTGGTTTTCAGAGTCTCTTCTTTCTCTGTCTTCCATCTACACATTTATTGAAAAGAGGTAAGATATGTATAATGCAAATTAACTTCACACTACACTAGAGCTGTTAAGCCAGGTATTCTAATTCTTTTCCAATTCAAATGCTTTCTAAAGCTTAAAGTTATTACTGGTAATGAGTAATTTAATTTACTTAATTTAATTAAACTATATTTAATTCAGTTACACGAAGACATTCCAGGAGACTTTGAAAATACATATGATGATAATATCCATGGATTTAAGAAAAATATTGTGCTACAAATATGCTTCATTATATTGTAGAATCTCTGAAGGATAATGATTCTTGAATCCTGAATGAAATTTTCTAAAAGATGATGATTAAAAACAAATCATAAAACAAACAATGAAGGGTAAAATTAACATATAAAATATGATTTTAGATTGAGAAAGAAAACCTGGATGACACTTAAAGCTCACTGCAAAACAGTATCAATAAAGCACAAGAGAAACATTTTTTTCTCCAAATGAATCAATTAAAAGTCAGAAAAAAATCTAAAACAAAAACTCAAGGAAGTCAGTGTCTGCCTCCTTTCTTCTAATTTCATCCCTATGAATTATGCATGGTGGAAACAATACCATGTGAAAGTTTCTATTAGGTTCTACTATGTAGTGTTTTTTTGACACACATTATTACCAAAGCTTATCCATATGCATGGAGACAAAAATTTATAATGGCTTTTCATTCTTAACTAAAGCTTAGACATTGAATTTCTCAGAGGCAGGGAACACTGGGGCCACTTATGAATAGTGTGCTGTGTGGTGGCTATGGGGGCCAAAGCACAGAGTGCAGGCAGCCCATTCTCCAGACATCGAGCTGCTTGGTTCCACTCCATCTACTAAAGGCATTTTATACCCAAAGGCTTTAGGGGCACTCTCTTGATGAGTTCACAGAGTGAACAATCAAAGCCTTCACTATGTGTTTTAAAAGCAGAATCTCCTTTTCCAAACTTTCCCATGTCTATTCACTTCCTGTTCTTATTGATTTTTGGACTTTTTTTCCCACCCCTTGTACAATTATTTAGTGTCTGCCCTGCCTTTTCATGTATTTACTTTGTTCCCTCATATGCTACACTATGCATTCCTCTTTTTTTTTTTCTGTTATTTAAGTATCCTGTTCTCACCAAATTGTATTTTTCATCTTACTTTCTTTGTTTTCCTTATTCTATGTCTTCTCATTCCTCTTTATTCTTACAATAAAGTTCTTATCTTATTTTCAAACTCTATTGAGCAAAATATACTCTTTGTTCATGGTGTCTTTATAAAAATGCTAACAATTACTTTCTTCAAATAAAATGATAAAAAAGATACCTGTTCCTCTATGGTCTCTGACATAGAGGAGTGGATTTAGGAAGATCATAAACTAGAGAAGTGAAATAGCAGAGGAAAAAAGTGCTTAGTAGAAAAAAAATGAACAGACACAAGATGGAAATAGGACAATTCTGGGCAATATTCCAGAGGTAATGATGGGTAGATATAGAAATGTACTTGGGAGGGGAGACTAGAGGTCAGAATGAAAATTGAGTTCAAGTTTTCTGACCTTGGGTGCAAAATGAATGACTGTATGAGGAAACAGGTACAAACAAGAGAAACAGTTTAGGGAACAAAGGCAAATTTATTTAAATATTTAGACATGAAGATCAAAATTATTAAACTAAGGAAATTTCCAAAGAATGGGAATTTAATACATTAGAAACAAAATAATATTATCATCCAGCATTCTGTGGTGATAAAATAAAAATTAGGATAAGAGGAAAATAATTTGTTTATGGAAATACAACTATCTCTGGATCGTTTGGAAGAAGTGCTTAACTATAGAATCTATTCCACTATGATATAACCTCAGGTCACTATCTAATCATAAAAATGGCTTTGTATTACACAATCATTGTAAATCACAGGCAAAGAGAAAATGGAGATTGATTCTTCAGACCCTGAAAAGATACTGAGATTCTCTAACACTTAAAGGAAACAGGAGGATCATTGATATCAACACAGACTATAGGTCATTGACACTTCTGTATAGAAAGCAGAATAACCACTCAAAATTACACTTTATTCTAATGATACCATTCATATATTGGAAAACAAATATAAATTTCTTAAACTTGACTCATAAAGGCTCATGCTTAGGGAGATGTGCTAGTCACCACAGGAAATTAAATTTTCATTGGAGACCTATGGCATACTGTTCTCTTTTATCCTAATTATTACTTTTCTATTAAATTAGATAAAAATCACTCCTGGGTCCATATAATTGATGTTTCTATCATATAATGTACAATTTTCTCACTTAAGCTGCCTAGTTTTACATTTCTTCAACTTTTTTTCAGATTTCAATAATTACATGTAGGAACTTTCTGGAAACAATCCACATGTGCAATGACAATTTCACACACACACACACACATTCACAGATTGGATTAAATATTCTAGAATAATGAGTATCATGTGACTCTTTAAGCCCTTCGAATAATTTTGTCCTACAGATAATATGTAAGAATAGAAATTCATAGAGGAAAATGCAAGGACAATATTACCTTTTCAAGAAATATTGAAGAAGCTAGTCCTTTATTCTTTTATGTTCCAGGTTTGGTGCTTAAGATAAAAGTACAGAGAACACATGAAAAGCCCTGACTTACAGGAATCTTACAGTTTTAGAAGGAGACAGTTATATAAATAAATAATTTAGATTCAATATAAAAAAATGATAGAATAGCAACATAGACAACATGCTCTAACAACAGAGAGGCCAGCTAACTCTGGTGACTCAGGGATGTCATCATAAAGAAAAGTAGGTTTACTATGTTTATTATGTAAACAGTTTATTGAGATATAGTTAACATGCTAACAATTAATCCATTTAAAGTTTTTCCTATGTTCACAGAGTTATGAAATCATCACCAGAATACAATTTTAGAAAGTTTTCATCATGCCATGATAAAATACTATACACATTAGGAGTCATTCTCCACCCACCCCACCTCCTCACACTAAGCAAACACATACTTTATACTTTCTGCCTCTATATATTCACCTATTTGGGCTATTTCATACAAATGGAAATGTGAACAAGTGGTCTTTTGTTATTGTTTCTTTCATTTATAACATTTTTGAGGTTCATACATGTTGTACCATGTATTAATGCTTCCCTTTTCATAGCCAAGTAATATTACATTGCATAAATATATCACATTTTATTAATTTATTTATCGGTTGATGGAGATTTGGGTTGTTTTCTCTGTTGGACTATTAAGAATAATGCTGAGGAGATCTTCAAGATGGCAGAGGAGTAAGACGTGGAGATCACTTTCCTCCCCACAAATACATCAAAAATACATCTACATGTGGAACATCTCCTACAGAACACTTACTGAACACTGGCAGAAGACCTCAGACTTCCCAAAAGGCAAGAAACTCCCCATGTACCTGGGTAGGGAAAAAGAAAAAAGAAAAAACAGAGACAAAAGAATAGAGATGGGACCTGCACCTCTGGGAGGGAGCTGTGAAGGAGGAAAAGTTTCCACACACCAGGAAGCCCCTTCACTGGCAGAGACGGGGTTGTTGCGGGGGGGGGGGAAGCTTCAGAGCCATGGAGGAGAGTGCAGCAACAGGGGTGCAGAGGGCAAATCAGAGAGATTCCCGCACAGAGGATCGGTGCCAACCAGCACTCACCAGCCTGAGAGGCTTGTCTGCTTACCTGCCAGGGCAGGTGGGGGCTGGGAGCTGAGGCTCGGGCCTCAGAGGTCAGATCCCAGGGAGAGGACTGGGGTTGGCTGCATGAACACAGCCTGAAGAGGGCTAGTGCGCCACAGCTAGCCAGGAGGGAGTCTGGGAAAAAGTCTGGGCCTGCCTAAAAGGCAAGAGACCAGTGTTTCGGGGGCACATGGAGAGGGCATTCCTTCCCTGTCTGCCCACAGAAGGCAGATCACTGCCTAAATGAGCTTCAGAAATGGGCACAAGCCATGGCTATCAGCTCAGACCCCAGAGATGGGCATGAAATGCTAATGCTGCTGCTGCAGCCACAAAGAATCCTGTGTGCAAGCACAGGTCACTATCCACACGCTGCTGGCCCCAGCGCCTGTGCAGCCTGCCACTGCCAGGACCCTGTGATCCAGGGACAACTTCCCTGGGAGAACATACGGTGCACCTCAGGCTGTTGCAGCATCACTCTGGCCTCTGCCACTGCAGGCTCACACCGCATTCCAATTATAACTACCATACCCCTCTCTACCCCTGGCATGAGTGAGCAAGAACCCCCTAATCAACTGCTGCTTTAACCCCCTCCTGTCTGGGTGAGGAACAGATGACTGAGGGTGACCTACACGCAGAGGTAGGGCCAGAACCAAAGCTGAACACCAGGAGCTTTGTGAAAAAAGAAGAGAAAGGGAAATTTCTCCATGCAGCCTCAGGAGCAACGGATTGAATCCCCACAGGCAACTTGATGTACCCTGCATCTGTGGAATACCTGAATAGGCAATGAATCATCCCAAAATTGAGGCAGTAGACTTTGGGAGCAACTCTAGACTTGGGGGTTTGCTGTCTGCAACTGACCTGTTTCTGATTTTTATGTTTATGTTAGTATAGTTTTTAGTGATTGTTATCATTGATGGATTTGTTTATTGCTTTGGTTGCTCTTTTCTATTTTTTTATTATTATTATTTTTAAAAATTTTTTATTTTAATAATTTTATTTTTTTTAATTTATTTTTTAATTTATTTTTTTCTCCCTTTTCTTCTGAGCCATGTGGCTGACAGGGTCTTGGTCCTCCGGCCGGGTGTCAGGCCTATGCCTCTGAGGTGAGAGAGCCAAGTTCAGGACATTGGTCCACTGGAGACCTCCCAGCCCCATGAAATATCAATTGGCAAGAGATCTCTCAGAGATCTCTGTCTCAATGCTAAGACCCAGCTCCATACAATGGTGAGCAGGCTCCGGTGCTAGATGTCCCATGCCAAACAACTAGCAAGAGAGAAACACAGCCCCATCCATTAGCAGAGAGGCTGCCTAAAATCATACTAAGTTCACAGACACCCAAAAACACACCACCAGACATGGCCCTGCCACCAGAAAGACAAGATCCAGTCCCACCCACCAGAACATAGGCACCAGTCCCCTCCACCAGGAAACCTACACAAACCACTAAACCAACCTTACCCACTGGGGGCAGAGACCAAAAACAATGGGAACTACGAACCTGCAGCCTGTGAAAAGGAGACCCCAAACACTGTAAGTTAAGCAAAATGAGAAGACAGAGAAATACGCAGCAGATGAAGAAGCAAGGTAAAAGCCCACCAGACCAAACAAATGAAGAGGAAATAGGCAGTCTACCTAAAAAGAATTCAGAGGAATGATAGTAAAGATGATCTAAAATCTTGGAAATAGAATGGAGAAAATACAAGAAATGTTTACTAAGTATCTAGAAGAACTAAAGAGCAAACAAACAATGATGAACAACAAAATAAATGAAATTAAAAATTCTCTAGAAGGAATCAATAGCAGAATAACTGAGGCAGAAGGATGGATAAGTGACCTGGAAGATAAAATACTGGAAATAACTACCACAGAGCAGAATAAAGAAAAAAAGAATGAAAAGAATTGAGGAGAGTCTCAGAGACCACTGGGACAACATTAATCGCACCAACATTCGAATTATAAGGGTCCCAGAAGAAGAAGAGAAAAAGGGTCTGAGAAAATATTTGAAGAGATTATAGTTGAAAACTTCCCTAACATGGGAAAAGAAATAGTCAAGTCCAGGAAGCACAGAGAGTCCCATACAGGATAAATCCAAGGAGAAACACGCCAAGACACATATTAATCAAACTATCAAAAATTAAATACAAAGAGAAAATATTAAAAGCAGCAAGGGAAAAGCAACAAATAACATACAAGGGAACCCCCATAAGGTTAACAGCTGATCTTTCAGCAGAAACCCTGCAAGCCAGAATGGAGTGGCAGGACATATTTAAAGTGATGAAAGGGAAAAACGTACAACCAAGATTACTCCACCCAACAAGGATCTCATTCAGATTCGACAGAGAAATTAAAACCTTTACAGAAAAGCTAAGAGAATTCAGCACCACCAAACCAGCTTTACAACAAATGCTAAAGGAACTTCTCTAGGCAGGAAACACAAGAGAAGGAAAAGACCTACAAAAACAAACTCAAAACAATTAAGAAAATGGTAATAGGAACATATGTATTGATAATTACCTTAAATGTAAATGGATTAAATGCTCCAATCAAAAGACATAGACTGGCTGAATGGATACAAAAACAAGACCTGTATATATGCTGTCTACAAGACACCCAGTTCAGACTGAAGAACACATACAGACTGAAAGTGAGGGGATGGAAAAAGATATTCCATGCAAATGGAAATCAAAAGAAAGCTGGAGTTGCATTCTCATATCAGGCAAAATAGACTTTAAAATAAAGACTATTACAAGAGACAAAGAAGGACACTACATAATGATCAAGAGATCAATCCAAGAAAAAGATATAACAACTGTAAATATTTATGCACCCAACATAGGAGCACCTCAATACATAAGGCAAATGCTAACAGCCATAAAAGGGGAAATTGACAGTAACACAAACATAGTAGGGGACTTTAACACCCCACTTTCACCAATGGACAGATATTCCAAGATGAAAATAAATAAGGAAACACAAGCTTTAAATGACACATTAAACAAGATGGACTTAATTGATATTTACAGGATATTCCATGCAAAAACAACAGAAAACACTTTCTTCTCAAGTGCTTATGGAACATTCTCCAGGATAGATCATATCTTGGGTCACAAATCAAGCCTTGATAAATTTAAGAAAATTGAAATCGTATCAAGTATCTTTTCTGACCACAACGCTATGAGACTAGATATCAATTACAGGGGAAAAAAACTGTAAAAAATACAAACACATGGAGGCTAAACAATACACTACTAAATAACGAAGAGATCACTGAAGAAATCAAAGAGGAAATCAAACAATACCTAGAAACAAATGACAATGAAAACATGACAACCCAAAACCTATGGGATGCAGCAAAAGCAGTTCTAAGAGGGAAGATTTTAGAAATAAAATCCTACCTCAAGAAACAAGAAAAATCTCAAATAAACAACCTAACTTTACACCTAAAGCAATTAGAGGAAGAAAAACAAACAAAAAACCCCAAAGTTAGCAGAAGGAAAGAATTCATAAAGATCAGATCAGAAATAAATGAAAAAGAAATGGAGAAAACAGTAGCAAAGATAAATAAAACTAAAAGGTAATTCTTTGAGAAGATAAACAAAATTGATAAAGTACTAGCCAGACTCATCAAGAAAAAAAAGGAGAAGACTCAAATCAACAGAATTAGTAATGAAAAAGAAGTAACAACTGATACTGCAGAAATACAAAGGATCCTGAGAGATTACTACAAGCAACTGTATGCCAATAAAATGGACAATCTGGAAGAAATGGACAAATTCTTAGAAAAGCACAACCTTCCAAGACTGAACCAGGAAGAAATGGAAAATATAAACAGACCAATCACAAGCACTGAAATGGAAACTGTGATTAAAAATCTTCCAACAAAGAAAAGCCCAGGACCAGATGACTTCACAGGCAAATTCTATCAAACATTTAGAGAAGAGCTAACACCTATCGTTCTCAAACTCTTCCAAAATATAGCAGAGGGCGGAATACTCCCAAACTCATTCTACGAGGCCACCATCACCCTGATACCAAAACCAGACAAAGATGTCACAAAAAAAGAAAACTACAGGTCAATATCACTGGTGAACATAGATGCAAAAATCCTCAACAAACTATTAGCAAACAGAATCCAACAGCACATTAAAAGGATCATAAACCATGATCAAGTGGGATTTATCCTAGGAATGCAAGGATTCTTCAGTATACGCAAATCAGTCAATGTGATATACCATATTAACAAACTGAAGGATAAAAACCATATGATAATATCAGTAGATGCAGAAAAAGCTTTTGACAAAATTCAACACCCATTTAAGATAAAAACTCTCCAGAAAGTAGGCATAGAGGAAACTTACCTCAACATAATAAAGGCCCTATGTGACAAACCCACAGCCCACATCATTCTCAATGGTGAAAAACTGAAACCATTTCCTATAAGATCAGGAATAAGACAAGGTTGCCCACGCTCACCATTATTATTCAAGATAGCTTTAGAAGTTTTAGCCACAGCAGTCAGAGAAGAAAAAGAAATAAAAGGAATACAAATTGGAAAAGAAGTAAAGCTGTCACTGTTTGCAGAGGACATGATACTCTACATAAAGAATGCTAAAGAAGCTACAAGAAAACTACTAGAGCTAATTGATGAATTTGGTAAAGTAGCAGGACACCAAATTAATGCACAGAAATCTCTTGCATTCCTATACACTAACAACGAAAAATCAGAGAAATTAAGGAAACACTCCCATTTACCACTGCAACAAAAAGAATAAAGTACCTTGGAATAAACCTGCCTAGGGAGACAAAAGACCTGTATGCAGAAAACTACAAGACACTGATGAAAGAAATCAAAGATGATACAAACAGATGGAGAGCTATACCATGTTTTTGGATTGGAAGAATCAACATTGTGAAAATGACTATACTACGCAAAGCAATCTACAGATTCAATGCAATCCCTATCAAGCTACCACTGGCATTTTTCACAGAACTAGAAAAAAAAAATTTCACAATCTGTATGGAAACACAAAAGACCCCAAATAGCCAAAGCAATCCTGAGAAAGAAAAACAGAGCTGGAGGAATCAGGCTCCCTGACTTCAAACTATACTACAAAGATAAAGTAATCAAGACAGTATGGTACTGTCACAAAAACAGAAATATAGATCAATGGAACAGGATAGAAAGCCCAGAGATAAACCCACACACATATGGTCACCTTACCTTTGATAAAGGAGGCAAGAATATACAATGGAGAAAAGACAGCCTCTTCAGTAAGTGGTGCTGGGAAAACTGGACAGCTACATGTAAAAGAATGAAATTAGAACACTTCCTAACACCATACACAAAAATAAACTCAAAATGGATTAAGGTCCTAAATGTAAGGCCAGACCCTATCAAACTCTTAGAGGAAAACATAGGCAGAACACTCTATGACATAAATCACAGCAAGATCCTTTTTGACCCACCTCCTAGAGTAATGGAAATAAAACCAAAAATAAACAAATGGGACCTAAGGAAACTGAAAAGCTTTGGCACAGTAAAGGAAACCATAAACAAGACAAAAAGACAACCCTTAGAATGGGAGAAAAGATTTGCAAATGAAGCAATTGACAAAGGATTAATCTCCAAAATTTACAAGCAGCTCATGCAGCTCAATATCAAAAAACAAACAGCCCAATCCAAACATGAGCAGAAGACCTAAATAGACATTTCTCCAAAGAAGTTATACCGATTGCCAACAAACACATTAAAGGATGCTCAACATCGCTAATCATTAGAGAAATGCAAATCAAAGCCACAATGAAGTATCACCTCATGCTAGTCAGAATGGCCATCATCAAAAACTCTACAAACAATAAATGCTGGAGAGGGTGTGGAGAAAAGGGAACCCTCTTGCACTGTTGGTGGGAATGTAAATTGTTACAGCCACTATGGAGAACAGTATGGAGGTTTCTTAGAAAACTAAAAATAGAACTACCATATGACCCACAACCCCACTACTGTGCATATACCCTGAGAAAACCATAATTCAAAAAGAGACATGTACCACAATATTCACTGCAGCACTATTTACAATAGCCAGGACATGGAAGCAACCTAAGTGTCCATCAACAGGTGAATGGATAAAGAAGATGTGACACATATATACAATAGAATATTACTCAGCCATAAAAAGAAATGAAATTGAGTTATTTGTAGTGAGGTGGATGGACCTAGAGTCTGTCATACAGAGTGAAGTGAGTCAGAAAGAGAAAAACAAATACCATATGCTAACACATGTACATGGAATCTAAGAAGATCTATATATGGAACCTATGGGCAGGATAGTAATAAAGATGCAGATGTAGAGAATGGAGTTGAGGACATGGGGTGGGGGAAGGGTAAACTGGGACAAAGTGAGAGAGTAGCATGGACATATATACACTACCAAATGTAAAATAGATAGCTATTTGGAAGCAGCTGCATAGCCTAGGGAGATCAGCTAGGTGCTTTGTGGCCACCTAGAGGGGTGGGATAGGGAGGGTGGAAGGGAGATGCAAGAGGGAGGGGATATGGGGATATATGTATACATATAGCTGATTCACTTTGTTATACAGCAGAAACTAATGCAACATTGTAAAGCAATTATACTCCAATAAAGATGTTAAAATAATAATAATGGTGCTTTGAACACTTGTGTACAAGTTTTTTTGAATACCTATTTTCATTTCTCTTGGGCGTATACCTAGGAGTGGAGTTTCTGGATCATGTAGTACTTCTATGAGGAACCACCAAAACTGTTTTCCATAGCACTAATTTACATTGTCAGCATTAACGTAAAAATGTTCCAATTTCTCCATTTCTAACATATTTTACTGTCTGTCTTTTCTATTGTAGTCATTCTAGAGGGTATGAAGTGGTATTTGATGGTTTTGATTTGCATTTACCTAATGTTGATCTTATTTTTTTTCATGTGCTTATTGGCCATATTTGTATCTACCTTGGATAAAAGTCTTTTCAAATGTGTTACCTACTTTTCATAGGAATGTTTATCTTTTTATTATTGAATTATAAGTATTTCTGTATATTTTGTATATATGTGCCTTATCAGCTATAAGATTTTGCAAATGTTTTCTCTGATACCATGGGCTGGCTTTCACCTTCTTGATGGTATAGTTAGAAGCACAAAAGATTTTAATTTTGATTAAGTCCAATTTACCTATTTTTTTCTTTTTGTCTTTTATGCTTTTGGTATCATATTTAAGAAACCATTGCCTAATGCAAAGTCATAAATTTACTCATATGTTTTCTTCTAAAAACTTTAGACATTTAGCTCTTACATTTGGACCTATAAGCTATTTTGAGTTAATTTTTGTGTATGGTGTAAGGAAAGAGTCCATTTAATTTATTCTTTCATGTGGCTATCCAGTTGTCCCAGCACCATTTGTTAGAGAAGCTATTATGTCCTCATTAAATTGTCTTGAAACCATTGTTGATATCAACTGACCAAAGATGTGAGGGTTTCTTTGGGGACTCTCAACTCTGTAATTTATCTAGATGCCTATACTTATGCCAGTACCGCCTTGCCTTGATTACTATATCTTTGTAGTAATTTTGAAATTAAAAATTGTTTGTCTACCAAATGTGTCCTTTGTTTTCAGGATTATTTTAGCTACTCTGGCCCCTGGCATTTAATATGAAATTTAGGATCAATTTGTCAATTTCCACAGAACAAACAAAAACACAAACATGAAGCTGGAATTTTGGATAAGGATTGCATTGAATCTGTAAATTAATTTGGGGAGTATTACCACCCTAACAATTTTAAGTCTTCTGGTTCATGGAGGTGGCTATTTTTATATTTACTTAGATCCTCTTAAACTTCTTTCAAAAATGTTACAAAGTTACCAGTGAACAAGTCTGGCACATATTTTGTTAATTTCTTCCTAAGTATTTTATTTTTGTTGATGCTGTTGTAAATAGGATTGTTTTCTCATTTCATTTTTGGATTTTTCATTGATAGTATGTAGCATTTCAATTAAATTTTTAATATTGATTGCATATCTTGCAGCTTTGGTGAATCTGTGTGTAAGTTCTAAGAGTTTTTAGTGGAGTCTTAGGAATTTCCATATGCAAAATCATGCCATCTACAAATAGGGATAAATTTACTTCTTTCTTTCTAGTCTGAATACCTTCTATTTCTTTTTCTTGCTTAATTGCCCAGGCTAGAACCTCCTGTAATACTGAAGAGAAGTGGCGAGAATGAATATCCTTATCTTCTTATGGATCTTAAAGAGAAAGTTTTGAAACCTTTCCAATTAAGTGTGATGTTTAGCAGAAGACATTTTTCAGTTTGAGTACATTCCCTTAAACTGCGCATTTGTTGATTATTTTTTATCATGAATGGATGTTGTTATTCTCTGAATGCTCTTTCTAAATCTATAGGCAGTCATGGTTTTTTTCTCCTTTATCTCATTTATATGGTCTATTATACTGATTGATTTACAGGTGTAGGACAAAGCCTGCATGCCTGTGATAAATTTCCTTTACTCATGGTGTGTATTTTCTATGTGTTGCTAGACTTGATCTGCTAGTATTTTTGAAGTGTTTTGCATCTATATTTCAGAGGGATATTGGTTTGTAGTTTTCTTTTCTTGTGGTGTCTTTCTTTGTTTTTTGTATCAGGGTAATACTTGCCTCATAGAATGATTTAAGAAGTATTTCCTTATCTTCTATTTTTAGGGAACAGTTTTTGAAAATTGGTATTGATTATTATTTAAATGTTTAATGGAATTCAACAGTGAAGCTATTTGGGGCTGGACTCTTCTTTGTGGGGAGGTTTTCAATTACTAATTCAATCTCTACTTGATATAGATACATTCAGATTGTCTATATCTTCTTAAGTCAGTTACAGTTATGTTTCTAGAAATTTATTCATTTCATCAAAGTTATCTAATTCATTGTTCATACTGTTAATGTATAATCCTTTTATTTTAATGAAAGTTTGAAGCTAATATCTTCCCTGTGTTCCTGATTTAAGTAACTTGAGTATTCTATTTTTTTTTTTCTTGGTTAGTGTAGCTAAAGGTTTGTCAATTTGTCAGTTATTTCCAAGAACCAACTTTTGCTTTTGTTGTTTTTCTCTATTACTTTATTATTCCCTGTTTTATTAATTTCTGCTCTATGTTATTTCTAAGAGGATTCTAAGCCCAAGTCAATGTTCTGGGACCAATTTCAAAGTGGGATGGGGTGAGGGCATTTCCCATACCAACAAGCAACTCAATTCAGACACTGTCTGCGCAAGAGATAGCATCAGATTCTACAAGTTAAGGGTTCAGTCCTTCAAGACTGCCGGCCTCCCCACTTCAGATGCCAGTGCAAGCCTAGGTTATCAGCTGTGCTTCAGACCAACTGACTATAGATTGGAGGTTTCCACAGTTCTCTCCTTGGGTTTGACTAATTTGCTAGAGCAGCTCACAGAACTCAGAGAAACATTTTACTTACTAGATTACAGGTTTATTATAAAAGGATGTAACTCAGGAACAACCAGATGGAAGAGATGCATAGAGTAAAGTAGGGAAAGGGTGGGAAGCTTCCATGCCCTCTCCGGGTATGCCACTCTCCCCAATTCTCCACGTGGTCACAACCCAGAAGCTCATTGAACCCTGTCCCTTTGGGTTTTTATGGAAGCTTCATTACATAAACACGATTGGTTCAACCTCCAGTCCCTTTCTACTCCCTAGAAATCAGGGGGTGGAACTCCAAGTTCCAATCTTCTAATTATGGTTTGTACCTTCAGGTCTCCATGGTTTCTGAAGAAAAGAGTTTTTAATTTTTAATGATTCCTTGTGTGTGATGAGTATTTTTCTCTTAATGTTCTCCACATGTTCTCTTTGATTGGTTTTAGGCAGTTTGTCCATGCTGTATTTAAGTTTAGTGTGGACCTCTCTTTCTTTTTTAAGACTTGGGGTTTTTTAGAGTAGTTTTATGTTTATAATAAAATTGAGAGGGAGGTACAGAGATTTCATAATACCCCCCACCCCCACAAATATATAGCCTTCCCCATAATAAGCATCACTCATCAGAATGGTACCTCTTTTTTTTTTTTTTTTTACCAAAGATGAATCTATATTGACATATCATAGTCATGAAAATCCTTAGTTTACCTTAGGGTTCACTCTTGATGTTGTACATTCTACAAGTTTGAACAAATGTCTAATGACATGTCCATTATTATAATATCATAAAGGGTATTTTCACTGCCCTAAAAGTTCTCTTTGCTTTGCCTATTTATCCCTCCCCACCACCAGCCCTGGAAACCACTGATCTATTTATTATCTCCATAGTTTTGCCTATTCCAGAATGTGATATTTGGTATCACACAGTATATAGACTTTTAGATTGGCATTTTTCACTTAATAATAAAATTTTTGACATCTGTCTGTTGAACATGACATCTCTCAGTGTAGGTGTTTTGGCATTTACCCTTCTTGATGTTTCTGAGCATACTGTGTCTGACATTAATTTGAGGAAAGTCCTCAGTCATTATTGTTTCAAATATTTTTTCTGTTCCTTTGTCATTTTCTTCACCTCTGGTTTTCCCATTACCTGCTTATTAAACCTTTGTAATTGCCACACAGTCTTTGGATATTCTGTTCTGCTTTTTCCCCCTGGCTTTTTCTTTTTTCTTCTCAGTTTTTGAGGATTCTGTTGATATATCTATCTTCTACCTCAGAAATTCTTTCCTCAGCCACGTCCAGTCTACTTATAAGCCCATCAGAGTGATTCTTAATTTCTATTATGATGTTTTATATCTGGCATTCCTTTCTGGTTCTTTCTTTGGATTTCCATCTTTCTGCTTACATTGCCTACCTCTTCTTTCATGTTCTCTGTTTTATCTGTTAGAGTACTTAACATATTAATCATAGCTGTTTTTAAGTTCCTTGTCTGATAATTCCAACATCACTGCTGTGTCTGGTTCCAATGCTTGCACTGTCTCCACAAAATGTGGGGATTTTTGCTTTTGATATGCTTTGGAACTCTTTATTACTTGCTGTACTGGTACAGCTGTACTGGGTAAAAGGAACTGATGTAAACTGATAGCAGTGAGGTGTGAGGAGAGTGGAGGTATGCTTATAGTCCTATGATTAGGTCTCAGTTTTTTAGTGAGCCTATGCCTCTGGACTTGTGAACATGTAAAGTTCATAAGTGTATGCCTCTGAAATGAACTTCTCAAGTATTTCTCACTTTTTTCCTCCCCTTTTAGGTAGCACAGGCTGGCTATAGAGTTGCTGGAGTTAAGTATTTCCCTTCCTCAGGTCATTTTGGCTCTGATAATACCCTGACATGATAGACTCTGATTAACTATTTCCCCTGAGGGCAGGCCTTGTTAAGAGCAGAGCACTCTGGCATATTTCAAAATGGTTCCGTTTCCCCTCCCCCTGCCAGAAGCAGGAGAGTGTTTTCTTCAATATTTACCATGGGAATTTAGTCAAATTCCTGGAGATAAATCTCACAACATTGTGGGCTCCCAGAGGACTTTTTAAATCTCAGATTTCTACACACTGATACTCCAGCAAGTTATCAATAATAATTCAGATTTTCCTACTCTGGCTCTGGTTCCTATGTTTGTTTCTGCTGGTAAGGCTCAGCTCCAATAAACCAAGTCTCCCTGTATTTTCCAGTCCCTCTCTCCAGTCTTGGGGCAGTGGTTTGCCCTGTGTCCCCTTCTCTCTTATAGATCCAAGAAGAGTTGACTTTTCAGTCTGTTCGGCTTTTACTTGTTACTAGGATGGAATGGTGACTTCCAAGCTCCTTACATGAGGAACTGAAACCAGAGGTCACTGTGGATCTCTTTTAGTTTATCCTGCTTGGAGTTTGTTGAGTAATTTAGGTGTATAGAGTAATATTTCATCAAATTTGGGACATTTCAGTGATTATCTCTTCAAACATATTCCCAGTCCCTGTTTTTCTCCTCTCCTTCTGGGGCTACGGTTGTACTTAGTTTAGCATATTTAATGGTATCCACAGGTCTCTGAGGTTCTATAACTTTTTCTTCACCTTAATTTTATTCTGATTCTCAAACTGGGTAATCTCAGTGGATTTATATTCAAGTTTGTTGATTCTTCTTAAAGTTTAGTTTTGCTCTTTAGTAAATTTTCCATTTTGTTGTATTTTTCAACTCCGGAATTTATATTTTGTTTTTAATATAATTTATATCTTTTTATTCATACTCTCTTTTATATTATTTTTATACTTTAGTTCCTTGTATGTTATTCTTGAGTTACTTGAACATAATTATATTAGTTTTTTTAAAGTCTCTATGCCCCCTATGAGACAGTTTCTATTGACTAGTTTGATTTTTTTTTTAAATGTCTTAGACTTTTTTTTTAATTAATTAATTTATTTTTGGCTGTGTTGGGTCTTAGTTTCTGTGCGAGGGCTTCCTCTAGTTGCGGTGAGCGGGGGCCATTCTTCATCGCGGTGCGCGGGCCTCTCACTATCGTGGCCTCTCTTGTTGCGGAGCACAGGCTCCAGACGCGCAGGCTCAGTAGTTGTGGCTCACGGGCCCAGTTGCTCCGCGGCATGTGGGATCTTCCCAGACCAGGGCTCGAACCTGTGTCCCCTGCATTGGCAGGCGGATTCTCAACCACTGCACCACTAGGGAAGCCCTGACTAGTTTGATTTTATGTGTATGCATCATACTTAACTCTTTCTCTGTGTATTTTATAATGTCTGGTTGAAAACTGGATATTTTTGATGACATAATGTGACAACTCTGGAAATCAGATGCTCCATCCCCCTTTGGCCAGATTTTGTTGTTGTTCTTGTTATTGGTTTTTCTTGTTCTAGCTATTTGCTTATTTAGTATTGTTCTGGACTAATGCTATAAAGTAGATTTACTGTAGTATGTGGCCATTGATTTTGATTAGTCAGAGATTTCTTGAAATGATTTGAACCGATAGTCCTTCTATTCTTTGCTGAGGAGCTCTGTATGTTTATTGGGGATACATTCAATGCTTAAGAATATTACAACTCTGTGTCAAGGTCAGTCAGTGGTGAGTGAATGATGCTCTACCATGCCTTTTCTGGACTTGTGCACAATCATGTATTTGTGCACAGTCTTCAAGATTTCCCTGAATGTTCCACTGCAATTCTAAGCCACTTATGTACATCTCATTACCCAAATATTAATTTTAAGTGTTTTCAAGGCACTTGTATGTCCCAAATGTAATGCAGCTTCAGGTAGCTGCAATGTTAAAAACAATTATCCCAAATTGTTTGTTACAAATACCCTAGAGATAGGGATTTTTCTTGCAGAAAAAACTCTATCAGTTTGAAAAAAAAAAACAAAAAAAACCCAGTGAAAAAATGGGCAGAAGACCTAAGTAGATATTTCTCCAAAGAAGACATACAGATGGCCAAAAAGCACATGAAAGGTTGATCAACATCACTAATCATTAGAGAAATGCAAATCAAAACTATGATGAGGTATTACCTCCCACCGGTCAGAATGGCCATCATCAAAAAATCCACAAACAATAAATGCTGGAGAGGGTGTGGAGAAAAGGGGACCCTCCTACACTGTTGGTGGGAATGTAAATTGATACAGCCACTATGGAGAACAATATGGAGATTCTTTAAAAAACTAAAAATAGAACTACCATATGACCCAGCAATCCCACTCCTGGGCATATACCTGGAGAAAACCATAATTCAAAAATATACATGCACCCCAATGTTCACTGTAGCACTGTTTACAATACCCAGGACATGGAAGCAACTTAAATGCCTATCGACGGGGGAATGGATAAAGAAGATGTGGCAGGGCTTCTCTGGTGGCTCAGTGGTTGAGAATCTACCTGCTAATGCAGGGGATACGGGTTTGAGCCCTGGTCTGGGAAGATCCCACATGCCGCGGAGCAACTAGGCCTGTGAGCCACAACTACTGAGCCTGCGCGTCTGGAGCCTGTGCTCCACAACAAGAGAGGCCACGATAGTGAGAGGCCC
Organism: Balaenoptera borealis; assembly: GCF_965194805.1. Classification (NCBI taxonomy): domain Eukaryota; kingdom Metazoa; phylum Chordata; class Mammalia; order Artiodactyla; family Balaenopteridae; genus Balaenoptera; species Balaenoptera borealis. Next base: position 86,762,413 of record NC_138867.1, read on the forward strand.
ACGCACCGCAATGAAGAGTGGCCCCCACTTGCCACAACTAGAGAAAGGCCTCACAGAAATGAAGACCCAACACAGCCAAAAATAAATAAATAAATAAATTAAAAAAAAAAAAGAAGATGTGGCACATATATACAATGGAATATTACTCAGCCATAAAAAGAAACGAAATTGAGTTATTTGTAGTGAGGTGGATGGACCTAGAGTCTGTCATACTGAGTGAAGTAAGTCAGAAAGAGAAAAACAAATATCATATAATAGCACTTATATGTGGAATCTAGAAAAATGGTACAGATGAACCTATTTGCAAAGCAGAAATAGAGACACAGATGTAGAGAACAAACTTATGTATACCAAGGTGGGGAATGGGGGTGGGATGAATTGGGAGATTGGGATTGACATATATACACTACTATGTATAAAGTAGATAACTAACAAGAATCTACTGTATAGTACAGGGAACTCTACTCAGTGCTCTGTGGTGACCTAAATGGGAAGGAAATCTAAAAAGGAGGGGATATATGTATACATATAACTGATTCACTTTGCTGTACAGCAGAAACTACACAACATTGTAAAGCAACTATACTCCAGTAAAAATTTTAAAAATAATAACAGTATTCTGCAAATGGGGCTTTTGTAAGGAGATGTGAGAGAGTTTAAATAATGTCAGTGTCCTGGGATAGGCCTTTTTGAAGAGTTCCAACCCCCTTAATTGGTTGCATAGTGCTGGTTTTCAAAATTACCATGAGCTTAGAGAGGGTTGGAACAGGGGTATAGTAAGTCAAAATACCACAAACAGTTTTTGCAAAGGTTTAGTAGCTTTTCTTGAATATATATTAGTGGGGGTCATTGTAAGCCTTTAGTTATATTTTAGTTTTAGTTTTGAAAAAGTCGATTTAACAACTGTTTATCTAGGGCTAGACATCTAGATCTATGGAACAAAAAAGAGAACTTAGATTATCCTCACAGAAATATAGCCAACTGATTTATGATACAGGTGCAAGCAATACAGTGGAGAAAAGATAATCTTTTCAAAAATTATTGTTTCAATAATTGGGTATTTGTAGGACAACAAAAAATAAAAAACAAAAACAAAAAAAACCCTCCACCAAAACTTCACACTTTAAAACAACCTTGAAATGTACTATTGACTAAAAGTAAGATGTAAAACTATAACTTTTAAATCTCCAGGTCTAGAGCTTTGAAAGAGTTCTTAAACTAGACACCAAAACATACTCCATAAAAATAAAAATGATACATTTGGTTTCATCAAAATAAAAAATTTTGATCTGCAAAAGACTGTTAAGAGGCTGACAAAACAAGCTGTAGACCCAGAGAAAGTACTCGCAAACCATATATCTGACAAAACACTTGTATCTAGAATATATAAATCTCAAAATTTAACAGTTAAAGAAAATCCAAAGAGAGCATACAAATGGCATATAAGCACATGAAAAGATTTTCAATATCACTAGCTATTAGGGAGCCGCAAATTAAGATTACAATGAGAAATCACTACACACTCATTGAATAGCAGAGAAAAAAAGAAGGGGAAGGGGGAGTGAAATGTGACAATACTAAATACTGATAAGGATGTGGAAAACTGAATCTCTCATACAACTCTTGTACATAGTTGGTGGGAATATAAAATGGTACAGCCACCATGGGAAAAATAGCTTCGTGGTTTTATAAGCAAAGAATCATACATTTGCCATAAAATCCTGCATTTTACTCTTAGTGTTTATCCCAGAGAAATGAAAATTATGTCCATACAACACCTGTACACAATTGTTTATAATAGCTTTCTTTGTAATAACCAAAAACAGGAAACACCAAAATGTCTCTCAGTAAGTAAGTGTTGTACCGTGTAACGGCCATGCCATGGAATGCAATTCAATAATAAAAACGGTGACCTATTGATATACACAATAACTTAACGATGACTTAAGAACATTATGCTAAGTGAAAAAAGCCAATCTCAAAAGGTCACATTTTGTATGATTCCATTTATATAATATTCTTTAAATGGTAAAATTACAAAAGTAGAAAACAGATTAGTGGATTTCAAAGGTTGGAATATTGAGAAAAAGGGGAGGTGTAACTGTAAGGGGGTAGCATGAAGGAGATCTTTTGGTTATAGAATGATTCTATGTCTTGATTGTAGTTGCAGTTACACAAATCTACACATATGACAAAAAAAATAGAACTATAAAAACACATTGTTCCAAAAAAACTACACAGTTTGATATTGTACTATACTTATGTAAGATGTAACCACTGGAGAAAACTAGGATAAATGTAGATTGGACCTCCCTGTATTACTTTTGCAGATTCCTGTATATCTATAATATTTTTTAAAAAGAAAAGAAAATGATCATAATCCCTTGTTGAGATTCTGAATGTAATACAGTTTTCAAATGTGGAAACAATCGACTGAAGAACCCTCAAATACAATGAGAAGTATACATAGTAACTATTTATGCAGATAACAGTATGCTTGGTAAAAAGGAACCCACAATTTTTAGGACTGTTTGATATGGGTTCCTAGTTGATAGTGTTAGCTGGGGATTTGAAGCACCATATTGGTTCCCTAATAAAGAATACTCATATGGGAGCAAGGTAATAAATGGAGTTGTGGTTCAGGTCCAGCTCACATTAGATTTGTGGGCATACAGAATAGGCACTTTCCTAGTCCTAAAATGTATAAATATATTATTTATACACATATCCAAATGTATAATTGGATTGCACCTACTTGGTAGTTATATGTATTTGAGGGGGGAGGTTCAGGGGCTGTGGTTAAGAACTTTCATTATAGGGAAAGTCAGTTGGAAAACTCTGAAAATTCTCTCTGGGCCAAAATAGAAAATAAAAAGTATAAAATCCTGGGAGCAAAGACAGAAATTAGTGCTACCCTTAAAAATCTAAAGGATACTGGGATAGTGATCCTGTCATTTAATTCCTCTATTTGTCCCTTTCAAAAACCAAATGGATCTGGAGAATGGAAATAGATTATGGAAAAATCAACAAACTCATAACAGCAATTGCATCTGTTCCCCTTTTGGTATTTTCGCTAGAAAAGAATTGACATGACCTCAGATACATGATATTCAGCTACTGATCTGGAAAATGTATTGTTTTCCATCTTTATCAGAAAGGATGATCAAAAACATTTCAAATTCAGTTGGAATGGAACATATTATATATTTACAGTCTTGCAACTGGGCTCTCACATTCCTTACAAATACATCTTCCAAAGAGACTTGTGTCAGCTTGGTATCCTACAGACTGTTACACTGAGCCATTATATTCACAACTACAAACTTCACAGGATGAGCAAAAAGTAACTCATACTTTTGAGTACTTGGTAAAACATATATACTTCAGGAAGTGAGAGGTAAATCTTATGACGTTTTAAGTATCTGTTACATCATTTGATTATGGTAGGGTCCAGGAGTCTGGGTATGCTTGACTATCCTTCCAAAATAAAGGCTATATTGTTTTATTTCAACCCTCCCTCCACAAAGAATATGTACAATGTCTGTTAGAACTCTTTGGATTCAACCTGAGAATACTGTTCTAACCCATAAACCAGGTGACACAAAAGACTTCCAGGTTTCAGACTTAGAGAGGAAATTACTCTGTAACAGGTCCAAACTACAGTGCAAGTGGCTCAGCAGCTTGCCATGTGATCCAGCAAACCGTATGCTTTCAAATTTTTCAACATTGGAAAAATATATGAGGAGTAATTTATGGCAAGCCCCAATGAGAGAATCACAGTACATATCCTTAAAGTTCTGAAATAAAAGTAGGTCATCTTTAGTAAATGATTATAAACATTTGGGAAAAAAAAAAAAAAAAAAAGCCTCTGGCAGGCTACAAAGCCCTGAAAGATAGACTTAGTTACCACAGTCACACCAAGTAACTGTGCTGCCAGAACTGGCTGTTCTGAGCCTATTTCTAACAGACTTGTATATTCATAGTCATAAAGTTGGACAGGCTCAGCAGCAAGCAGCCGTAAGTTAGAAATTACATAAGGATCCAGCTTGAGCAGAGCCAGAGGACAAAAATAAGCTGCATGAACAGATATCCCAGACTCCCATATCATCTACTGTTGCCTCAGTGCCTGCCTATTAAATCCATGTCTATGAATACAAGCGATTGGTCCCTTACGACCAGCTGATAGGGAGGCAACACCTAAATTTGGTTCACAGATGGATTAGCTTAGTAGGTTGAAGCCAGTAAAGGACAGTGGCCATAATACAGCCCCACCAAGAGATGGCCTCGAAAGTTAGTGGTTTGTGGGAAATTCTCAAACTGAGTAGAGCTTTCAGTGTTGTACCCATGTGGAGGGGACAGTGACCTGAAGTTAAAGTATACACACACTTATGAGTAGTAAATAGCTTGATTGCCTGGTCAGGTGACTGGAAGGAGAAATATAGAAAAGATCAGAGAAAATAAACTCTGGGATAAAGACATGTAGGTTGATATATGAAAAGGTGTTCTTATAGTGAAAATATTTTTACTACATGTTAACACCCGTCTGAGAATATCTGCCACAGAAGAGACACTAAATAATGGAGTAGACAAATGGTTCCAATAGTCAGTATCAGTAGGCCACCTCAGCATTGGCACATTGGGTGCATGAACACAGTTGCTATGAGGCAAGAGTAGTGGCTATACATAGGTCCAAAAGCATGGGCTCCTACTTGCCAGGGCAGACGTAGCTACTGCTACAGCCAAATGTCCCACTGTCCAGTAAGAGATACAAAAGCTGAGTTCCTAGTATGGTACCGTACAAAAAGAAGACCAACTATCCATTTACTGGCAAGTTGACTATATTGGACACCTTCCACATGAAGGGGAAGTGATTCATTTTGACAGGAGTAGGTACTCATTCCAGGTATGGATTTGCCTTTAATTTGCAAGGGGTATCCGCCAACACCAACTGTCTGAAGGTGCATATTTGATCCACAAATACGGCATTGCATAAGACCAATAGACCTTCTTCATAACAAAAGAGTTACGGGAGTGGGAAAATTACAGTATTCAATTATTTCAAATACTGTAATATTCAAGAGCTTCCATATGTAGAGCAATTGAACAGTCTGTTGAAGGCACAGCTGAGGCGACAGCTCAGGTACAGTATTTTGAGAAGGTGAAAAATCACCTTCCAGTGTACACTTTAAGTCAACAACTTTTATGTGGTATTCTGTCTCCAACAGGAAGAAAACATAGGACTGGGAGCTAAGTGGTAGAAGCAGGCGTGGCCCAGCTTATGTAACTTTCAATGACCCATTGGAAGAATGTTTGCTTCCCTGTAGCTCTGAGCTCTTTGGTATTAGAGATCTTGATTCTCAAAGCGGGGAATGTTTCTGTCAGGGAAATGTCATTGAGCTATAAGTTATGACTGCCACCTGGGTAGCTGAGGCTTTTATAGTTATGGAATTAACTGGCAGGAAAGAGGTTGGCCATCTCGACATTGGGTAATTTACTGTTAACATCAAACGGGATGGCAGTAAGGGCGGCTGTTACACACGGAGGAAGGAAGTAATATGTTAAACACACAGATGATCCACGTGGGCACCCGGTACTACTTCCTTGCTCAATATTGGTGGTAAATAGGCACATGCAGTAGTTACAGACTAAGAAGAGCATGGTGATCAGGAACTCAGATCCCTTAGAGGTAAGGGTCTGGATCATGCCACTTAAACTAACAGAGGTACTGACAAAATGTGAGTAGAATATAAAATGGATGTTAGGGGAATAATAGTGTGATTTTTGACCCTAAGATCAGCTGTGTGACAATGTAGTTATATTTTTTCCTGCTAACCTTTCACTTGTAAGTTTGCTTAGTTAGAATTCTGAAGGAGCTGGTGAGCTGGTCAAAGAGAGAACTATACTCAACACTGATGAGCCACCCAGGTCCATCTTCAGGATTGAAGTTGGGAATAGCCCTTATCTGTCAAAATTCTCTACAACTATCTTGGATGAAAAGAATTTCCTTTCCCAAAGTGATATTCCCATCTCAGATTATCTCACATCTAATGACTGCCATGGAATAATTCCAGTAGTCCATACTAAGGTCGAATTTCCTTTTGATGTCATCTGAGGCCTTCATTGAGACTGCATAACTGCCCTACTTCTCCCTCTGGCCAATTCTGTTTCTTTTCTTTTTCTTCCACAGAGGGTGATCTCAACAACACTTCTTAATAAAACTTCTCCATGCTGATCTTTAACTTGAGGGTCTGCATCTTGGGGAACTTCCTTATAGGGATGCTTTCTAAAAGTACCATTGAACTTAATAAGACATTCAGCTTCAAATAAGCCCTAATTATCTTTTCTTTTCTGTGTTTCCAGTATTTAAGGAACTTCAAGTAATTAAGGAACCGTTTTAATTTAAAGGACCTCTTCAAAGTTGACTGACAACTCTGTTTTGATAAGTCAAGATAATTTTATGAAGTCATGAAATGAAAACAAAAGATTTTGTAAAACAAAGCCAATTTTTTTTGTGTGTGTGAGGTTCAAATTCCACTTTGATTCTTATTGTCTATATAGACTGACCTAAAATGTAAATATCATATTTAAGAATTGGAATATAATAGAAAGCAATAGAGCATTGGGGTCCAGAAGAACAGATGGTAATAAATGATATCTGTGTCTGTGTGTGTGTTTCAAAAATAAGGAAATGCACAAAATGCTTTCTTGGATCTTGTGATTCTTGGAATTTGTCAACTTGCATAGTGGAGTTAATCATATTCTGAATAAGGGTACTGTGTACAAGTCGTATTGTGTTATTCTTTTTAGCAGACTTACATGAAATTAGTATTACACAAATGTTTAGGTCATTAAAAGAAACCTATGAATAACCTAGCATAAATACAGATTTTCTTTGAATATAAACTGACTAAAATGTGCATTTAAACTTGAGGAAAAATGCTTTATTTTTTCACCTCTATTTATTCTATAGGCAAAGCCTCTACTTGAATTAGGTAGAATGAGGGGGAAATGTGCTGTGTGAGTCTCTTGCCCTATATTTAGGGACATTGTGAGACATAATTTCATTATTTCAATAGACACTGTATCTGTTTTAAGAGACTTTCTCATCAGCATAAGGGAAATAACAGGTATTCAACCACACCACAACCTTATGGTTGGAAACCTCCTCTCTATACACACCCACACACATGCCTTTAATGTCAGTATCTAGCTATTACTTTTTTTTTTTTTTTAAGGGAAAGGGATGTTTTCTCAGAAATAGCATCATCACCTTCTTACTTTTAAATGGAAAGCTAAAAAAGTGAACAAACACTATCCCTCTGTCCATCTTTCACATATTACTTCCATGCCTTCAGTTTTCCTCCTTCTAATCAAGCTTTCAAGGACTTACTTAAATATATCTTTTTTCTCTCTCTCTTTCATTAACATCACATTTTAAAAGCATGGTTGCTTTTACTCAACAATTTATTGCCTTTTATGTATTTTTTATTGAAGGATAGTTGATTTACAATATTGTATTAGTTTCAGGTGTACAGCATAGTGATTCAGTATTTTTGCAGATTATACTCCATTATAGGTTATTACAAGATAATGACTATAATTACCTGTGCTATACAATATAGGCTTGTTGCTTGTCTATTTTATACATAGTAGTTTCTATCTGTTAAGCCCATACCCCTAATTTGTCCCTCCCTCCTTCCCTCTCCCCTTTGGTAACCACAAGTTTGTTTTCTATTACTGTGAGTCTGTTTCTGTTTCGCATATACATTCATTTGTATTTTTTTTTAGATTCCACATATAAGTGATTTCATACAGTATTTGTCTTTCTCTGTCTGACTTGATTACACTGAGCATAACGTTCTCTAGGTCCATCCACATTGCTGAGAATGGCAGATTGTCATTCTGTTTTTACAGCTGAGTAATATTCTATTGTATATATATACAACATATTCTTTATTCATTCATCTGTTGATGGGCACTTGGCTATTGTAAACAGTGCTGCTATGAACATTGGGGTGCATGTATCTTTTCAAATTAGTGTTCTCATTATATACAAATACATACCCAGTAGTAAAATGGCTGGACCGTATGTTTGTTTTGTTTGTTTGTTTTTTAAGCAAACTCCATACAGTTTTCCATCGTGGCTGCACCAATTTACATTCCCACCAAAAGTGTACAAGGGTTTCCTTTTATCCACATCCTCTCCAATATTTGTTATTTGTAGACATTTTGATGATAGCCATTCTGACGTGTGAAGCGATATCTCATTGTTTTGATTTGCATTTCTCTAATAATTAGCCATGTTGAACATCTTTTCATTAGCCTGTTAGCCATCTGTATATTTTCTTTGGAAAAATGTCTATTCAGGTCTTCTGTCCATTTTTTGATTTTTTTTTTATGTTGAGTTGTATGAGTTGTTTGTATATTTTGGATATTAACTCCTTGTTGGTCACATCATTTGCAAAATTTTCTCCCATTCCATAGGTTGTCTTTTCATTTTGTTGATGGTTTCCTCTGCTGTGCATAACTTTTAAGTTTAATTATGTCCTGCTTGTTTATTTTTACTTTTATTTCTTTTGCTTAGGAGACTGACATAAATCATAACAATATTTTTTTGCATCAAAGAGTATTCTGCCTATGCTCTCTTATAGGAGCCTAAGGTTTCCATCTTACATTTAGGACTTTAAACCACTTTGAGTTTATTTTTTTATATGGTGTGACAGAATGTTCTAACCTCATTGTTTTACATGTGGCTGTCCAGTTTTCCCAGCACCACTTGTTAAAGAGACTGTCTTTTCTCCATTGTATATTCTTGGCTCCTTTGTCATAGATTAATTCACCATAGGTGCACAGATTTGTTTCTGAGCTCTCTATTCTGTTCCATTGATCTATTTGTCAGTTTCTGTGCCAGCACTATGCTATTTTGATTACTGTAGCTTTGTAGAATAGTCTGAAGTCTGGGAGGGTAATACCTCCAGCTTTTTCTTTTTTTTCTCAAGATTACTTTGGCAATTTGTTGTCCTTTGTGGTTTTATATGAATTATACAGTTATTCTAGCTCTGTGAAAAATGTCATGGTTATTTTGGTAGGAATTGCATTAAATCTGTAGCTTACTTTGAGTAGTATGGACATTTTAACAACATTAATTCTTCTAATCCAAGAGCACAGGATGTCACTTATGCATTCTTCTGTGTCATTTATTCTACTATTCATTCCTTCTAGAGTGTTTTTTTAATCCCAAATATTGAGTTAACTGTTTTTGATTGGGTCTTTTTTATATTTTCTAGTTCCTTGTTTAAATGAACTGTGTTTGGATCAATTCTCTTCTTTAATTCAGTTAGGGAATTTTTATTACCAATGTTTTGAATTCATTATCTGGTGAATTTTAAATTTCTGTTTCATTATTTATTTTTTCAGGGGTTTTCTCTTGCTCTTTCAGTTGAGTGTAGTTCCTTTTCCTTTTCATTTTACTTAACTTTCTCTGTCTTTATGAATTTAGGTGAAATAGTTACCTATTGTGGTCTTGGAAGGTTGTTCTTATGTGGGAGCATCCCTATGTAGACTTTGTATGCTCAGTGCCTTTGGTGGAGGGCTGGATTTGATGTGGATGCCAGTCACTTCTTTCCTCAGAATGTGCTGGCAACTATTACTTTGGTAGGGGGTGGTGCTGGTGATGGAGAAGCTAGAGCCTGTGCAAGGTGTAAGGCAGGACTTCCTCTCTGTGCAGTGCCAATCATCACCCTGTCAGGGGAAGGGTCTGATCACAAATTGCTAGATCAGAAATCCCTGAGGGTTGGGCTTGAGCTAGATTTGTTCCCTTTAAGTTTGTGTTTTTCCTTCTCCTCGTACCAGGACTTTTCCCCAAAGGAAGGAGAGTCCTGCAGCAAGTGGGACCTGTGTACTTCCAGAGGTCCAATGGTCTGCAGCATAGGTGTCTGCAGTTCCATTCAAACACAGCCCATGATCATGTATTTTCCCCAGTTGTGACCATCCTAGACCTTGTTATAGGCTGTGGTGTGGAGTGAGTGGTGTTGGAGTGTTGGCTTAGGCTGGGATATGCAGTGGGGTGGTCGTAGGAATTCTGGTGGCCCTGCTGCCATCAGAAGTCTGGACTGCTTCTGTGGCTCTGCTTGAGTAACTGCCCACATTGGCCACCCCTGCCCCATCTGGGCTATGCCTCAGGCCCCCATGTTGCCTATGCATCCCTAGGTGGAATCTTTTCCTAAGTCTTGGCCACCCTGGTTACAGTGCCAAGCTGTGATGTGGAGCAAGCAGGGCTGGGCATTTGCTCATCTCGGACTGGTCGGACTGGGGCATTCTGGGAGGTAGCAGCCGCTAAGGCAGACCACTCTACACCCTGCCTGGGGGGCAAGCCAGCACCTGCACACTCCTCATGAGTGTAATCTAGCCTTCTCCAGCCTTACTATCTGTCCCAGTGTTTGTCCAAGCAACCAAGGGGGCTTGTCTCCTCTGCCTAGGACCCCAGGCCTAGGATGACCAGTCTATGGTTTGACCCACTCACTCCCCAGGGCCAGTGTCCACCTGAGTGATCGCCCTTTTCTTTGACTTTCCTCCCAGGGGCATATGTCCTGACCCGAAGCTTTTCTTCCCATTCTACCCAATTACATGTGTATCTTTCTGATAGCCTTGATTGTACAGTAGTACTTCTACCAGCTTCCAATTAGTTTTCCATGAGAATTGTTCCACATATAGGTGTATTTTTTTTAACATCTTTATTGGAGTATAATTGCATTACAATGGTGTGTTAGTCTCTGCTTTATAACAAAGTGAATCAGCTATACATATACACACATCCGCATATCTCTTCCCTCTTGTGTCTCCTTCCCACCCTCCCCATCCCACACCTTTAGGTGGTCACAAAGCACCGAGCTGATCTCCCTGTGCTATGCGGCTGCTTCCCACTAGCTATCTATTTTACATTTGGTAGTGTATATATGTCCATGCTGCTCTCTCACTTCGTCCCAGCTTACCCTTCCCCCTCCCCGTGTCCTCAAGTCCATTCCTTACATCTGCGTCTTTATTCCTGTCCTGCCCCCAGGTTCTTCAGAACTTTTTTTTTTTTTTTAGATTCTATATATATGTATTAGCATACAGTATTTTTTTTCTCTTTCTGACTTACCTCACTCTGTATGACAGACTCTTAATCCATCCACCTCACTACAAATAACTCAATGTCATTTCTTTTTATGGCTGAGTAATATTCCACTGTATGTATGTGCCACATATAGATGTATTTTTGATATGTTCATAGGGGGAGGTGAGTTCCACATCTTCTTACTCCACCATCCTGATCTCTCTCCCTGCCTTTTAGGTATTTTTATTCATTTGATTTTTGCATTTAAAAAATCATTATAATAATTTTCCAATTATCTGAAAATTAGGAGCTTCAAGTTCATTGGTTTTTGTCCTTAATTAACTTAATTTTTTAAGTGTATGCAATATAGTTTTTTTTAACATAACAGCTCCTTTGTATCATTTTTGATTAAGAAAATAATCTCCTTAGCAAATTGTCACCATTAACTTTATGACCCAGACTCCAAAACTTACACCTCATCGTTCCTACAGTCTTTTAAAACCAGAAATACTTCTATGAAAATTATCATTGGTATCATTCTCTTTGAAATTTATCATTAACATCACTATTTGATATCAAACAAGTATATAGAAAAGTTCCACCCATGCCTTTTATCAAATGATATTGTACTACTTCTTTTTCAACTTATCAAATGTCAATATTAGTAGAAAAAAATGTAGATTTTGGAGTAAGAGCAAATTAATTAAATAGTTTAATTTATCCCAGAGCAAATGCATAGACATCCAGTTGGGTGATAGAACTGCAACTATCACAATTTAAAAATCTGTTAATTATGTAATTGTCTAGGGTTTCTCTCCCTTAAAATATTTCAAGTTCCATGAGAATAGAGGCCATATTTCTCTTCTTAATTGTTGCTTTTTCAGGGCCTAGGGCAAAACCTGATCTACATATAGGCAGAGATAGAGATAAATCAGATACGTACGTTATCATACGTGTGTGTGTGTTTCAGTGAAGGGTAGGAAAAGGGAAGGAGTAAAATTAGTTGCATCTTGAGGCAAGTTAGGACCAGGAGACATAATCACCTTTTTTCTAATTAGCTACATGAATTCTTTATGGAAAAATATAAGATTTCAAAAGCAATATAAATTAAGTAAAGGATTCTAGCAAATAGGAAAAAGAAATTGAAAAGTAAAATATATTAACACATGTTCATATATGTATAGGAATAATATATGTTGTCACTTATTCGCTTAGGTAATAAAAAATTTTAATCATGTTCCTTCTAAAATGATCTAACTGTTTATAATTTTGAAAATAGTCTTGTGTATATATGTACACTATATATATTTTTCTCCTTTGTGTATTTCATACACCATCCAGTTGTGAGTGTATGCGTGTGCGTGATGTATGCATCAGTAACATTTTTCATCATTATGCAATCAATATTCCACATTTAATATGGAATCAGGTATTCCATGAAGTATAGCATTGGGGTCTATATAGAAGCACTCAAGAAAGTTTTTGTTATTGCTGTCGATTATGATGATGGTGATATTTGTATGTGCTGATTAAAAACCAATCCTACTCCTAGTACATTCACTGTTCTCATCAAGATACAAAAGCCTTAAAATAAGTACACGGGGTCATGTTGCAAACTGTTTGGCATGATTATATCAACTGTGAACTCTGTGCCAGTCTTGGCATTTGAATCTACTTCTACAGTGGTTGCTATGGTAAGTAATTGTGAAGATTCTTTTTCATATTAAATGAAAAGGAAGTTAAATAATGTGAAGAAGTACATAAAATGGTTATAGAGATCAAAGCTAATGTTAAAGTTGTGGGGCATAAAAATAGAGTTTGAATAGGGACTGATTCACTAGATTATTTTAACCCAAAGGCTTTCCTCCAATTTACAAAGGAATCAGCACCATGCTCAGGCCCACTGTTTAAATAAAATATACTGGCGCCTGAAGGGAGAAAAGACTCATAAATCACAGACACTCTTTCAAAGCATCAAAAGAGTCTATCTCACTAACACGACATAGGGTAAGAGAGACAAACTACAGAGGACTGAAGTGCCAGGACCATAAATATAACTGTTTTCAGGAATCATTTCTAGATATAACTCAGATTCTGAAACTTTCCTCAAATAACAGGTATCACCTTCAATAGTCTTTTTAAGATGGATTTCAATGCTCATTTACTAGCCATTATAAACCAGTGTGGAACATCCAGAATACAGCTGTCAAAATCTGTTTTAGTTGGCTGCTTGTCACCTGTTATTTAGATGTGGGGCAAGGCCATCTTCTAGAATGGAAAAGGCTTTCTATTATTAGTGGCCAATAAAAATAGGTGTAGAGAAATGAATGACAAAAAGAATGTTCAGCAGATGGTATAGGGCATGTGAAACAGGGATAATTTTAATTATGCAGACAGAAAGAAAACTTCCAAAATCTTACCTTTTAAATCTGAATTTCATCACTATCTCTTTTATTTCTTATATGTCTTGTTTCATTTATTATCAACAGGTCCAGACTTATTTGTTTGAATAATAATGATCTAGTATCTCAAGGTAACACATTCAGTGCCTATAGGTGCTGGACAGGTAAAATAAATATATGATTTAAATCCAGAATCAGAAAACAGGGAGTTGTGGTGCTTATGGTAAACCGGAGTGTGTGGAGCCAACCTGAAGACGTTCATATTTAATTTATTTTGAAACAATTTGCTGGCAAAAGAAGCACATTTAATTTGACTTCTACAGGCTATAAGTTTTGATAGTTTTTGTAAATCTTTTGGTTAAGCTGAGCCACACTGAGCCTCTCGCCCTCCCTTCTTTTCCCTCTCTTCCTCCGTCTTTCCTTTTCCTCCCTCACCCTCCACCTCCTCACTTCCTTCCTTCCATCTTCTCTCCTTTGAAAAACTTCCTTCCTGAAGACATCTGCATGCTCATCTTCTGTTGACTATTCAGTCATTTTAGGGGGAAATGCCCTGCCCTTGGGATGAGGGCATGTGGCTGACTAGCCATGACAGTAACTAGATAAACATAGTCATTTAATTTAGGGTGAAGTATTCCAGGGTCCACTGTTGTCATAAACCTAATTTACATTCTCAAATCTAGCTTTATAAGTAACAGAAGAGATGTTTTTATTTGTTTCCTGGATGTATACATTGATCATTTAATTGGGTCCAAATTATGAAGTAGGTGAGAAAGAATATCAATTCCTTCAAAACTCAGTAATTATTCTTAAAGTTTTTACCACATATTTTCTTCTTCTAATTTTAACAATGTTCAAAATTATACATTATGTCCAATTTTTTAGGAAAAAAGACAAAAATTGTAGCAGTCTACACATTAAAAAAATTTCCTTTTAATACTCAATGTTATTTCTAGATATTGCTATATAAATATATAAATATATATAGCAATATATAAATATATTGTCATGTATAAATATGAATTGCTACAATTGTAATTTCACTATTTTTTTCTTTATTTTTACTTTATTCTTTTTTTAATTTTTATTTTATATTGGAGTATAGTTGATTAATAATGTTGTGTTAGTTTTAGGTATACAGCAAAGTGATTTAGTTATACATATACATGTATGTATTCTTTTTCAAATTCTTTCCCATTTAGGTTTTTACAGAGTATTGAGCAGAGTTCCCTGTGCTATACAGGTCCTTGTTGGTTATCTGTTTTAAATACAGCAGTGTGTACACGTCAATACCATTCTCCTGATATATCCCTCCTCCCCCTTCCCCCGGCCCTGGTAACCATAAGTTTGTCCTCTAAGTCTGTGAGTCTGTTTCTGTTTTGTAAATAAGCTCATTTGTATCATTTTTTTTAGATTCCCCATATAAGCGATATCATATGATATTTGTCTTTCTCTGTCTAACTTACTTCACTTACTATGATAATCTCCAGGTCCACCCATGTTGCCGTAAATGGCATTATTTCATTCATTTTAATGGCTGAGTAATGTTCCGTTGTATATATGTACCACATCTTCTTTATCCATTCATCTGTCAATGGACATTTAGGGTGCTTCCATGTCTTGGCTATTTTAAATAGTGCTGCAGTGAACATTGGGGTATATGTATCCTTTCAAACCATGTTTTTCTCCAGATATATGCCCAGGAGTGAGATTGCTGAATCATATGGTAACTTTATTTTTAATTTCTTAAGGAGCCTCCATACTATTCTCCATAGAAGCTGTACCAATTTACATTCCCACCAACAGTGTAGGAGGGTTCTTTTTTCTCCACACCCTCTCCAGCATTTATTGTTTGTAAACTTTTTGATGGTGGCCATTCTGACTGGTGTGAGGTGATATCTCATTGTAGTTTTGATGTGCATTTCTTAATAATTAGCAATGTTGAGCATCTTTTCATGTGCTTCTTGACCATCTGTATGTTTTCTTTGGAGAAATGTCTATTTAGATCTTCTGCCTAATTTATTGAAGAATATGTTAAATACAGTTAAATGGTAACAAATATGCAGTTTGATGGGTTTTGACAAATGTATTCCTCTTTATAACACACTGTCTAATCAATATATAAAACATTTCCATCATCTCAGATAATTCCTTTGTTCACATTTTCAATCAATCCTCTTTTCAACCCCCAATTCAACCACTGTCAGGACTTCTACCATGATAAAGTTAGTTTGATCTTGACTCTCAAATAATTCATTCATATAAAATATATATTTTTGTTGTCTGGCTTCTTTTACTCAACATGATGTTTTGAGATTTATTCATGTTGAGAGGATAAGTAGACTGTTCTTTTAGCTGATAATTATTGCATTCTATCAATATACCAAAATTTGCTTATCCGTTCTGCTCTTGGTAGACATTTGGGTTGCTTTTAGTTGTGTGACTATTATGAACAATGTTGTTATACAAAATATTGTAGAGGCCTTTTGTGTACATAAATTTTCATTTTTCTTGTAAAAATGCTAGGAATGGACTTGTCGGTTGGCAAATGCTGATTTTTTAAAAATGGGATTCTGCTATTTTACACTGTCTCCTACAATATATTAGGTTTCCAGTTGCTCCACATCCTTGCCAACACATGTCTTTTTGTCAACATTGTAAGTTTTATAATATTAGCCCTTTTGTGAGTGTGAAATGGTACCGAATTTTGGTTTTAATTTACATTTTTCTGATCACTCGTAATATTGAGTACATTTTTCATGATCTTATCAATCAGTCCTATATCTTCTCTTGTAATGTAACAGAACGAGTCTTTTCCTCATCTTTTAGATTTGCCCTATTATTATAATTATTATTCTGTTATGGGAATTTATTATATATTCTAGATACAGTTTGATATATGTATTATATGTTCTGAGTTCAGTTTTTGAATGCTGCTTTTGATGAGCAGAAGTTTTCATTTTATATGATTACTGGTTTTCTGTTTGTGTATCTTGAATAAGAAAATGTTGGCTGTATCAAGACCATGAAAATATTCTCACTTGATTCCCATTAGAAACTTTATATATCACCTCCTGTTTTTAGGTCTAGAATCCTACTTGAATAAATTTTTATGTTTGATATGACATATAGGTTGAGGTTTATTTCTCTTTCCACACAGCTATTTAAATATTTTTGCAGCATTTCTTCAAAAGACTATTACTCCCAATGAATAGTTTTAGCATGTTTGTAGAGAATCAGCCATATGATTATTTCTGATCTTTCTCTGCTGTCCTAATAATTGACTTTTTTATCCTTACATTGATCCAAACCATATTAATTGTTTTACAGAAAACCTTGCAAGGAAGTCACATAAGTCTTCTAACCTTGTTCTTTTCTAAGATAGTTTTAGGTACTCTTGGTCCTTTGCATGTCGTAACAATAGTTTTAAATTAACTTTATTGCTACAGGAAAAAAGAGTGCCAGTAGAAAACTGTAAGGAAGATAAAGTACATTTATAATACTGAATTGTATTTATCAATACCATCAATTTATGTCTGTTTACAAGGTGAATCATTTGTCGGTGCCTACAACCATATTGTCTTATATGATACAAAACACTGTAGATGTTATATGTATTACTAACACTTGATATCAAAAATGAAAAGATAATATGAAACAGAAATTCATATTTAATTACAGGTATAACAGTTCATGCATTGATAATGAAGAAGCAGCAGTGTGATTGCTTTAGAGTAGCCTAGCCTATACACTAATGAATGAATCAGTATAAAATTTTTATGGTATACAGTACTACAGTCATATTCATAATAGAGTATTAGAAATATTGTTTACAGTATTAAAAAAAAACACTTACCTGTGATGATAGGCTGATACACAGTTTCTTCAATTAAGAGAGAGAGAGAGAGGGAGGATAGGAGGGAGAGGGAGGTGAGGAGGGAAGGTGGGGAGAGGGAGAGAAGCTAGAGGGTACTGTTTGGTAATGTAATTCTTTGAAAGCAAAGTTGTAAAACAGAAAGAAAACTACACATTATTAATTTTAAATATCACCTTATGCCTATATAAGGATAAACTAGTATCTACATATATTTTATGTAATCATGGCATACCTAACTTTTTCTTAATTTTTTGGATATTTCTAGCTGATGTAGTTTGTCTATGAGTTTTTTTCAAATTGTTGTCAAGCTCCAAAAATTTTTTAATATATTTATTTAAAAAGATTAACGTGTAAGTGAACCTCCTCAGTTCAAACCCATGTTTTTCAAGGGTCAACTGCACTTATTTTTTTATATTGGACTTGTATTTTGCAGGCTTGTTAAATTTAACTATTAGTTTTAATGTTTGTGTGTTAGATATTTTTGAATTTCCTATGTACACACTCATATTGTCTGCACATAAATACAGGTTACTTCTTTTTTTTCAACATTTGCACCTCTGATTACTTTTACTTGTATTTTTAGACTGTTTGGAACTTTGCAATTCAACAGTATATGGAGTGTAAGTGGTGAGAGAGGACATCCTTCCCTTTTTCTTGATCTTAAAGGAAATGCTTCCAATAATTCATCATGAAGAATGATGTGAGTCATTATTTATTTTTTGTTTTGTCTGTTTTTATAGATGCCCTTTCTTAAATTGAGAAAGTTCTATTCCTACTCACTGAGAAATTTCTTTATGAATGTGTATTGATTTTTCTAGCTGATTTTCCTGCATTTAGTAAATAATCACTTAATGTTCCTTCAATGATTAAATAAAGATTCCTGGGATAAAACACACTTGATCAGGATATATTATGAACTTTGAATATTGCTGTATTTTACTTGCAAATTTTACATAATAATTTTTAGTCTATGTTTATGAGAGTATTGGTCTTTAATTTTTCTTACCTTGAATTATCCTTCTGGGGTCTTTGTACCCTTCTGGCCACTTAAAATGAGTTGAAAAGTATTTATTACTCCTTTATTTTCTGGAAATATTTCTTCAAGCCTGACAGTATTTCCCTCCTTAATGCTTGAGAATATCTACAAGTAAAATTATATGCCTAGAGTTATATTTTGGGGAAGACTTTAAATTACAACTCTAATTTCTTTTACAGATACAGAGTTATTCAGATCTGCTTCTTGAAACAACTTTGGTAAGCTATTTTTCAAGGAATTTTTCCATTTTATCTATGTGTTCAAATTTATTGGTATTATGCATTAAGCTGTTTGGAATATTCTCTTACTGTCCTTTTCATGCGCCTAGGATCTGTAAGATGTTCTATCTTCTTTACTAATGTTGATAGTTTGTATTTTCTCTTTTTTTTTCTATTGGTCTTGGTAAGGTTTCATTAATTTTATAAAAATTTCAAACAACTAATTTAAGTTTAGTAAACTTTTCTATTGCTTTTGAATTATCTATTTTATTAGTTTCTGCTCTTACATTTATTATATTCTTTCTATCCACATTGGGTTTATTTAGTCTGTATTTGGGGACTCTCAAAGTGAATGATTATATCATCAATTTAAATTTTTTTCTTTTCTAATATAGACATTTTAAAGCTTAAAATTTCCTCTAAGTAATGCTTTAGCTACATTCCATAAAAAATTACTTTTTTTCATCTTTATTCAGTTCAAAATATTTTCTGACTACTTGCCATTCATACTTTAATACATGGGCTATGTAGAAGTGGGCTGATTCACCTCTAAAGAATGAATATTCTGTTTATTTTTGATATTGATTTTTAATTTAACTATTTTTTGTCAAAGAAAATATTTCATATGATTTCAATTATTTGAAAATTTATCAAGCTTGCTTAAGGGTGTATTTTGGAAAATGTTTCACTTCTACTTGAAAACAGTGTATGTTCTGCAGTTGTTGGATGTAGTGACCTACAAATGTCAAGTTAATTTGGTTGAAAAAGTTAATTTTGGTTGAAAAGTATTCATTCTATTGAATACTGAGAATGGAGTGTCACAATCTCTAGCTATAATGTGGGTTTGTCTTTCTCCCTCTAGTTATTTTTTTTCCTTATGTAATTTGAAGTTCTGTTATTGGAGCATAGACATATAGGATTATTATTTCTTCTTAAACAGTTAACTGTTTTGCTATTAAGACTGCCCTCTTCATCTCTGACAATACTTCTTATCTTGAAGAATATTCTGTCTTAATGGAGCCAGCATTGGTTTTCTTATGATTAGCTTTTGCATGATATACCATTATTTGCCCATCCTTATACTTTTAAACTGCCTTTAATTATATATTTAAAGTTCTCCTCTTAAAAAGAGTATATGGTTGAGTCCTACTGTTTTCAATAGTTGGTTCAACTATTACTTCCTTTTTAGCTTTTCTGAATATCACCAAAAAGATTAGTTTGCTCATTTTTAGATATACCTCTTCTATTGTCTTGAAACATTGAATTTTAATTATTTATTTTATTTCTCTTCCCACTAGACTATTATCTCCTTAAAAGTAGCGAGTACATCCCTAACTCTTTTGTATTACTAGTGTTTAACATTTGAAAAATACAGGTTCTCCAGTATTGTATGTTGAATAAATGAGTGGTGTTCCATGTAGATCATGGAATTATAAGTTATATAATTAGGGAAAAAGGGAGAATATTATCTAATCCTTAAGATACTAAGTCAATATACTCTAGTCATCCTATGAGCACACTTTAAGCCCCACTTACTATTCAATTAAGAGAAAATCAGCTATCACATAGTTTAAGAGTACTCTTTAAGAACTGCTTAAAAAATCTTTATCCCATAGCTTATTGACACTGAACTCAGTATGAAACTGTTATAATTTAATGGAATCTGATTATTTAATTTCATCTGGAAGGCTTTATTTTACCCAACTTATACATATAAAGATTATAAGTAAATGGGATGTCTTAAGCATAACCAATACCTGAAGCAAAAGTTAGCAGAATATAGGATGATATAGATGGATTCAACAAAGCATAGCAGCGTGGAGTCTTGTCAATGATAAAATAAACATCTTCACATGCTAAATAATGTCTCCGAAACATTCAATAACAATACATATAAATAATTTGCCAACAATTGTGGTCATAAATGAACAAAAAAACCACGATATTTTTCTATGGTTCTTATGATTTTGAAATAGAAGACATAATATTTGAAATTGATCAAATGCTGGTGATGTTGAAATATTTTTAAACGTTTGAAGATTTCTAACATAACAGAGATTATATTTCTTCTGAATTGTTACAAATTGAAAAATCATGAATAAATAAATAGCAATTAAATAAGGTAAAATTTGGGGTCAGTATTAGAATGAAATTTATATCATCTAGAACTGCCTAATAATGGAATGAAAGCTGCCTGCTATGGAGAAATATCTATCAATAGGGAGAGGCCAACGATAACTCTAATTCACTTACAGTCCTAGAAGGGATTTTTTTTTTAACCATGTAACCATTTCTTAGGAAATGACCATGGGACCTCAAATATATTAAACACATAAGGGTGGTGCTGATTGAAGGGACAGGGGTAGGGGAGCCACAAGACCTGGCCTTTCTGTGTCCCTTACAGCTGGAAGCAAGTTAAGGAAGCCTTAGGTGTTTGCTGTATACTTTTTTTTTTTAAAAATATTTTATATTGGAGTCTAGTTGATTAACAACGTTGTGTTAGTTTCAGGTGTACATAACAAAGTGACTCAGTTATACATATACATGTATCTGTTCTTTTTCGAATTCTTTCCTATTTAGGCTATTACAGAGTATTGAGCAGAGTTCCCTGTGCTATACAGCAGGTCCTTGGTGGTTACCTCTTTTAAATATAGCAGTGTGTACATGTCAATCCCATTCTCCTGATGTATCCCTCCCCCTCCCCCTTCCCCTCCTGGTAACCATAAGTTCGTTCTCTAAGTCTGTGAGTCTGTTTCTGTTTTGTAAATAAGCTCGTTTGTATCATTTCTTTTTAGATTCCCCATATAAGTGATACCATATGATATTTGTCTTTCTCTGGCTGATTTACTTCACTTACTACGAAAATCTCCAGGTCCATCCATGTTGCTGCAAATGGCATTATTTCATTCTTTTTAATGGTTGAGTAATATTCTACTGTATACAGGTGCCATATCTTCTTTATCCATTCATCTGTCGATGGATATTTAGGTTGCTTCCATGTCTTGCCTATTGTAAACAGTGCTGCAATGAACATTGGGGTGCACGTATCCTCTCGAACCATGTTTTTCTACAGATATATGACCATGAGTGAGATTGCTGGATCATATGGTAGCTTTATTTTTAATTTCTTAAGGAACCTCCATACTGTTCTCCATAGTGGCTGTACCAATTTACATTCCCACCAACAGTGTAGGAGGGCTCCTTTTTCTCCACACCCTCTCCTACATTTATTGTTTGTAGACTTTTTGATGGTGGCCATTCTGACTGGTGTGAGGTGATATCTCATTGTAGTTTTGATTTGTATGTCTTAATAATTGGTGATGTTGGACATCTTTTTACATGCCTCTTGGCCATCTGTATGTCTTCTTTATTTGAAATGTGAACTCTTTAAGTCATTTTACCTCTTTTCCAAAACTTTCATCCTATATTCAAAAGATTTCACTTTTTTAAGCAATATGTAAATTTCTCCTCCAAAATTTTAAATTGCACTGATAAAAAATTCACAAAAATTGAGTACCTCATTCTAAAAATACCACATAATTAGGTCTTTGCAGCACTCACTCATATCCACGTATTTTCTATCTGACCACAACTGGATTCCTTGAGCGTCTACATGCACACTAACAAACACTTCAGACACATGCTCTTTGTGATATCTAACTACTTGAAGTGGCAAAAGTGTCTTTTTCACTTCTCAGATTAGAACAAAAACCAAGAGATAATGGCCATAACTGTCATTCTTTGTAGATACATTTCACCTTCAAGTTGTAAATTTTAAGAATGTGAGTTTAGTATCAGTGTCATTGAGAAAACTGCTGCCTGCTTTGGACTGTAAATCATTTCAGCATGTTTAAAGTCAACATGACCTTAGTATGAAATGCCAAAACTTGAAGTATTACAATATTTAGTTATTATAAAATGCTCCACAAATAGATTCAATAGAATGTTTACTAAAAACAAAATAAAACAAAAAGGACTAAATATTTATATATGCCCAGCAGCAGACCTTGTTCCTTTCAACAGAATTTAACATTCTAGGAAGGCAGCCATATATTCTTTCAAATAAGAATTAACACTGAAATTGAAATATTACATTTTTTCAGTTAACTAAAATATCTACACATATCACTTATTCCTATGCTCTACAGAAGATTATCAAAGAAATTGATGTAATTCCCCTGCTTCCCAGAGGTTTACCATCAAATTCCATTGAATAAATAAAACAAGAAAAATGCATCACTGATGTTAGTGACAATTTGAAGGTCATAATAATCTCTGAAGGTCAATTTGTTGAACCACAGTTCAGTGCTTTTGCTGTATGTTGGGATAAACTGAGTGTTTTGCTGCAGCCTATTTCAATCAGGAGTTAACTTGTATATAATCAAGAAATACTTCACAAACTTCTAAGTTCCACTTTCCTAATCCAAAGGTATGATAGGGTGCAGCCAACCATGATGATTCAACTTGGAACAAGTTATTATCAGATAGAAAACATGATGGTTGGCTGAAAGGTGCTGTAACTTTTAAAGGCATCAAATGTTCTACCAAATACAATATGCACTTTTCCATTTGTCTGTTTTCTCAAAATAGATCGTTCATGCTGTACAGTTGAGCCTCTCATGTCAAAGGCACCTGAACAAACTAAGAAAATAAGAGAACAAATCTTTCCCAAATTTTGTATCATTCCCATATAATTAGCTATGTATTAGATTTTGCTTTCTTCCATTTTGTTATTTTTTTCTCTCCCTCTGGAAACGGTCTACAGATCTCTCTGACTGAGAATAAGGCAGTATTAGGCTGCCTGCCTGGCCTTTCTGCCTCAGAAAATCCAGGGCTGATTTATGAACAATGAATTTAATGCAGTCTGGCAGAGAAATGGGATCACAAAATTAAAGATTTTTAAAAAAAGATTAGGAGTTAACACAGTGTTGATGTTGGGTTCTTGTATTTGCATATTAAAAGAGGGCCTGTTCTTTTGTATTTCCTTAGAGAAGGGTGAACTTTTTATAATTGCTTACACTTATAAAAAAAGAACTCAGTGGGCTCATTGGTCCCCCCGAGTCTTTTTAGTTTATTCTTAGAGTTCAGATGGCATTTCTGCTATAAAACAGCCAGCCTGAATAAACTTCAAGAGTATTCTGGGTATTAACATGCAAATGAGAGACTGGAGCATAACTCTCTGCTGTGGTAATTCTTCCCAGACTGTATTCTAAAAAGGCTATCTGTGAGGGACTAAGGCATCCAAAACTGAGGTTGGTTGCTAAGACTCTGAGGTTATAAAGTTCTATGCAAATGTAAGTACTAAACTTTAAAAGTCTTCAGTTTATCTTACTCTTTGTATAGACTATTAAAAATAATCTGATGTTCAGAGGGCATTAAATGATACATAGATCAAGGCAGGGACACCCTGAAGCAAGAAATTAGACCTTTGCTACAAAATAGGCTACAAATTACCCTTAGGTGGCTGGTATTATATACTTGAAGGAAATAATTGATAATTGACTACCACCAAGACTTTCTGAGACATATTTTAAGGGAGAAGAACAAATGTCATAGCAAGGACTATTCTTTCCATTCATTAGTGAATTCAGCATTTTTTCCAAATATCCAGGACTTTTCTTTGCTGAGGTACTTTAAAAGGTATACTATGACCATTTAGCAATATGAGAAGATATTTAAAATGAAGTCCTCTAACAAGTCACTTGCTTTACTATGTAATTGAATTTACTGTGAATTTTAAAGGCCTTGTGTGCATTTTCTCCCATGACACCAACTCCTAGTCATTTTATTTAATTATTCCTTTCATTATTTCTGGAAGTGATTATATGTAATCTCTACTAGTCCCTGCTATTTTAGTTTCCAGTTTAGAGCAGAGAGGGAAAATATATATTCTTGCTTGGCAATAATGATTCCCATTTATTTCTAAACTAGATTTGCCCCTAAGATTCCAACATCACTAAGGGCTAAGAATAACGAAGGACAGAAAAAAAAGAGGAAGAAGAAGAGGGAAAGGAAGATAAAGAGGAGGAGGGAAAGAAGTAGAATCAGTGTTGAAAGAGGCAGTGTTAAAGAAGAAAACTGGAAAAATTAATCTCCTTGTTGTGTTAATGTCCCTTTTTTATTATTGTCATAATGCTATTCCCAAAGCAACACTTTTCTTATACTACTCCTCTGCCATATTTCAGTGCACTCAGTACACTGGTCCTAATCTATGTATTCAGGCATTTACCACTACAATTCCATATTAATAATTTGGTGTAGTAAGGCAGCCTTTATTTTTTCTTCCCTCCTTTCTTCCTCTCTCCTTTAAAAGAAAGAAAAAGTTACTTTCTTCCAATAGGGTAGAATTAAAAAAGAAGTACTGGGACTTCTCTGATGGTGCAGTGGTTAAGAATCCACCTGCTAATGCAGGGGACATGGGTTCGAGCCCTGGTATGGGAAGATCCCATATGCCGTGGAGCAACTAAGCCCGTGTGCCACAACTACTGAGCCTGCGCTCTAGAGCCCCCGAGCCACAACTACTGAAGCCCGTGTGCCACAACTACTGAAGCCAGCACACCTAGAGCCCATGCTCCACAACAAGAGAAGCCACCGCAGTGAGAAGCCCGCGCGCCACAACAAAGAGTAGCTCCCTCTCGCCGCAACTAGAGAAAGCCCGTGCACAGCAACAAAGACCCAGTACAGCCAAAAATAAATAAATTAAGAAAAAAAAAAAAGAAAGAAAGAACCATGACTGGGGTAGAGAGTAACTCAAAGATGAGTAAGATCATGGCTATTCTCAAAGTTTATAGATTTATAGAAACTAAATTATAAACGTAGGGAGTCAACTTTACTGAAAGGTAGACATTGATTAAGTTACAAGAGAGACACAAGATGCTGGGTTGGTTAAAAGAAAGCCAGTTAACTTCTGTAAATTACAGAGGAAATAATTAGGATGGTCATGTTTAACATAAAGCCAAGGTTCTGCTCATGGTAGACATGAAGTGAAGAGTTCTTCCCCAATCCTGGTAGATGATGATTAATGTCCTGGTGCTTTTTTTTTGTTGTTGTTGAAAAAAATCACATTGTAACTTTAAATGTTTAGAGGAGTCTTATCAGAAGTGGCAACTTTTTAGATACAGAAGGACAGTACAACTTATCATCTGAACTGGCACACTTTTGAGAGTAAAAAGGAACACCACTGACAGTGGGACTGCAGCCATGTTGTCACCCTGTTTAGATAGCCAATATCATTTTTGTGTATTTGAAATCAGTTTATATCAACTGATATCAATCTGAAGAAAGAAAAAAAAACATAGCTAAATGTATACTGAGGATCAGTTGTTAAACATAAAATATCCATTAAGTGTAAACTAAGAAGGTGCCAAAAGTGTTATTTAGTTAAAATAGGCCTAACCCTATTATTATCAAAGCCAAAACAAAAAAAAGTGAAAAAATAAAGTACCTGCCATAAAGATAAATACAATTTTTTTCTAAGAAATGTTTTATAGTATATGTAAAACTTACAGAATCTGAATTTACCACTTATAGGCTATTTATTTTAATTAGGGTGGAAATGTATTCCCAAAGTACCTTAGATTTTAGATCCAAGCATATAGTCATTTGTTGTATTATTGGAAAAATATACTATAAGGACCTTACATTATCATTGCAACACACTAATTCTCTGCACAGTTATGATTGCAAATTCCATATAATAAAAATGTAGATTGTTTTGTCAAAAAATCATTTTACTTTCAAGGAAATTTAAAGCAAATAGGTACTCAAGGTAAATATCTTCAAAGAAGGAAGTATTTATATTCAATTTTCCCCTCATAATGGTATATTACCAATTAATCATAATCTTGAGATTTTCTTAGAACACAGCATCTGAATGAAATTCACATAAAATGAAAACAATCATAATATTATTGCCCTTTGCATGTTGAAACATATACTTTTTTAGAAACTTAAAAAACTTGATTAAATTTGTGACTGTTTTCCCTATGCAGAAAAAAATAAATGAAAATTTCTAGTAACTATTTTATAAATAAATCGGGCTCATACATAAATATGAATATATGGCATTTTCCAAACTTTACTACCAATTGGAATTATTGTTGCTTAGTTCCCACCCTAAAACCATATAATTTCAATGACGTGGCATATAACCTGGGCATCAGGACTTTTAAAACTACCCAGGTTATTAAAGTATATAACAAAGATCAAGAACCAGTGCACTATAGAATTAAAAGTAAATCTTCTATATCCTGTTCCATCTGTCAATTTAATTAAATATTCAAAAACCATGTTTTGGAACAAATATCAGCACTTGGATTTTGTCCACTGACTTACTTTCTCTTTGTGTAGTAAATCTGATATTTAGAGATCCAGTCTTACATATTCTTGCCTCTTTGTCTTGCATTTCTTTTCTATTCTTCCTTTTTTATCTTGACTATAATTTCAACCTATGGTGATGGATATTTAGATTTCTAATCTCTAATCCTGACATTCACTTTGACATGCCAAATATTATCTACAAACACAGATTCTTTAATTAACCAACCAATTTGCTTGTCATTGTTTTATATCTATCATCATTGTACTTCTCAACTCTTTTTCACTTTCTACTTCATGAAATTTCCATTAAAATTGTGGCCTTCAGTCTATCTGAGGACTTACAGATAAAAACTGCAATATTGCTTTTGATAAAATTTTTAGCTTCATTTCTTCTGTTATTCTCAAACTTAATGGTTCTATATGAAAACACAGAAACACTTTCATACATGTTAGATACGTACTTCTATTGAGAAATTTCCTTAGAACCTACTGAATACATGTATAGATAGTGTTAGTCAAAATGATCAAGCTTTTCAGTAATCAAGAATATTTTTCTTCTTACCAATGCATTTTTGCTCCAAAATATCTCTATCTTCAACTATTAACTTGAAATTTTAATATTGGCTACTCTTGCTTCCTTCTACTGCAGGACAAGTAGAGCAGAGTGTCAATACAAGAAAACCAGTGGAGGCCTGTAAAAACCAGGTACTAAAGTGAGACTCCCTTGAGGGAGAAACTGGTTATATGCAAGTTCCATGTAAATGAGCCCTTATTTTAGAGATATTAACTTAGGCCACTGTATTTTACATTTCTAAAAAAGCAGAAATAAACTGTTGCCCAGACTAACATTAGTATAGAAAGTTTTCTCTCCCCAACCAGGCACTGAAATTACATAGAATCAAATGCAGCTCTTGTATTGCAAAGGATATGAATTCAGTAATGGGTGGGATTGTGTATTTGCGAAGCATAAAATTATTAGCAAAATTATGAGCTCAATTTATTCACTTTCTTATTCATATATATCTTGGAACCAACTCATGAAACACAGAAAATAAAGCAAAAGACAAATTGCTAGGTGATTTAGAGGAAGCAAATTAAAGTGTAATGGCAACCACATAAATTTACTTATTTTATTTGTAAGTTTTGCACTGCATTATATTACCATTTGTAACATAAGAATATCCTTAAAACTTTACCTAAACATGTTATGATTCTCTGAAATATATTTTAACTTATCTTCAAAAGATATTTTATTTCTGAGTTTTAAAAATAAAATGAAATAGATCCCACTCCTCGCTGGTCTTCCTAAGTTTAAACTTCTATTAAATGGTTAAAAATAATTTTAAATAACAAAGCTGCACCAAATAATTCCTCTTTTGAACATGCCAAGTTTCTTTAAAACTAAATTGCTTTTAGTAATAGTTTCAATTACAAATTAACTTTGATTTGTTGCTGTTCTTGTCTATGGCATTTGACTGGAATGAATAACTGGTCTATAAATTTTAGTCTCAAATATACATCTGGCAATTCATTAGGAATCATTTTTAAGAGATTCAAGAAAACATAAAAAGAAACAAAAATAATTCTTCCATGAAAAGCGTTCTTAATTTCAAAGGCAGAGTTCAGAAACAAATTATCTTTTTCATATTTTAATTTTAACAAAAAAGTGATTAAAATAAAAATATTTTCAAATTTTTGTCCTTTTAGGGCTAAAATAGAGCTCCACTAAAAAAATAGTAAAACTAAAGCACTTGGCATGATTAATAAATATTTTAGTCACTTATACCTTATATCCTTTTGCTGTACAAACTGTCATCAGTTGACATTTTCAGTTTCTCATTAAAAAAAAAAGACAGAGAAGAAGCAACAAGAACTACAGTCCTGAAGCTTGTGAAATGAAAACCACATTCACTAAAAGATAGACAAAATGAAAAGGCAGAGGACTATGTAGCAGATGAAGGAACAAGGTAAAACCCCAGAAAAACAACTAAATGAAATGGAGATAGGCAACCTTCCAGAAAAAGAATTCAGAATAATGATAGTGAAGATGATCCAAGACCTCGGAAAAAGAATGGAGGCAAAGATAGAGAAGATGCAAGAAATGTTTAACAAAGACCTAGAAGAATTAAATAACAAACAAACAGAATTGAACAATACAAGAAATGTAATGAGAAATACACTAGAAGGAATCAACAGCAAAATAACTGAGGCAGAAGAATGGATAAGTGACCTGGAAGACAGAATGGTAGAAATCACTGCTGTGGAACAGAATAGGGAAAAAAGAATGAAAAGAAATGAAGACAGCCTGAGAGACCACTGGGACAACATTAAACACACCAACATTAGCATTATAGGTGTCCCAGAAGGAGAAGAGAGAGAGAAAGGACATGAGAAAATATTTGAAGAGATTATAGTCGAAAACTTCCCTAACATGGGAAAGGAAATAGCCACCCAAATCCAGGATGCACAGAGAGCCCCAGGCAGAATAAATCCAAGGAGGAACATGCTGAAATACATAGTAATCAAACTGACAAAAATTCAAGACAAAGAAAAATTATTGAAAACAACAAGGGAAAAATGACAAATAATATACAAGGGAACTCCCATAAGGTTAACAGCTGATTTCTCAGCAGAAATTCTCCAAGCCAGAAGGGAATGGCATGATATATTTAAAGTCATGAAAGGGAAGAACCTACAACCAAGATTACTCTACCCGGCAAAGATCTCATTCAGATTTGATGGAGAAATCAAAAGCTTTACAGACAAGCAAAAGCTAAGAGAATTCAGCACCACCAAACCATCTCTACAACAAATGCTAAAGGAACTTCTCTAAGTGGGAAACACAAGAGAAGAAAAGGACTTACAAAAACAAACCCAAAACAGTTAAAAAAATGGTAATAGGAACATACATATCAATAATTACCTTAAATGTGAATGGATTAAATGCTCCAACCAAAAGACACAGGCTCACTGAATGGATACAAAACCAAGATCCATATATATGCTACCTGCAAGAGACCCACTTCAGATCTAGGGACACATACAGACTGAAAGTGAGGGGATGGAAAAAGATATTCCATGCAAATGGAAATCAAAAGAAAGCTGGAGTAGCAATACTCATATCAGATAAAATAGACTTTAAAATAAAGAATGTTACAAGAGACAAGGAAGTACACTATGTAATGATCAAGGGATCAATCCAAGAAGACGATATAACAATTATAAATATATATGCACCCAACATAGGAGCACTTCAATACATAAGGCAAATGCTAACAGCTATAAAAGAGGAAATCTTCAGGGATGCAATAATAAAATAAATAAAGTGGGGGACTTTAACACCTCACTTACACCCACAGACAGATCATCCAGAGAGAAAATTAATAAGGAAACAAAAGCTTTAAATGACACAATAGACCAGATACATTCAATTGATACTTATAGGACATTCCATCCGAAAACAGCAGATTACACTTTCTTCTCAAGTGCACATGGAACATTCTCCAGGATAGATCACATCTTGGGTCACAAACCAAGCCTTGGTAAATTTAAGAAAATTGAAATCATACAAGCATCTTCTCCAACCACAACACTATGAGATTAGAAATCCATTACATGGGAAAAATGTAAAAAACACAAACACATAGAGGCTAAACAGTATGTTAATAAATAAACAAGAAATCACTGAAGAAATCAAAGGGGAAAAAAAAAATACCTAGAGACAAATGACAATGAAAGCACAATGATCCAAAACCTATGGGATGCAGCAAAAAGAGTTCTAAGAGGGAAGTTTATAGCAATACAATCCTACCTCATGAAACAAGAAAAATCTCAAAAAACCAATCTAACCTTACACCTAAAGGAACTAGAGAAAGAAGAACAAACAAAACCCAAAATTAGTAAAAGGAGAGAAATCATAAACATCAGAGCAGAAATAAATGAAATAGAAACAAAGAAAAGAATAGCAAAGATCAATAAAACTAAAATCTTGTTCTTTGATAAGATAAACAAAATTGGTAAACCTTTAGCCAGACTCATCAAGGAAAGAAGGGAGAGGACTCAAACCAATAAAATTAGAAATGAAAAAGGAGAAGTTACAATGGACACTGCAGAAATACAAAGCCTCATAAGAGACTACTACAAGTGACTCTATGCAAATAAAATGGACAACCTGGAAGAAATGGACAAATTCTTAGAAAGGTATAACCTTCCAAGACTGAACCAGGAAGAAATAGAAAATATGAACAGACCCATCACAAGTAATGAAATTGAAACTCTGATTAAAAATCTTCCAACAAACAAAAGTCCAGGACCAGATGGCTTCACAGGGGAATTCTATCAAACATTTAGAGAAGAGCTAACACCCATCCTTCTTAAACTCTTCCAAAAAATTGCAGAGGAAGGAACACTCCCAAACTCATTCTATGAGGCCACCATAACCCTGATACCAAACCAGACAAAGATACTACAAAAAAAAGAAAATTACAGACCAATATCACTGATGAATATAGATGCAAGAATCATCAACAAAATACTAGCAAACAGAATCCAACCACACATTAAAAGGATCCTACAACATGATCAAATGGGATTTATCCCAGGGATGCAAGGATTCTTCAATATACACAAATCAATTAATGTGATACACCATATTAACAAATTGAAGAATAAAAACCATATGATCATCTCAATAGATGCAGAAAAAGCGTTTGACAAAAATCAACACTCATTTATGATAAAAACTCTCCAGAAAATGGACATAGAGGGAACCTACCTCAACATAATAAAGGCCATATATGACAAACCCACAGCAAACATCATTCTCAATGGTGAAAAACTGAAAGCATTTCCTCTAAGATCAGGAACAAGACAAGGTTGTCCACTCTCACCACTATTATTCAACATAGTTTTGGAAGTCCTAGCCACAGCAATCAGAGAAGAAAAAGAAAAAAAAAGTAATACAAATTGGAAAAGAAGACGTAAAACTGTCACTATTTGCAGATGACATCATACTATACACAGATAATCCTAAAGATGCCACCAGGAAACTACTAAAGCTAATCAATGAATTTGGTAAATTAGCAGGATACAAAATTAATGCACAGAAATCTCTTGCATTCCTATACACTAATGATGAAAAATCTGAAAGAGAAATTAAGGGAACCCTCCCATTTACCATTGCAACAAAAAGAATGAAATACCTAGGAATAAACCTACCTAAAGAGGCAAAAGACCTGTATGCAGAAAACTATAAGACACTGATGAAAGAAATTAAAGGTGACACAAACAAATTGAGAGATACACCATGTTCTTGGATTGGAAGAACCAGTATTGTGAAAATGACTATACTACCCAAAGCTATCTACAGATTCAATGCAATCCCTATCAAATTACCAATGACATTTTTTACAGAGCTAGAACAAAAAATCTTAAAATCTGTATGGAGACACAAAAGACCCTGAATAGTCAAAGCAATCTTGAGGGAAGAAAACAGAGCTGGAGGAATCAGACTCCCTGACTTCAGAGTATACTACAAAGCTACAGTAATCAAGACAATATGGTAGTGGCATGAAAACAGAAATATAAATCAATGGAACATGATGGAAAACCCAGAGATAAGCCCACGCACCTATGGTCAACTAATGTATGACAAAGGAGGCGAGGTTATACAATGGAGAAAAGACAGTCTCTTCAATAAGTGGTGCTGGGAAAACTGGAAAGCTACGTGTAAAAGAATGAAATTAGGACACTCCCTAACACCATACACAAAAATAAACTCAAAATGGACTAAAGACCTAAATCTAAGACTGGACACTATAAAACTCTTAGAGAAAAACATAGGAAGAACACTCTTTGACATAAATCACAGCAAGATCTTTTTTGACCCACCTCCTTGAATAATGGAAATGAAAAGAAAATTAAACAAAGGGACCTAATGAACCTTAAAAGCTTTTGCACAGCAAAGGAAACTATAAACAAGATGAAATGACAACCCTCAGAATGGGAGAAAATATTTGCAAATGCATCAACGGACAAGGATTAATCTCCAAAATATATAAACAGCTCATGCAGCTCAATATTAAAAAAAACCAACCCAATCAATAAATGGGCAGAAGACTTGCATAGACATTTCTCCAAAGAAGACATACAGATGGCCAAGAGGCACATGAAAAGCTACTCATCATCACTAATTATTAGAGAAATGCAAATCAAAACTACAATGAGGTGTCACCTCGCACTGGTTAGAATGGGCATCATCAGAAAATCTACAGGCAACAAATGCTAGAGAGGGTGTGGAAAAAAGGGAACCCTCTTGCACTGTTGGTGGGAATGTAAATTGATACAGCCACTGTGGAGAACAGTATGGAGGTTCCTTAAAAAACTAAAAATAGAACTACCACATGACCCAGCAATCCCACTTCTGGGCATATACCCACAGAAAACCATAATTCAAAAAGACACATGCACCCCAATGTTCATTGCAGCACTAATTACAATAGCCAGGTCATTGAAAGCAACCTAAATGCCCATCAACAAACGAATGGATAAAGAAGATGTACATATATACAATGGAATATTATTCAGCCATAAAAAGGAACGAAATTGGGTTATTTGTAGAGACCTGGATGGACCTAGAGAGTGTCATACAGAGTGAAGTATGTCAGAAAGAGAAAAACAAATATTGTATATTAGCGCATATATGTGGAATCTAGAAAAATGGTACAGATGAACTGGTTTGCGAGGCAGAACGAGAGACACAGATGTAGAGAACAAACGTATAGACACCAAGGGGGAAAACGGCGGTGGGGGGTGATGGTGGTGGGATGAATTGGGAGATTGGGATTGACATATACACACTAATATGTATAAAATAGACAACTAAAAAGAACCTGCTGTATAAAAAATAAACAAAATGAAATTTTAAAAAATCTTTTTAAAAAGTGAAATGTAGCTTTGCAGTCTGAGTTGGAATAAAAGTAATTGAATTCTAAGTGATATCTTTAGCTTGGAAATGGAAACTTCCATGTGGGGATTTGTTCAAGGAAGCTCATAGGGTTATTTTTGTTTCTTTAGACTTACCTATGTGATAATCTTCACAGGTTTAGAATCCCTTGAACGTTAACAAGCTAGCTTGTAGAGGACAGTTCATGTAGATATATGCTTGCAATAATACTAAAGTCTACAATATAGGCCTAGCATTCCCATATATTGGTGGTACAAAAGAAACTAAATTTAAGTCAACATCAACAATTTCCATATGCCCATGTTTAATAAATGCATTTTTCTTGCTATCTGGGATACAGAGATTTTCAGGAACTTCTGCTCAACTGTCATGCCCACTCTTCTTCAGTAAATCCTTCCCATGGTTAATTCTTAGATTTGCCTGTACATGGAAGTATCTTAATTGTACAACCTTATATCCCAGTAAATAATTTTGTGCCTCAACCTTATATTCTCTTCACTCTCTTACTTTCTTATAGCAAATTATAGGTCATTATAAGTCATTGAATATCTAGTTCCTCTCTCCTTCCTTTTCTTATTACATTGTCTTGAATGGCTTTAGTTTTCTTTCTATAGGTCTTGGATATCAAGATCTCTTAGCTAACCTAATAAGAACTATAAAAAAGTGGTCCTTTTGTTACATTAATACTATAGATCTTTAAGTTTAGAACAGTAAAAACTCTACTTTCTCTGTTCATATATTTGTGATGCTAAGCTGTAATAAATAAAATCAACCAGCAAGTCAATTGCTGTCATTATATTTCATGGTCTTCAACCTAGGCAGTGTGAGCCTTCAACCCCACTTGTCAACCCTTTCAAGAGCTGCTTGTCATCCCTTTCTGGTTCTTCAAAAAAATTACTAGACTGGAGTAACTGAAGGACAATTGCCATGCCTTGTCCCTTTTGTATCTTCGGTATATAGGAGTGCTTGGCCTATACTATATGAATGTAAAAATTTTCCAAAATTAATATGTCTTTCCAAGTTTTCATTTCTTCTCCAAGTACTGTCAATCTCAACAGAGAAAATGTGAGATTTTTCAAGGACAGTTACTAACAGTAATTGTGTACTACTTTTTTTCTGGCAATACCTTAAGTATTTTGATATTATCCTATTTAATTCTCACTGTATTTCTCAAAAAATAGATCCTATTATTCACTTTTACACTTGAGAAAGATGATGATTAAACTTTTAAGTAATCATTCCTAATTTATATAGCTAGAATGCGGCATGATGACATGTCTCTGACATTAGACATGTGTGTGATAGAGTTCTAAATCTTAGAGTCCTGAATCTTAATCATGAAAATGTCTCCACCTCCCATACCCTTTATTACAAATTATTTTACTTATGGCTTGAAAATTTCATTTCAAGTTTAAGATTATCTTGCAACCCTGATGTAATGAAAAATGTGATTTTTTACATATGGATCATTACTCAACCTTAATTGTGTACATTGTGAAGTGGGGATTGTTTTCCTTTTCTATATAGATAATTAACTGTCTCAAGCCCATTTTTTGACTAGCCCATGTTCCCCCACTGATATACAATGCTAAATCTCACTCTATTAATTAAGCCTTTCATATTTATATAAATCTGTATGTTCTCCATTCTGTTTAATTTATTAATTTCTATATTCTTATATTAACACCCTACCATTATAATTATTAATCTTTATAATATGTATTTATATGTGGTAGAATGTGTCCCCTGATATTATTAGTCCTCTTCAACATTTCTTGGCAATTAATTATTCAAAAAGTAATTATTGCATTAAAATGTGTCCAGCTCATGTGGGACATATTGTAGCACTAGGGATTAGGAAGAATATTATTTTTTTGTAAGTTTAGAAACTACAAAAATCTCATGGATTTCAAGATTCAAATTAAACTTTAATCGTCAAAGATTCAAGTTTAATTTGTTCTTATTAAATCATAGAATTTTAGATATGGAAGGTCTTTTAAAGATCATTTGGTTGAACTCATTTCTTTTATCTCAGAATACTGAGACCTGGAGAGGTAAAGTAATTTGCAAAATAACACACATTGAGTGGCAGAGCATGTACTAAAATTATATCTATTAAGTAGGTAAAAGAGAAAAGATTCTATTTCTAATTCTCATAGTATTTAAGCTAGCTTTGATTTTTCCTGATTCCAGAATTTATTAACCAGTCAATGATAAGTCAATGTATAACCACAAAATGACATTGGTTTGCTAATGAAAATAATTCAGAAACATATCATTAAAATAGGTTAACATGTATTTGAATTTTGGTTTTGAATAGTTTAATATGAACTGAACATCATAGAAGGAAAATAGGAATTCCACATCTAGCAAAGGAGGACTGGCTATTTCTAGACCAATATTTGTTTGTTTTTTTATTTTTTGTTTTTTTGTTTTTGTTTATAGCACAGACCATCAACAAAAACAGTTAGATTTGAATAAATTTTTAAAAAATCAAACAAAAAATGAGGGAGCTAAAATACAACGTGAACTTGAGGGCCTAGTGTACTACAGGGAAGAAAAGGGAAGAAAGGTGAGTTAACATTTTTAAGTCACACTTCTTGGCATCTGCCAAGTTCAAGGAAGCAGTTGAAAGACTAACGCCAAGCAGAAAGTGGCTGCTCAGGAACTTTAATTAGAGCAGAGTTTCTGACATTCTTAACAGGCCAGAATATAAATTTTCAAATTTATGGCCCTGCATGAAGGAGGAACATTGGTCCAAAGCCCAGGATTTCACGTGTAATCCCTGAAGTGCTGTACTCTGTAAGGATGAAATTGAATTAGACAGCTCTTCTCAAAGACTGATGTCCAGCTTCAAATCAGTTCAACATCTGATCACATGAAGGCAAACTGTCTCTGCTTGGCCAGAACAAAAGTAAATTCTTCCTAAAGGAAGATAATACTAAAATCATCTCTTCAAGTTTTCATATAAACTGTAGGAGCTCAAATATAAACCACCAAATATGCAAAAAGAAAAATAATGACTCATAGAATGGATAATAGAGATATTAGAAATAGACCCACAGGAGATCCAGAGGTGTTATTAGATGTGGATGTGATTAATGATTCAAAAAATTGAAGAATAATATGGAGATTTTATCAAACAACAGAAAACTATAAAAATAATCCTAAAACAGAATTATAATAATTGAGTATAAGTAATCAATGTATCATCTTAACAGCAAAACAGGTACAGATAACAAAAGATCAGTTAACTGGAAAACTGAATAAAATATTCAGACTGATACAAGGAGAGAAAAAAGGTGGAAATTACTCAGAATTACCAGAGATAAACATAAGATTCAGTGAAAATATGTAACTTTTCTTCAATCAGTGTCTCAGAAGGAGAGAATGAAGCAGAATTGATACTTCAAGAAACAGAGGTGAGTAATTTTACAAAACTGATGCACATAACTCAAACAACAGGTTTAAGAAACAGTACAATTCCAAGCAGAATGAATTCAAAAGAAACATGATTACCATTGATGGTTAAGTTTCTTAAAATAAAATCGAAAAAATTTTGAAAGAACCAGAAAAAATTAAAAGACATGATAACTTCAAACAGGAAACAAGAAGACTAAGCTGACTATTCAACACAGTTAAATAGAAACTAGAGAAAAGTGGAATGAAATGTAATGGAATAAAAGAAATGGCTGCTAGTTGAAAATTCTTTATCTAGTGAAAATTTCCTTCAGTGATGAAAATACAACAGAGTTTAGAACAAACAAGTAAAGATAAAAGAGAATACTTGTCAACAGATCCACACTAAATGACTTCTATGGGCAGAAGAAAAATGGTCTCAGATGAAAACATGGAGATATAGGAAGGAAAGAGTAGGTGGGTTACTAATTCTTAATGAATGTTGACTTTATAAAGTAAAAATCTTGTGGAATTTATAAATTTACAACAAGTACAGCACAGAGTGCAAAAAGGGAGTAAAATGGAGGAAATGTATTTTATAATTGTGTTATTATAAAATATAACAAATCTCAATGTGTTTATATCTAATATAGCATCAATACCTATATATTTCTATAAATGACATATGAGAAAAAGGAAAATCTATAGTGGGAGATTCTAATATACCTTTGTTAGTAACTTAAAACAAACAAAAGTATTGCAAGAAAGTTGAATATTTATTTCACATGATTAACAAAAGGGAATAATAGAAAAATAGACCCTCTCAAAAAAGAATAAAAAGTGGAAGAGGAATTTTATTTGGGAAATACATTTATAGTATTTTTGAACTCTGCCTAGGTAGTTCTTGGAAATTGGGGTTACAGAGTCAGAAATTGATTTGGTCCTTTAAATTCTATGGGATAGCACAAATTCACTGAGGAGATCTCTCTCCATGCATGGCCCTGAAGCAGTAAACTGCAAGCCCATGGATTTTACCCATCAGCAAGCATCCCGTTATAATAATACCTTCTTCTCCTTGAAAGTACACACTTTTCCTAAAAGCAGTTTTCTTAATACTTTCCACAGTTGGCTTTGAGTGAGAAGTACCTCTACTCCTATGCTCCCCTACAAGTAAGTAAGAGAAAACTCAGAGTGCTCTGAAAACTATTTTTAAATAAAAATTCACTACTTCAGCAGTCTTTAGATTTCTCTCTCCCAAATAACTTGCAATTAGCTGATAGGCTAAGGTTTACAACTCTGGTATTATATGCTGCTCTTTCAACCTTAGCAATGTTGAATTTAATCACTCTCTTTGCAAATTGGTGTATTTGTCATGTTTAAGTTCCTTTAAGCTTTAACTCAAATTTTTATACAATTAGAAAAGTTTCATTTAATAACCTTCTATGTGCA
This sequence comes from Balaenoptera borealis, assembly GCF_965194805.1. Lineage (NCBI taxonomy): Eukaryota > Metazoa > Chordata > Mammalia > Artiodactyla > Balaenopteridae > Balaenoptera > Balaenoptera borealis. The sequence goes on from NC_138867.1 coordinate 86,801,169, forward strand.
TATATATATATATATATATATATATATATATATATATATATATATATATGTAAAAGGAGTATAATTTGGAAAGCTTGATCTAATTTACTTTATCCTTAATAATGCCTAATTCCAAATTATTTCAAAATGTTTAGACAGGAGCCATTATTACCTGATTAAGATCATAGCAATCCTTTTATACTGTAAAGAATACAAATTTTAATGGGTACTTCATGTCTCCAAAAGCAAATGTGAATTAGCAGAATTAAAATACAATCTCTTCTGTACTGAAAGATAGGAGAAAAGAATTAAAAATGTGAGAGATATGTTCAGCTTTAAGAAACAAAAGTATAAGAGAGGTGTTCTGCATTAGGTATGGTGAGGTAAAGTAGTAACTTACCATCATATTTATAGCAACTACAAACATTGCACAAAATACTAAAGAAACTAACAAACAGTTACCCCCACCCCCATCCCCAAACACTCCGAAAGAGCTCTAGAGAAAGAACAAAAGCAGGTAAATTTTGGAGGAGAGTTAAAACTTTAAAGAGAATAGCATGGGGTAAGATTTTTACAGCTTTAGCTTGATGGCAATTGAAGCATAGTGCAGAGTGTTAGAAACTCCAATAGAAGACATGCCATCTTTCTAGCCTGAAGAAACATACTGGAAAAGAACTGAGTCAAACCATAGCAGCTATAAAATGAGGGCGTTGGGGGGCATCACTGAAAAGAAAGAGGCAGATAAGAGAAATCTCAAATTCTCTGTATAAATTTTACCCAAATTGTTCTGACCCATGTATCATGTGTGTACCGAAAGAGAGTGTGGCTAAGTCAAAGGAACTGAACTAAGATCTGAGATGATTCCCACTGGAGTTGTGACTAAGTTGGTAATTTGGATCAAACTAAATTAATTGCTTGCTAAAATGCAATTAACAGAGACCAAAATTGAATAGACCAAGATGCTGTAATTATAAGAAAAGGACTTTAAGATAGCTTTTACACCTACATCGAATGAAGTAAAGAAGAAATATACTTGTAATGAATGTAAAGATAGAGATATAGGAAATGTATTTTTTAAAATGGAAATTCTAGAAATGAGAAACACAAAATCCTAAATAAAAACTATCTGGAAGAACTTAAGAGTGTAAGAAGATAATGGAAGATTCATACATTTGAATCAGATCAATAAAAATTATCCAATCAGAGGAATAGCAGGAAAAAAAAAAGATTAGGTAAAATAAGCAGAGCTTTAAGGACTTGTGGGACATTAACAAAAAGTCTAACATATGTTAACATAGATATCAATATTGTGGTAGAAAAAATATTTGACAAAATGAAGGCTAAATACTAATAAAATTTGGTGAAAGATGTATTTTATACATTCAAGAAACTTTGCAAAGCCAAACAGGATAAATACAAAGAAATTCACACCTAGGTACATCAAAGTTAAAGTACTGAAAAAACAAAAATAAAGAGAAAATCAATTTTGAAATGAACCAAAGAAAAATAACAATATTACATATATCACATTTTAAGTAGAAAATACAAAGTAATCTACAAAACGACCTCATGAATAAGTGAATTAGGAAAGCCATTGAATATATGGTTAATCTATAAAATCCAGAGTAGCAAAAGTTGAAAAATGAAATTTCTAAAAATTCTATTTACAATAGTGTCAAAAATATACATGTTTTAAAGATGTGTATGGTATTGTATGGAACACCAAAAAGCATTGCTGTACCTTATTAAAGAAAATATAAATAAATAAAAAAATATATTCATGGCCTGGAAAATTGAATATCAGTAAGACATCAACTGTACCTAAATTGACTTGTAGATTTGCATATAACAACTGTCAAAATGATGCCAGATTTAAAAAAACAAATTGGCAATCTATTCTAAAATTTGTATGGAAAGTCACACAAATAATAGCCAAAGAAATTTTAAAAAAGAACAAATCTGGGGACTCAGGATACTTGATTTTATGAGGTACTAGTAAGAGCCTTAATCAAGACAATGTGATTGGTGGAAGCTTAGGCATATAAATCATTTGAAAATAATAGATTGTCCAGAAGTACAACTACATGTATAAATACATATATATTTGATTTTTTAGAGATGTCAAGATCATTGATGAAAAGGAAGTCTTTATATGAAATTTTATTAGAAGCACTGGATATCTGTATAGAAAAATTTCAGTCTACTCTTATCTGAAAAGAGAATGGATCATAGACTTAAATATAAAGGCTAAAATTGTTAAACTTACAGAAGAAAACATAGGAGACAACCTGTGTGACCTTTGGATTGACCTATGTATTTTTACATAGCACACAGTAAATGCACAATAAAAGAAGAAAATTGATAATTTGGACTTCATCAAAATGAAAAACTTTTGCTCAACAAAAGACACCATTAAGAAAATGAAAAGTCAAACTACAGATAGAAAAAACTCACTATTCATATATTAGGTAAAGGACTCATAACTGGAATATACAATGGGTTCTTAAAACACAATAGGAAGACTAATAAGCCAATTTTGAAAAGTGGACAAAACCCTTGAATGCCACTTACCAAAAGAAGGTATATAAATGACCAATGGTCACATAAATAGTTGCTCCACATCATTAGTCATCAACTAATTGCCAGTTTGAACCACATGAGATAATTCTTTATGATGGTGCATACATACACACACACACACATGCAAACACATGCACACAAGCTAAAATGGCTACATTTTTTTAAAAGTATGAAGATGCTAAGTATTGGACAGCTCTTGGAATAACAAGAACCCTCAAAAATTACTGGTTAGAATGTAAAATATAATTACCACTTTGGAAAGTCAGCAATTTCTTTATATAGATAGATGATAGATAGGGCTATATATATTTAGATAGATAGATCTATATATATATATAGATAAATATATACCTTCCACATACACTAGCCATCAACTCAAGTATTTTTCCAAGGTTAATAAAAGTATATATGACACCAAATATTTATATATCAATATTTATAGCAGTTTTTTTTTTTTTTTTGGCTGCGTCGGGTCTTAGCTGCGGCATGTAGGATCTTTTGTTGCAGTACATGGGCTTCTCTCCAGTTGTGGCATGCGGGTTTTTTCTTCTCTAGTTGTGGCATGCAGGCTCCAGGGGGTTTGGACTCTCTAGCTGAGGCACGTGAGCTCAGAAGTTGTGGCATTCAGGCTTAGCTACCCCGTGGCATGCGGGATCTTAGTTCCCCGACCAGGGATTGAACCCGCGTCCCCTGCATTGGAAGGCAGATTCTTTACCACTGGACCACCAGGGAAGTCCCTATAGCAGTTTTAATTGCAATACCCCAAAGTTCTAAGCAACCCAAATGTTCATCAAAAGGAAAATAGAGAAACAAAATATGGTGTAACAGGATACTAGCCATCTAAGAGGAATGAAATACTGATATACACAACATGAATGAACCTCAAAATCACTGTGACGAATGAAGTCAGATACAGTGAGCACATACTGTACAATTCTATTTATTTAAAAAAATCTGGAAAATAGATACTACTCTAAAGTAACAAAGAACATATCAGTAGCGGCAGAATCTTGGGCAGATGGAGAGATGAACTGCAACTGGGCCAGAGTAACCTTTTGGGAGTGATAGTAATGTTCAGTACTATCCTTGGCTGTGAATTCATGGATGTCTATTTCTGTCAAAGTTCATGAAATTGAAAAATTTAAATGGATGTTTTATTGTATGTTAATTATAAAGTTAGATATATCATTATATCGATATCTGTACTAATATATGACTTAAAGGGTGATGATAAAAACATGCTGCTCTTAGACTCCTGATGGTTTAAGAATATGTGAGACTTGAAGTGGCATCCTATATTTTATGGTGTGGTAATGATGCATTTACAGAACAAAATGTTGTAAAATGCATGGACTTTGAAATCAAAGAGACCCATGTTTCACTTTTATTTGGATAAGTTCTTCTTAGACTTTGTAAGCCTCAATTTCCACACCTATAAAATAGAGGTAGGTGGTACTACTATATTGTAGAATAACTTTAGATCAAACAGACCTCAATTTGAATCCTTAAACTACTGTTAGCCTGTGAAAATTTCTTTGTCTCTCTTTTTCTTGAAAATAAAAATGGCCATAACACTGAGTCATAAAATTAGTCTGAGGATTTATTGAGCTGGCAAATGAAAAACAACTAATAAAATGTCTGGCACAATGCAAGGGCTCAATAAATGTTCGTTTTCCACTTCCATTTTAAGTAATACCAAGAGAGCTAAAATATGATATGAAACAGTTGGTAAGATATTAGTATTGGAAAGAGATTTCTCATAGCATAGAGGAATTTATTTTCATATTTTCAAAGAATAACAGCTAAGGCTTCAATTGTTGAATCTTAAATTACTTTCCTAATTTACCTAAAGGTTTGAAGAGCAGACTTCAAATGACACACATTCCCTAAGATCAAATATTTAAGTAAAGGTTATCTGAAATACCTAAACCTTTGAAAATATCTCAAAGGGGAATTCCATTTCCAGCAGTATGACAGAAAGATACCCTGAAGGGATTTCTTACTACAGTACAACTTGATCCTAGATAATTTACAGGAAATACACTTTTAAAACACTGTTGTAAACAAAAGAAATGTCCAAGGACAAATAAAAATAAAAATAAGCCAGTGGGGTAAAACTGACACGTGAAAACTAGTGCACAAAGAAACAAGGTTACATTCATGAAAAATGGCAATGTCAGACTGGAAATGGAGAAACTCAGCCTGATATTGATATTCTCCTCTAGACAGACAGAAGCCTGACTCTGAAATTGCCCACAAATCTATAAACATTAAGCAGCGTTAAAGTAGGTTCAAATTAGTAGCTTTCTCTAGATTCTGGAAGAGAAACCTCAGATTCCCTCAGGAGAATATCACCACAATTTGACTCCTTAAAAATGCAATACAGAGTTTCAACAAAGCCTGAAAATTGGATCTGACGAAAAGACTAATAAAAAAAGAAAAACATTTCTGATGAGACTGACAAAAAGAGGGAGAGAAATAGCACACAAAAATAATATTGGAAATTGAAAAGAGGACATACTAAAGATACAGCGTGGGTTAAAAAGTTGACGAGACTATTATGAAAACCTCAGTGCCAATAAAGAATAAAATGTTAGAATTAAATGGGCAAATACCTTGAAATAGATAATTTAATAGAACTAAATCAAGAATAAAAAGGAAATGTAAATTATCTATAATCACTATATAAATTGAATCTGTGATTTAAAGTTTCTTATGAAGAAGACACCAGGCCCAGATAGTTTTACTGGTAAGTTCAAGCAAAAGTTTAAGTAATTTATAATTGCAACATCCAGCAAGTTCTTAAACAGAATAGAATAAAAGGTGAGGGGGCAACTTATTTAATAAGTCCTGTTATCATAATCAAACCTTTATATCAAAATCAAACAAGGACCTTGAAGATATTCAAAAATCTAAAACAAAATACTAGCACCAACATATACAAAAATTACGAATATATCCTAGGAATGAAAGAATGGTTTCATGTTATAAAATCCATAAATATAATCCATCTCAGTAACAGGTTATAAAAGAAAAATCCATGTTATCATCTCAATAGAATCAGAAAAAGCACATGATAAAATTTATGACTAATCGATATATAATCACCTAGCAAATTGGAGATGGGAAGAAACTTAACTTCCTAAACTCTATCAAAATACTCAGTAAATATAATTGCCTCTGGCAAAATGCTAAAAGTATTTCTTTTAGATCAGCAGCAAGACAAAGAAGATTATTATAACAGGTTCTATATCAAGAGGTACTAAAGGCCTTAGATGGTGCAAGAAAAAAGAACTTTAAGAGGAAAAAGAAACTCTTATTATCCATGAATTATATGGATATTTCTATAAAGGCTTCCCAAATATATCTATAGACAAATTATCATTATTAGAGTTGTGTAAGAAGTTAGTGAAGTTGCAGATATTGCTATAAACAATGAACTGTACTTCTATTTATCAATAAAATAGTTATAAAACTTTTAAAAACAATGTTTAACAAAAATAACAAAACTGTAAGATATCAAAGTAATCAAAAGATGTGCAAGAACTTCAAAGATAAAATGTGAAACATACTGAAAGATATTAAAAGATCTAAATAAATGAAGCAATAGATCCTTTCAAAGACAGGTATAGTCAACACCATAAAGATTAATCTATTGAATCAATACATTTACAGCTAAACCAAACAGGTTTTTTTTGTTTTTGTTTTTGTTTGTTTTTTTTAAGGAAGTTAACGATAATGATGTTGAGACAATGGGATAGCCCAATGGAACAAAACAATTGAAATGTAATCCATACATCAACCATCCACAAAAATCAGTTTAATACGGACTAAATATTTCAATGCAAAAAATGAAATATTTAACCTTTTCTAGAAATACAGGAGAATATTTTTAATCTTCATGTTAGGAAATAGTTTATTTTATTGAAAAATGAAACAAATATGAACTATAAATAAATTAACAAAATTTAAGATTCATATTCATCAGTAGACACCATAAAGAAAGTTGAAATCAAGCCACATTTTTTTTTTAAATTAATTAATTAATTAATTTATTTATTTTTGGCTGTGTTGGGTTTTCGTTTCTGTGCGAGGGCTTTCTCTAGTTGCGGTGAGCGGGGGTCACTCTTCATCGCGGTGCGTGGGCCTCTCACTGTCGCGGCCTCTCTTGTTGCGGAGCACAGGCTCCAGACGCGCAGGCTCAGTAGTTGTGGCTCACGGGCCCAGTTGCTCCGTGGCATGTGGGATCCTCCCAGACCAGGGCTCGAACCCGTGTCCCCTGCATTGGCAGGCGGATTCTCAACCACTGCGCCACCAGGGAAGCCCAAGCCACATATTTTTGAGAGTTAGTTTCCAACAGATATAACAGAAGAATCTGCAGAATATACGTGGGGTTCTGGGGAGTATGAGGCAGCTTTAATGGTATTTGAAATATTGACACATATGTTGATGCACAGGTTTACCAACATTCATTTCATTATTAAGCTTTATAACATAACATATATGTGTATTTTATATATATTACCCACATTTTCATATGTTTTATGTATCAAATATTTCATACTAATTATTTTAGTTATCCCACAGGAATCCTTTCTTACATCACTCCAAAATTTAGTATCTCCAAAGATACTGTGAAATTTACAGAAAGTGAGAACAAAAATTGAAGCAAAATATATAGTGAAGTGGTAGTGATTTTGAATTTCTAGAGAAGTTTAAATTAAAAATTTAAATTCCTGCAAACTTTATCAGTCTTTTTTTTTCAATCTCATTCATTTAATTTTTCATACTGATTTTGCATCTTGAGTTAAGACACTGAGTTCCTGTTTATTTTCAGTATGCGGTGTTCAGCTTGTGTCCAACCCCACTGCTGTCTCTGGGCTAATAGATGCAGTATTTGGCATGTGGATATCAATACACACAAAGTACACTGCCAGCACCAGCAGCTTGCACAATCTGTGCTTGGAAATTTACATTGATCATAATTACTGTTCCACCTGTATTAAATAAAGGTCTTCTATCCTTAGGAACAAAAGTGGCTTCTCAAAGTATCAGTCGTGGTAGCACAGTAAGTGCATATAAAGAAATGTGGAAAAACAAAGCACTTTTCAATACAATTTCAATTTCAATCAGAATTTTATAATCTGTACCTTGGGTGAGTTTGTAAAGAGATATTTGGCTCCTGAATTATTTCTAGGATCCATATTCAGTCACACAATCAGCATTTATTGAACATCTCTTTTGTTGCCAATAGGCAAGATGCTATGTATAACAGATACGAAAGCATTCTGGTGTGCCTTTGAGTATGCCCTTTAATTAGAGAAAGGAAATTAGCACAAATTACCTCTTTTGTTTTTCTGAGTAGAGATCCAAAAATAACTGACCATAAGTTATAGGAAAGATTCAAATCATGGCAAATTTCTTATTGATTTAATTTTCAATGCTACTTGTGAAAGGATATATTCCAAAAGATTAGTAGTCTCTTGGATGAAACTCAGTGCATATTTTCTCATTAAAAAATTAACATGTTGGTAGATTATTCTCATTTTAAAAGATCAAAGTGTTAGGGCTCATGGTTGCATAATGCCTATCTTTCCTATATCATACCTACATTTTCTGGCTGTGAAGTAGGCTAGGGAATAGCCAGATGATATGGGGAATATAAGAATACAAAACTAAAAAGCAAGACAAAACAAAAATAAAATAATGAAGTATAATGGAAGTTATTAAATAATAGAAACTTAGTTTTAAGATGTGATAACAGAAAATAAGGCACTTTGAAGACTTTCAATTCCACAGTTTGCCATGTTCTCTAGAACCTGAGCTCTAAGCCTTTGTTTACTGTTTCTACTTCCTGGAGCTCCCCTTCTCTCTATCGAACACCCACCCCACCTGCCCCCTGCGCTCCTTCTCTGCTCCTGTAACTTTTTAAAAATAGGTTCATCATTCAAATAAGTATCTCTCCAGCTGTGATGATTTCACTGCCCACAACCTCCATCAGCAATTCATAATGGCACAGCCCCCAACAACAATTAATAATGGGTTTAGTGCTCTTTCTTTTGGTTCCCCTATCACTCTGTACTTACCACTACTTACGGCATCATTTATTAAGCAGTTTGAAATTACATTGTAAAGTCTGTTTTCCCAAATATGCGGTAAGCTTCCATAAAATAGTGAACAGTTTGCCCATTACTTTTTCTCTTGTGATTTCAATACATGATACATAATAGACACTCACTAAATATTAATTATATTTTTCCAAAGTCATGCATAAACTATATGTCTTTTCTATACTACTTGCATGGGGATTGTTGTTTAAAAGTAAATGTTGCTCATGGTTTTATCTTTACAGTGCTTTGGAAGGAGAGCAGATGCTCTTCATTAGGAGTTACATCTCTAGAAAAAGTATTCAAAGTCCAAAACAGATTAAGACCTAAACATAGTGATATCGCTGAATCTGTATTCATAACAAGTACCTTATTCCCAACCTTTTAAAAAAAATTAGCAGAACTCATCATTTACTTATTTATATAATTAAGTAGCAGTCATATCTATCTAGTATCACCAAGGTAGGGGAAGAGATTTAGAGGACAAATTTTCTTTGAAGAAAGTAACTTCAAGGACCCAGCAGCAATTACTAGGCCAGGGATTAGACAAAAATACAAAGTCAAGAGGCTGGGTGTTACTAACCATGTTAGATCTCAATTTCTTTTCCTCATGAGAAAAATAACAATCATTTTTCAAATAAATAATAATATGATAGACTCCAATTTTTCACATAAAGATCTTTTTAAAATACTTACTTTTACGAACTAGAACAAATCAGAAGATGAGGTAATTTATCATGAAGGTTATGGAATTCTAAAGGACTTCTTGGTGAAACTTCAACACATAGCTTTGAGGAGAACTTTGTGGAGATGGGCCCTTGATTTTTTAAAAAAATATAAAATTATCATCCACTTGTAAATTATGTCTCCTTTATTTTCTCAGAGTTTGTTGGGTAATATGTTATGTTCTAGCTCCCTTTGTGTCACAAAGAATAATATGTTTGATGCAGTTAGAGTGCTTTTTGGGTGAATCACTACAAGTTCAGTTCTCTGTGTATTTGGTTTTAAAGTGAAAATATCCATGAGCTAGTACATTTTAATAGGTTCTACAGGAAGGTCCTATAAATTTTCATACTTGTAAGAATTTTTTTCAAAGCCACAATAATAAAAATAAAATACGCCATTGAAATTTAGGTCCTAACATATAATTATTTTTCCTCATACCATGAAGTACAAAGTTTATTATTCCATTTACTTACTGCCTGTGGGTTTCAAACTCCTACTGCTAAAAGCAGTCAAGCAAACAACGCAGGTAGTGCTGGCATTATATACATTATTAGTCTTTCTTGGCAAAGGCACTTTACTTCCAGTATAACAGGAAATAAAACTAAAGCTACTTAGTTGGCCAAGAATACAAATTTTTCATGTGTGTTAAATGGTTTTATTTTCCCATAAATTTATTTATTTAATTTTTGGCTGTGTTGGGTCTTTGTTGCTGTGCGCAGGCTTTCTCTAGTTGCCGCGAGCGGGGGCTACTCGTCATTGCGGTGCGCGGGCTTCTCATTGCGGTGGCTTCTCTTGTTGCGGAGCAGGGGCTTTAGGCACGCGGGCTTCAGTAGTTGTGGCGCGCGGGCTCTAGAGTGCAGGCTCAGTAGTTGTGGAGCACGGGCTTAGTTGCTCCACGGCATGTGGGATCTCCACGGGCCAGGGCTCGAACCCGTGTCCCCTGCATTGGCAGGCGGATTCTTAACCACTGTGCCACCAGGGAAGCCCTAAATGCTTTAAAGATTAGATTTTTTCAAAAGCAATTTTTGTTCAGATGAAAGCATTTGAAGTATAGTTACTACCACGAGTAAATTATCAATTAAATTAAAAGTCTTCAGTCAGATAGAAAAGAAATAACTTATCTTACCATTTTGTCACTTTAACGTTGTTATCTTCAGGCTAGGCACTGTGTTTCATTATGAAAGGACCCCAAGTACTTCAAAAATTTCCATGGTATACAAACAACATCATGATACACAGACACCCATTATACAGAAGAGAAAGACAGTTATATTCACTGTAATCAGGCTCAGAAGATTTGAATAGGGAAGATGATATTTGCCTCAAAAGAATTGTAAGGAATTTACTGAGGAAAATGGTAATTAATGATGCTGAAGTCAAGCCAATACCTTATCTAGATGAAAACTGTTCTTAACTCTTCATTGCTTCCATCATTATCCAGACTTTGTCTCTTTATATACACCAGGTATGTACATTCCAAGCTATCTTTTCCAGTGTTAGACCTAAATTACACATGTAAACTTTGTAGTTGGCCATGAACTTCTCATTTATGCAGAAACAACTTTGCAGTTATTTGTTACACAAACCTATTGAGAGCATACTAGCCTGCTGTCTTGTGTGAACATTTTGCTGAACAGCTGCTCTGGCTTTAAAATTTGGACTTTCCAAGTGCTGTTTGAAATACCAACAGAAAATGTGGAAGGTACAGGAAAGAATGTTTGCTTATATGTCATCATTTCTAACTTGAAATTTATATTTTTTCTTAATAAATTAAGAGAATGGACACTAGAGTCAAAATACAAAAATAAAAGATACCAAGAAACATTTGGATTCATAACATTTAAAACTGTATGAAAGGATGTGTGTGTATGTGTGTGTGTGTGTGTGTGTGTGTGTGTGTACATATATAGCAGTAGTAAAATTGGGAAAATAGTAGCAATTATACATTTAAAAGATTATAAATTATTAAAATAAAATGATAAAGGCTATAAATTAGTAAAATCCTTCTGGAGGGCACAGTGTGAAAATATTAGCTATACAAAAGGATGTTGAAGGGTTTTTTAAAAATCATTTGTATAACTTGAAAGTTTCTTAAATCAGGTTTGTTTAAACCTGCAGTGCTTGTTTAAAGGAAATAGTATATTGTGCATCCATACAATGGAAAACTACACAGCCATTACAAGTAGTATCGTGAATCCATTTTTATAGGTTTGAAAAATTTCCACACTGAATTATTGAGTAAATGACTAAGTTACAAAGAAATGATTTTAATATGATGCCATTTATATAATGGCACTAAAGCCCTCAGTGTGTGAATATATGCATGTGTATGTTTGAAGATATAGTGTATTAATTAGAGCTTGGAAGTAACAAAATAATCCTCACATTTAAATGGTTTCTTAATATTCACTTTTTGTTTATGCTCAGAGAATTGAAGCCCCTTTTTCTTGCAGGCTCTCAGCCATTTTCTTGCAAAATGTCAGGGACCATTCGCCTCCTAGAGGCTGCTCTCAGGTCCTTGCTCTGTGGCCTACTTCATCTCAGCAATAGACAATCTTCCTTGCAATGAATTTCTTTTTTGTTTTCAGTATCTCAGATTTCTTCTTTTACTATGTCAGAAAAAAAAAAAAGTCTCTGCTGTTAAACACTCATGTAATTAGGTTAGACCCACCTGGCTAACCTCCCTGTCTTAAAGTCAATTGATTAGAAATCTTAATTACATCCTCAAAATCCCTTTTGCCTTGTACTAAAACACAACCATGGGAGCAACGTCAGCGGATAGAGGTCTTGGGGGGCCATCATAGATTTCTGCAGCTCACAGGCTCCATTCCATTTTCTCCTTAGTTCAGGACTCAGGGACCCAGGCTGAAAGAGCAGCCCCTATATGAGACTTTGATGTCCCTGCACATGCCACGGACCGAAGCAAGTCCCATGGACCAGCATAGTGTCAGTAAGCAAGGATGTATACTTTCCCACAGGAAGAGCACAAATGGCAAGGCAACTTGACTTACACAGGCAGGAAGATAGGTAATATTCAGGAACAGTAATTCAATCTACCAGGCACAGGGAGAGAAACCTAGCAATATGCTTACTAGAATGGTTCAGTGTTTACAAAAGACCCCGAATAGCCAAAGCAAACTTGAGAAAGAAAAACGGAGCTGGAGGAATCAGGCTCCCTGACTTCAGACTATTGCTACAAAGCTACAGTAATCAAGACAGTATGGTGCTGGCACAAAAACAGAAATGTAGATCAATGGAACAGGATAGAAAGCCCAGAGATAAACCCATGCACATATGGTCACCTTATTTTTGATAAAGGAGGCTAGAATATACAATGGAGAAAAGATAACCTCTTCAGTAAGTGGTGCTGGGAAAACTGGACAGATACATGTAAAAGAATGAAATTAGAACACTCCCTAACACCATACACAAAAATAAACTCAAAATGGATTAAAGACCTAAATGTAAGGTCAGACACTATAAAACTCTTAGAGGAAAACAGAGGCAGAACACTTTATGACATAAATCACAGCAAGATCCTTTTTGACCCACATCCTAGAGAAATTGAAATCAAAACAAAAATGAACAAATGAGACCTAATGAAACTTAAAAGCTATTGCACAACAAAGGAAACCATAAACAAAATGAAAAGACAACCCTCAGAATGGGAGAAAATATTTGCAAATGAAGCAACTGACAAAGGATTAATCTGCAAAATTTACAAGCAGCTCATGCAGCTCAGTATCAAAAAAACAACCCAATCCAAAAATGGACACAGAAGACCTAAATAAGCATTTCTCCAAAGAAGATATACAGATTGCCAACAAACACATGAAAGAATGCTCAAAAACATTAATCATTAGAGAAATGCAAGTCAAGACTACAATGAGGTATCACCTCATACCAGTCAGAATGACCATCATCAAAAAATCTACAAACAATAAATGCTGGAGAGGGTGTGGAGAAAAGGGAACTCTCTTGCATTGTTGGTGGAAATGTAAATTGATACAGCCACTATGGAGAACAGTATGGAGGTTCCTTAAAAAACTAAAAATAGAACTACCATATGAGCCAGCAATCCCACTACTGGGCATATGCCCTGAGAAAACCATAATTCAAAAAGAGTCATGTACCACAATGTTCATTGCAGCTCTATTTACAATAGCCAGGACATGGAAGCAACCTAAGTGTCCATCGACAGAGGAATGGATAAAGAAGATGTGGCACATATAAACAGTGGAATATTACTCAGCCATAAAGGAAATGAAATTGAGTTATTTTTAATGAGGTGGATAGACCTAGAGTCTGTCATACAGAGTGAAGTAAGTCAGAAAGAGAAAAACAAATACCATATGCTAACACATATATATGGAATCTAAGAAAAAAAAAAAAGGTCATGAAGAACCTAGGGGCAGGATGGTAATAAAGATGCAGACCTACTAGAAAATGGACTTGAGGACACGGGGAGGGGGAAGGGTAAGCTGGGACAAAGTGAGAGCGTGGCATGGACATATATACACTACCAAATGTAAAATCGATAGCTAGTGGGAAGCAGCTGCATAACACAGGGAGATCAGCTCAGTGCTTTGTGACCACCTAGAGGGGTGGGATAGGGAGGGTGGGAGGGAGGGAGACACAAGAGGGAAGAGATACGTGGATATATGTATATGTATAGTTGATTCACTTTGTTTTAAAGCAGAAACTAACACACCATTTTAAAGCAATTATACTCCAATAAAGATGTTAAAAAAAAAAAAAGAAAAAAGAATGGTTCAGTGTTTAGTCCTGGATGATATAAACATAATTTTTATTTTGTGTTGCTATATTATTTATATTTTTCAAAAATTATATGACTTTTTCATAATTGAGAAAAAGAAAAACATTTTATCTTGAAAGAATATAAGATATAAGTCAAAGAGTTAGGGGTTTTTCAAATCTGCTTTACAGATAAGCAAAGTGAGTCAAGGAGAAGCTGTGTCTTTTTTAGTTATAAGTTGTATTTATAAGCTGCATATTGTTTCTAAAATATTTTAAAATATATTCTTAAAGTTCAATCTTTGATTAATCTTATATAAGAGTTATTGTTATCTTTGTTTTATTTATGGGAGAAAATGAGGCCCAGAGATTTTTAATGAAACTTCCATGCCCAGAATGGTAACCAGAATTATTAGACTATGGATTGATTATATGCCCTCTGAAGTGCCATGATAACTCTCGCTTATATACGAATCAGTAACAGCTTCTCATATTTTGGGGCACTTATTACATCCAGACATTTCACACTGAGTATTCATAGCGTTCAGTGAAAACTCTTTTTTCCCTGTGTATTGGTGTATCACTCTTAGACTATACCGTGGTATGAAGTCCAGTAATAAATAAGTAGGAGAGAGGACTGAAATGCTCAAATATAAGCAACAATGTTTTTCTTTGTACTTCAATTGCAATTAGAATAAAAGACTGCAACAACATGAAAATACAAGCATATACGTGTTAGTAAAAAGCAAGAAAAGTGGCTATTATTTATTAACAGAGATGCATACATACTGGTCTTATAGTCAGATCACCCATCTGACACATTCACAAGAAATTCAAATTATGCTTTGGGGACACCTTCCTCCTTTCTTCTCTTGTGCTGAAACTTATGATTCTTATATTTCCCCAAATATAAGGGACATCTCTGTAGTCTTTTAAGTTAAAAAGTCCAACTAATTTTTTACCAAAACTTTCATGTGAGTTGTTGCTCTTGGTGATAACGATGGTGGTGATTTGGTTGAAGGATATTATCAGTTGAATTCCCAAATTCATGATACTTCTTAAAATACGTGACTCTTTGTAAATGTGTAAATCTATTCTCACTAACTTCTTCCTGAAACTTGGTTAATACAGGGCTAAAACTGAAGTAAGAGTAAGTCGACTAGGATAACAGAGGGGTGTGTATGTGTGTGTATAAGACAGGGACGAAGCCAGAGACAGAGAGAGACTACTGTTTGTAGGACAAAGAAGGGATGTCTCCACCTCCCTAGGTTAAGCTGGCTTGGAGGATAGTAGAAAGCAGACATTAAAGTTAGTAAGGAACCAAAATATATAGCATTCATCCAGATTTTGTATGAAATGCTTTAGGAAATGGAACTAGTTGGCTGGTCAGTGGTTATAAAATGCCTCTCTAACACAACACATAGGTCCTGCCAGTATGTTCTACCTGGCCTTAAGCGTCTCCTTACACGTGCTCCTATACCAACAGCTAACTTCAACATCTTTATATCCTGGAAAACATAAGGAGCCCAGTTTCTATTCTGATGTCCCTTTCTGTGGTAGAGAATAGTTCAACTCCTAATTGTGTATATCATCTCTCTTAATACCATTTATTGACTCATTCAAAAATAAATATTTATGAAATTGATACTGAATGCATGGTGCTGTTACCCTTCACCTCTGATAACATTTGGCCTCCTCTCAGCCAGCCTTAGAATCTTTCAAGAATGTAGACACACGAAATGTACTGGGATACTAGGTCATTTTCCTTCACCCATTTACTCCTAGTGGTTGAAGGACGTATAACAGATTCAATTTTGGAATGCATATGTTTAATTTCTAAAAAGTATTTTGTATTCAAGTATTTTTTCATTTATATCAGGATAAAAAAACCACAGAAACCAAAAATATTTAAGATACATAGATAGCAAAAATAACATTATTCTTGCGTTTTTACTAATTTTGTTCTTTGGAGAGCCATTACTATACAATGGAAAGCCATGAGAGCATCTGGCTCCTTGGCAAGTCCCAAATACGACTGGCAGCCTGAGGTACTGAATGGCTGGCAGATGGTTCAGATGCTGTGGATGAGCTTCCCATCTCAAGTCATCTCTAACTGCCCCGTTCTTTATATTGAATACGTTCACACTTTAGTATAAAATAAATACATGATTTTTATATATATATTCGAATATACATGCTTTTTTCTTTTCTAATCATGTAATTAATTTCATTTGCCTGTAATCTTAGTCATTTACATATTTTAAAATATTTTTTGAAGTATAGTTTCTTTCTGAGCAGCTAAGTTTTAATGTATACCCATATCAGTGACACCTAAAGGCAAGCTTCTGGTTTTTGTATATAGTCACCACAATGATTAAAGCCTTGTGTTTGACTCAGAGTAAGAGTTTGATTATTTTAGGACAACACCTTCCAACAATGCTATGTCTCATATTCCTCTAAAGACCATGGATTTGTTTTTTCTAATAAGTAATTTAGATTCCAAATCCCTGGACCAAGATGACTGTGACCTTCTTACATGTATGCCATGTGGAAGTCACCACAGGAACAGACTGCTGAACCAAAGGCAAACAAACAGAGCTGGATTGTTGCCTCCTCATAAATCTGAACTTGCGGTCAGTGTGTAACTGTCAAGTCAGTGTGTGTTCAGACAAGATGCATGGCAAGCAGCTGAGATGAGAAGGTGGTATACTCTAAATATTATTCAAAGTCTTAATTAATTAGAAACCATAACATTTACAGATGCTTTAAAATAAACAACCTTATATAAAAACCATAATTTTAAAATACCTTATTGAAAATTCTAAAAAAAATCATTTCAGTTTCATTTTGCCATGGAGATTTTAAAAATCTGGTTTAGAGGGTTTTTTCCACTAAATTTATTGGTTTTTTACCATACCTTAACAGTTTATTTAAAACATTCTGTGATGTTAGGAAACTTTTTTTCTATTTACTACCCCCCAAAATCATGATTTTGCAGTGAGACTTTAAACATGTATCTTCTTGTCACATCTGATGTCAGGATTGATCCATCAGAAGTGGCTCTGCCTATGTGGAAATCACAGTGTAATTTACTTTTAGTTTTGAAAAAAAAAAACTTGTATAAATATTTTAGTCTTATTAAGTATACTGATCAACAACTTTAAGAGTTTATATTTGAGGCAATAAAAGTAGGATTTGTCAATATAAATTCAGTTTTGGACATATGTTATACTAAACTATCCTGATAGATTGTGAATCTACTTCACTGAATGAAGACATCAAAAATTAAGTAATCTCAGATTAGTTAGCTCAGCGATTCTCAACTTTAGTGGAACATCACATGCATCGTAGTTGACTTAATTTTGAAGCACTTCACTCCATTACTGCTATGTAACTCATGAGATTGTGGATTTTATTTTGTTTTGTTCACTGTTTTATTTCTACTACAGGGAATAGCACCTGGTACATAGGTGCTCAGTAAACAAAGTCTTTAAAGTTAAGGCTTATTAGATAAATGCTGGTTGATAATCTGTTTATACATGCTGATAGAAACTTATAAAATGCAGAATAAGATTTTTTTTAATTATGGTGAGAAGTTATTATGAGTCTCATCTGAAATTTTAAGGTAGAATTGAAGATAGTCCAAGAACAAAGTATAAGCCTAAGAAAGGAGCTGAGAACAAGGAAATAGTGTTGGCAAAATTCAGATTGTGGGAAATGGGGAACACAACATCATTTTAGTCTTAGAAATTCAAAGATAAAACTGCTCTTTTTTTAAGAAATGATCTGATATTGTAGTAAAGGAAAGCTTCACTGGATGTATCGTTGTTTTAATCCAGTGTTGACCAAAGAGAGGTATCACATGGGTGATACATGAGATAGCACTATAGGTGACACTCCCAGGGCAGACTCTTGTGGCCTACTATTTAATTCAGATGGAGTCTTTTAGTCTGTACAAGGGATAGGAACCTTTATAGAACCAGTTTGATCTCTGTTCCGTAAAGACGATAAAGACCTCTAAGTAATCTAGAAGCAAGAATTTTTTGTATTTACCTCCATGGTTATCCATTATGGACAGCTAATGGGAAACATAACTGTCAATTCTATTTTTGTAAACCAAGGAGAGACATGTTTTAAAGATTGTATCAATCAAATTCTTCTCAGCAAATTAGAAACTATGTGAGGTATCTTAACAGGGAACATAATTTAGAGAATTAGTTGAAGAAGTATTGGCTATAAGACCAGAAAATGCAAATAGGAACATTGTTGAAACATAACAATAGAAAATTCTGGAGGCAGCTAAATCCCATGGGGTTAGGAAAATAACATGTGGGAATTATCAGAGCTTAGAAACATGGAGGAAGAGCACATTGGAGCTTACTCAGGTCTCCAAGAGGAGGCCAGTGACCAGTTGCTTCCAGCACCCCTGGAACTTAGAAAAGAATACTAACTACAAAACCTAGAGACTTAGACCTCTGGGGAGAGGGTGAAACTAAGCTGACCCAGATAGCAGAAGATTAGAACCAATTGCTTTTTCTGAGGATGAAGTTCTGTTGATGAGGGTGAAGCCAATTGGATACAAGGAAACAGTAAGAAGTAAGTCACTTCTTTCCACTTCTGACTCTGAGTCAACCTCTAGAAGTCCCTATTGGAAGAATCTACTAGCAGGCCAGCTAGTGCAAAGAAAATTAGGTTATAGAGTTCCAGCAATAACACAACAACATCACAAAACAGAGTGTAAATGAATGAATGGCGGGTTTAGAAACAGTAGCTTAACAACTGATATAAATTTGGAAGCTTACATTAGCACTTTCTCCTATTTATCTTGGGGACAACCCAAAACGACAAAGAGAATAAGATCCAAAAACTACCTCCATTTTCAAAGAAATAACAAGTAAACAAATAACCAAATAGATGGAACTTTCCCAAGAGCGGTAGTTTCAGTAGGAAAGAATGGAGTTTCCTTTTGGTTGCAGTTCTCAGAAAAATCTGAAAACTGACAAAGAAAAATTTCACCAAGATGAGGGATAACCAAAATATTGATTTGTAACATGGACAATATTCCCTGGAACTTGAACTTGAAAAATATTGAAAAAATATGCATGGAGAAGTTAAATGGGGAAATCACTCAGGCCACATATACGTTAATCAAAATAACCTTGTGGCTGTAAGAGTAGTGTGAGTGAGGATGTAAGACATGTGATCAATACTGCTTTATATCTGCCTGTATCTATTGATGGGGAGAAGTAAGTATTAAACACAAAAACAAACAAACAAAAAACACACTTGCTGCTTAGGAATAAAGGTATGTTCTTGCCTTTATGTATCAGATACAAATGGATCTCATTGGAGAAAGGGCACCTTATTCAGATGAGTAACCAAAAGGGAAACAGCACAGTATATCTCCTAAAAATACAAGAAAGGAAACAGAAAAGAAATACATGAAAGATGAATTCTCATCACTCATATTAATACGAATATAAAATAAAATTTGAAGCAATATAATTTTTAAAAAAGACTATCAAACAGACATAAGGACTCAGAAAGATTAGGAAAAAAGGAAAGGCAAAAAATAAAACTCTTTTTAGAATTATGTAAAGGTATATTTGAAAGACCCAGAAAAAAATAAAACTACTGATAATGAAGTAAGGATTTAGATGATAGGTGACAAAAATGAAGAAAGAGAGCAAAATTAAATGGTAATGCATAAAGAGTTCAAAAATATCAAAGAGAGAATGGCAGCTGTTGAATACACTGATTGATCCAAGATGCTTATTGTTGATTTTCCCGAAGAAGAAATTAAAATAATTAAGCAGAAGTTAATAAATATAATTCAAGAAAATATTCTCTGAAAGAAAAGATGATTTGGATTTTCAGATTAAAAGGACATACTATGGCCCAAGTAAATTTGGCTCAGATAGTCAATACTAGCATACACACCCTAAAGTTACTTAATTTCAAAGAAGTCGCATATTTGGTTAAACAAGCAGGAAAGCCAGGTTATGTAAAAGGGAAAAGAACAGGCTGGCTTATATTACTTTATATCTACATTCAATGATTGAATATAGTGGAGCAATTCCTTAAATATATTCAAAAGAGAAAGCATACCTCCAAGTATTTTATGCCCAAACCATCTTTAGTTCTAATGTAATGCCAAAAAATATTTTTGAACTTATTAGAAATCAACAATAACTGCTACCATGAGACCTTCTTTAAAAATTTAAATAATGAAAAGTGTAAAACCTTTAAATAATTTGAGGTAAACATGGATTGTATGTTATCTGAAAACTAAGGCTGAAAAATGTGAGTAGTTAGTATAATTTCTTATAGCAATGCAAAATTTGCATATTTAACTAAATTAGAAGAGGAAGGGGAAGAGAAGTTATAAATTAGTATACTGATTATCTTTCCTAATACAGATGAAGTTTAGAGATAAATAATGTGTTAAAGATAAATAATCAAATAATGGAGCTTTAAATATATTTGATAATAAAAATATGTTTTAAAATAATATAATCATCTAAATAGCATCGGGGCAGAAGGAGAGAAAAGGTGAGAGATGTTAATTTTCATTTTTGCTATTAGAAAAGATTTAATAGATGCTGAAAAAGCAATATAGGAGTCAGATGTACAAAGCTATGGTTGTAGAGATAAAGACAGGCAATAAATATGAACATTCAGATTATCAAAAGAATATGTATATATGCATGCACTCATAGGAAAACACACCAGTAAAAATTTTTGGTGCCATGAAAATGTAAAGCACAACAAAATATGATAGGACAAAGAACACAGGTAGCTGACCTATCAATAATGAATACAGACTATAAAGCTACTGAAAGAAAAAATTCATATTAGATAATAAAACTTAAAATTTCCGTAGTACTAAAAATGTGACACGTACTGTTTTAAGTGCTTTACTTCATTGGAACCTCATTTTAAAAAAGGAAAACAAGTAAACAAACAAAAAACAAGCAATCAAAGAAAAAAACTTTTATGACGTGATACTTTATTCCTACTTTTATAGTTGAAGACTCTGAGGCACAGTGAGCTTAAGCAAATTGCACGAAGTCACACAGCAAATGCGTGGCAAAAAAGAGGCAAACTGATAGCAAATAAGCAGCATATAAACCGGCATTATTTCTACAAAGTCCAGAGTCTTTTATTTTTATTTTTAATACTGGAATGCATGAATTCAATCTTTGTCAGTGTTCAGTTTAACTGTTTTTCATTAAACGTGAATATTTGTACATACATGAACTTAATATATCACTTTTTGGGTCTACCTAATTGATACCATTTTAATACATTATACTGAATTTTAAGATTTCTAATATGTTTTAGATATACAAAGCTTTTTAACAAAATAACCTTCTAATCTTAGAGATTATGGAAATAAAATAGTATAAAATTGAATGTGATCTCATTTTAAGATTGATCTTTACAACAAAACGTATTTTTTTAAAAAAGTGATATAGTATATTGGTAATCAGAGTCCAATGTCTTACCTAATGAGCTACATTATTTTTCATAATACAGAATCCTACTCTGCGCTTTGTGCATGTCACACTTATAAGCACTTAACTTAGAAAAAACACAAATAAAATAATAGAATAAGTTTTATGAGGTAGATAAAAGCAAAAAAAAGCAAGAGGTCATGATCTTAATTCCTACAAGATTGAATTTAGAAAAAAATTAGAGATAAAGAATCACACATTAATGTGTTTAATTAAAAGCTGATTACTTAATTTTCAGGAATTGTGTTCACCAATTTTAAATATACCTACTACTAAAATTTAATTTATATAAACGTGTGATTTAATACATTATATTCAAAGAAAAGGGCAAGTGCTTGCCTGCCTGGGGTGCCTCTGGGTTGCCTGCAGGTACTGTTTCTGGGTGGTTGCAGCTCTATTGAACATATTACTGTTGCCCAGAGTAATTTGGGTTGTGAAGCATCCTGGTCCAGCTGGGGTGCTAAGGCTTTGTCCAGGGCTGGGCGTTGCCTCTCCTTTCCGCAGGAGTGGGTCTGGGAGAGACCCTGGGCTTAGGAGAGGATTCTCTGTTTGTGAATTCAACCACTCACTAATATATATTTGTAACCCCCAAATCAATACTTGCTTTACGTTCTCGGACATGCACAGAGCAGTGAAAAATTTGTCACCTGATGTAGACTTTCTCAGCTGAGATCCGATAAGACGACAGACACTCTGCCTCATTTAAACTTAGTCTGTAAATAGGCATCCTCCTTGCAGTCCATGTAATGTCACACTTTTCACATTTTTTTACTTTTAGTTGTTGATTTTGCTGCTTATAATGATCCCTAAGCATAGTGCTGAAGTAAGTGTCTAGGTTTCTAACCCCAAGAAGGCTGTCATGTGCCTTATGAAAAAAATAAGTGTGTTAGATAAGCTTCATTCAGTTATGAGTTACAGTGCTATTGACCGTGAGTTCAATGTTAATGAAACAACAGTATATATTAAATAAGGTGTTCTAAACAGAAACGCATGTATCATGAAGTTAGGTATTGATCTATTGATGAAATGTTGTGACCAGAGGCTTATAAGAACCTAACCCCTACTTCCCCTAAGAGTAATTGTTCAGTTTTTGCCAATTCAGTGGTCATAGTGACTGTAGGACTTGACTACCACACATAACAAGACTCACCTGTATATGAATGGAGCCGAATAAAGAGACTGGAATTACAGTAGGATTTTTTTTTACAGTCAATCAATTTTACAGTTGATTTTTTTCTTTTTTTGGAGGAGGGATGGATCATGAAAGCAGTCAATTGATTTTTGTTTTTTCAATGCAAAAGCTAAAGATTTTTCATTAAACGTTTCTGGAGCAATAGGATATCCTTTATTAAAAAATACACTTTTCAGCAACCTGGATGAACCTGGAGGACATTAGGCTAAGTGAAATAAGCCAGACACAAATTGACAAATACTACATAATACCACTGATATGTGGAAACTAAAATAGTCAAACTCATAGAAGCAGAGAGTGGAATAGTGGTTGTCAGTGACTGTGGGAGGGGAAAACAGGGCGGTATTAGCTGAAGAGTACAAATTCAGTTATACAAAATGAATAAATCCTCGAGATCTGTACAGCATAGTGCCTACATTTAATAATATATTGTGTACTTAAAAATTTGCTAAAAGGGCAGCTCTTATGTTAAGTGTTCTTATCACAAAATAATAATAATGATAATAGTAATGTTAAAAAATAAGAGGGCAGGAGGAAACTTTGGGAGGTGATGAATATGTTTATGGTGTAGATTTTGGTAATGGTTTTGCCAGTGTATAATTATTTCTGAACTCATCAACTTGTATGTATTAATTATGTACAGTATTTTGTATGTTGAAAAATTTTAAAGCTATACTTTCATATATATAAGATTCATGATAACTATATATTTTTATTAGTTTAGTCAAGAAAATATAAAATGGCTATATACATATACAAATATTTTTAATCCTACTTTACACTATACACAGAAACTAATTTGGGATGGATTAGATATAAATGCAAAAACAGAAACTATACGTCTTCTTGAAGAAAACTTAGGAGGATATCATCATGACCTTTACCAAGTAAAGATTTTTTAGATAGGACCCAGAAAGCACTAACCATAAAAGCGGAACAAGAAAAGTAAAATAGATTTAAGATTAAATTATTTTCTGAAGACCCAGTTCAGAAAATGAATACAAAAGACATAAAACAGGAGAATATATTTGAAATATATACATGTGGCAATATATAAAGAAGGATAACTCAATAATTAAAGGAACAAAAACTAAAACAAATTAAAAAACCACCAACAGCAACAAGTTAAAGGCGGGTAAAAGACTTAAGCAACCAGTCAAACAATTGGACATTAGAATGGTCACAAGCACATAACATGCATTCCACATCATTAGTTATGGAAGAAATGCAAATTACAACACACTACCATTTCAGACTTCATAGAATGGCTAAAATTAAGAAGACTCACAAAACAAACTTGTTGCAAGGTTACAAAGCAATTACATTTTTCATAGTTTACTTGTGAGAATGTGGAATTGTACCACTATTTTGTAAATTTGTTTTGCTGTTTCTTATAATTATACACTTACCCTCTGACATAGCAATTATATTCCTAGGTATTTAACCCAAAGAAATTAAAAAATGCACAAAATTATTATGCAAGAAAATCCACAGCATCTTAAATATTAATAGCTCCTAATTAGAAACATCCCACTTTCCATCAACAGGGAAATGAATAAACAAGTTGTGATTATACATATATACATTATATTATTATATAGAGCATATTATTATATAATATATAAACTGCTACTCAGCAATAGAAAGGAACAAACTGATACATGCAACATGGATGGATTGCAAAGACATTGTGTTAAATAAAGAAGCCTGTTCCAGAAGAGAACAGACTGACTCCATTTATATGAAGTTCAAGAACAGGCCAAATGAATTCATGATGATAAAAATTGAACCGAGGTTACGTCAGGATGTTAGGGAAAGTGCTAAATTGGCATTAGTTACCAGATACATCTCCGGGTGACAAATGATCTTCGACTTGATTAGAATCTGAGTTAACATAGGTGTATATATTGGGCAAGACTCACTGAATCCTCCAATTAAGACCTATGCAAGCCACTACATGTGTCCATTATAATTTTTTGCCTTATTACAACAATTTGAACTGTTCTCTGTAACTTTAGATTGCAGCCTTTCAAATCTACTTTTTACAAAGAAGCCTCAGTGAGATCACAAACCTTATTTTTTAAAGCAAAACAGAACAAGACAAAAATTTTTCTACAACACGTTTATATTCCCACCTCTTCTGAGTAGATTTCTCTCATAAACTGCCAGTTTCTTAACACTTCAGTCTTCCTTCACACTGGACCAATTTCCCATTTATCTTTTAAAAATAGAAAACTACTTGAAGTGCCTGTACTTTTAATGATGCCTTCACCTGTGTCTTTACTCATGTGGTTTCTTGGGCCTAGAATTTTTTCCTTGTTTAGTACCAACAGGACTCCTTTTCATATTTTAAGTTTTAGCTCAGGAGTCAACTTGGGAAAGTCATCTTAATCTCT
Organism: Balaenoptera borealis; assembly: GCF_965194805.1. Taxonomy (NCBI): domain Eukaryota; kingdom Metazoa; phylum Chordata; class Mammalia; order Artiodactyla; family Balaenopteridae; genus Balaenoptera; species Balaenoptera borealis. The sequence continues at coordinate 86,826,421 of NC_138867.1, forward strand.
GAATGAATTAGGGGGTTGTGCCTGTTTTCCCAGAATTTTATTTTTATTTCTAGAATTCCAACTGTATATAGTTTCTCATAATCAAAAAATGAATAAACCCATTCCTTTCTATTGCCTAGATTCTTCCTAGCCAATACCTGTCTCATGTTATGCCAAAGACAGTCACTGAACTTAACATTGCTACTCTCCTTGTCTATACAGTGCATTGTCAACATTCTTCATTCGACTACCCAGCAAAAAATAAAGAGTTACAATCGTTTATATAAAATATACATTCCAGGATCAAAACTCGGCCTTCTTTTCCTCTTCATCTATGGTCACTCTGCAGGTGAACTCATCCTCTGACCTTAAATAGTAACTGTACACTGATTACTCCAAAATTCATATATGCAGCCTTATGCTTCCCATGAGCTCCAAACTCATATTGAACTGACTCTTTAACACCTTGACTAGCAAGTATGTCAAATTTCATATGTTTGAAAACAGAATCTTATTTTGTGAGCGCTCTTGCAAAATCTAATTCTCACAGAGAATTCTCCATCTTAATAAAGGATACCACAACTTACACAGTTTTCAGCAGTAAAATATGGGTATCATGGTGGATCCCTCTCTCTGCCTATACTTCATATCTAATCCACCTTCAATCCCTTTTGGCCTAAGTTCCAAAATCAGAATCTAAACAACTTATCAATAAATCCACTACTACTTCCTTAGCCCAAACTAGCTACCATCTTCTTTAGCTGAGACTGCAGCAATAATCTGGTTCCCATGCCCCCACACTCTTGGCAACACCCTCCAAACCCACACAGTAGAGCAGGTGAAGTAATCTTTGCAAGACATGAACCATATTTTGTCCTTCCTTTTCTCAATACCATCCAGTGATTGGCAAGGCTTTATAAGATCTGCTCTCTGCTTGGTTTTCTGGCTTAACCTTTTTCAGCTCTTGACTTAGCTCACTCCCCAAGAGACACATGGTTTTATGGCTGCACCTTAAATATGCCATTTCAAATTCCATCTGGAATATGTTTACTCATAATTTGTTTAGCTCACTAGCACTTTAAGATTTTGTTGAAATGTCGTCTCCTCAAAGAATTATTTTCTTTGTATCCTATCTGAAACAACTCTTCCCCAAACTTATTTCTAAGAACTGTTATAAAATATGAAATTATATTTTTTGCTTTATTTACTTTCTGGTGTATTTTACGCTCTCATTCTAGATTTTAGAGTCAAGGCCAGGACCGTAGCTATCTGGGCTTTACTGCATACTCAGTACTAGAGCAGGGCCTTGCATAGGTGAAGGTCTATAACTGGACCTTCTCATCCTCTGATCCCACCTCATCCCCAGTAATTTATATCTCTTCAACACTCTTTTGATTGTATTAAGTTGTATTTCCAGTCCATGTAGAAAATCACTGTGATAAATTTTACTGTATGCAATCACCTATTGCTAACAGTTAATAGGAAAAAAAAACATTAAAATATGAATTCTACAAGAAACTCAATTGCTTTAAAATACTTCTATAATACAAGATTTCAAACTGTTATTATAATAATATACTAACCCCAATATAAATAATGTAGTCCTGTTTCCTAGACAAATTAAACAAATAAAAATTCATTAGAAAAAATATTAAAATTGGATCTAGAATAGAGGTTAAATGAATATTAAAAGCAAGGGTTTTGGGGATTCTAGCTCTAACATTTACATTCTTAATAACATTTTCCCAAAAATAAATGCTGATAATTGTTAAATATACTTCCATAAATATCCTTTTTTTCACAAATATTCTTTATATATGAAAACTAGCATGCATTTACTTATATTTTTTACACAAAGAGGACATGTAGAAGTAAAAGGTACTCTCTTCCACTATTTCTTTTTGAATATTCATGTCTTACAGATTATTCATATTCTTAATGTTGTTTCACCTTACTCTTCAAAAGTAGTCAAAGTGTCTATCTAATATTTTGCCTAGTTCTATTAGGGTATCATGGATTATTTAAGTAGTACCTATTGATAGATATTTTTTGGTTTCCTCTTTTGCTATAAGTACCGTAATTATCACCTCTATTCTTATATTTCTGTACTGACACATTAGTGTATCTGTAGAATAAATCAAGAAAGTATGTGCATTTTAATTGTGGATACTTATTTTATCAACACTTTCTGAATGACTTTTTCTCCATAAAATTAGTGGCATTGCATATTACTAAATTTATGAGTGTTGCCTTGATTGGTGAAACTCTATCTTGTGGTGTTATGTTTTAATTACGTTTGTGTTTGAAGAGTTTGTATGTTTTTAATGCATAACCTTTTACTTTTCTATGAACTGCATGTTCTTGTCCATTTCACCATTGAATGTTTGGTATTTTATTTATTGATTTCTGAGAAAGTATGTCTTTATTTGAAATAGATGATTGAAATATTTTCCCAGTTTGTCACTTTCTTGCATATTCTATGAGATTTGTTTCTATCTAGAAAATTCCCATTTATTATATTTTTAATTGCTTTATTATTTTTTCTTTTATCATTTCAAGGTTTGGGCTTGTTTAAAAAGTGTTTCCCTATTCCTAATATATATAAAATTAGATTCTCCAATATTTTCTTCTAGTACTTTTATGGTTTCCTTTTTAATTTTTGAATTATTATCCACCTAGCATTTCATACTGTGTAAGGAGTGAAGTAGACATCTATCTATCTTTTTTGTTTCTATGTCTATCATGAGTCATAAGGCTGAACCTCATGTATTAAAACAACCCTCTTGAAGTGGGTTCCCCCCCAATTTGAAGTGATTTGATATTTAACTACTAAATCCATTTTGGAATTTCATTTATCTCATGTCTCTGCATTCTATTTTGTTGATCTTGCCTTAAAATCACAGGGTGATAGGAAATGCTTTAAGATTTAACTACGTAGCTGACATATGGAAATATAAGGCCCCATTAAGTATTCTACATAAAAGTGTCTTTAGATCATTTTTAGTTGCTTGTTTTTGATATATTTTTCATTATTTTCTCTTTTGTGTTTTTAGTTTTTTCTTCCAGTTTTATTGAGATATAATTGACATACAGCACGGTATAAATTTAAGATGTACAGCATAATGACTTGACTTACATAGATCATGAAATGATTATCACAGTAATTTTAGTGAACATCCATCATCTCATATAGGTATGAAATAAAGGAAATAGAAAAAAATATTTTTCCTTGTGATGAGAACTCATGATATACTCTCATAACAACTTTCATATATAACATATAGCAGTGTTATTTACATTTGTCAAGTTGTACATTACACCCCTAGTACTTATTTATATTTTAACTGGAAATTTGTACCTTTTGACTGTCTTCATTCAATTCCCCCCTCTTTACCTCCTGTCTCTGGTAACCACAAAACAGATCTCTTTTTTAATGAATTTGTTAGTTTATTTGTTTTTAAAGTGTAATTGACCTATAACACTATGTTAGTTCCTGTAACACAACAGAGTGATTCAGTATTTCTTTACAGTTTATAATAATCACCACAATGTCTAGTTACTATGTCATTAAGATATTACGTAATTATTGACTATATTCCCCACACTATGTATTTCATACCTGTGACTCATTTTCTGTATATTGATTTTCTATCCTCTAACTTTAATGAATTCATTGGTGAGTTCTAATAGTTTTTTGTTGACATCTTTAGGATTATCTATATATAGTATTGTTTCATCTGCAAAGAGTGACAATCTTACTTTTTTCCTTTCCAATTTGTATTCTTTTTATTTCTTATTGCTGTCACTAGGACTTCCAATACTATGTTGAATAAAAGTGGTGAGTGGGCATTCTTGTCTTGTTCCTGATTTTAAAGGAAATACTTTCAGCTTTTCACCATCAAGTGTGATGTTAACCACGGGCTTATCATATATGGCCTTTATTATGTTGAAGTATGTTCCTTCTATACCTACTTTGTTGAGAGTTTTTATTATAAATGGATGTTGAATTTTGACAAAAGCTTTTTCTGCATCTATTGAGATGATTGTATGATTTTTATTCTTTAATTTATAAATGTGGTACACCACATTGATTGATTTGTGGATATTGAACCATCTTTGCATCACTGGGATAAGTCCCAATTGATCATGGGATATATCCTCTAATGTATTGTTGAATTTGGTTTGCTTATAGTTTGTTGAGGATTTTTGCATCTGTGTTCATTAGTGATATTGGCTGGTATAGAATTTAAGCATAACACTAAAGATAGTCATCCAGTTCTTTTGATTCCTGGTTCAATGTAACTACATTCAGTATTGAATGTTTCAGCATCTGTGCCTCAAAACAATTTTTATTTTACTTATTGTTGTCATGGTGTGTGTGTATGTGTTTTGTTTTGCGGTTGGAGATATTTGCTTTTTGGTAAGAAGATATGAAAAATTAGTATTGGTGAGGAAATAAAAGCTTTAGAAAGTCAAAAGTGATCAAAATCTTCATTATTATTATCTTATGGGAATATGTCCCCAAACTTCATTTGTCCTCTTTGGTCAGGACAATATGAAGATATGCTTTTTCTTTCTAGTCTAGGGGATCTAAGGAGTTTCTTTTCATTCTAGCTCAGAAGTTATAAACACTATAAGAACAAAAGACTTCCCCATCACAGAGGAAACAGGATAAGGTAAATAAACAGGAAGTCTGAGAAAGTGTGTTTGCCCAATAATAGAAATTGGGAAAGAGAGAAGGAGGGATAGAGAGACCTCTGTGGCTGTAGCCTCTAAATTTCATTACAGTGTCTATGTGTCTGGCAATTACTGTCTTTTTAAATAATCTCCATCCCTTGAAAATGCTGAACAGTTTGCCTAAACTTGAGAACTTTCATTCACATTGTGGAAGGAGAATTCTGGGACTTGATGCTAATCATTCTTAGGGAGGAATAAAGATAGTAGAGGTAAATAATCTTTGAAATCTAGCACAACAAATCATAGAAAATTGCCTTAAGGAGCTCAGGAATAACTTGATTGTTATTTAGTACAGCTCTAGAAAAATGATAACTTGCCACATCAGAAGCAGAGACTGATCTCTGGTGGCCTCGGCCTGCAGCAGCTTGAAGCAGGGTTCGGTTTCCAGCCAGAGATTGAGGTCGGGCAGCAGCAGTGAGAGCAGTAGTCAGTGACAAGACCCTGGCCCTTCAGCTTTGCAGAAAAGAATTCCCACAAAGACGGAAAGTAGTGAAACAAGTAAAAGGTTTATTAGGAGAAAAAAAAAAAGGGTAGAGTATGTGTGGATAGACACACGGGTGGGCTCAGAGAGAGAGTCGTGCCCTCATGGCAGTTTGAATCACTTTTATGGGACATTTCTTCTGGGTTTCCTTTGACCAATCATCTTGCTTTGCCTGGTTCTGAGTCCGTATTTGGTATATCTCAGGGTCCTCCCCTGTGTGCCTGTGCATCTCTTAGCCAAGATGGATTCTAGTGAAGAGGCCTATGGGTAGGTGACATCACTTACTATGAGGTGGTGACCTCTTCCTTTTAACCTCCAAGGAACCTTTCTGCACATGTGTAGTTGGGGAGGTCTCCTTGACTTCGAGAATGAGGAATATGTGGTCTTTTATCTCTTGTCTGGGCAGGGCCCAGCCTCCTCCATCATCCTGCTTTTACGGAGTTCCTGCTATTATAGAGTTTCTGTCCACAGGGGAGAAACTGTTCCTCCTGGGGTGCATCTATCTCCTGCCTCAAGACCACTTTCTCCCTCCCCAATCAATTTTCCTTATGATTTGAACTTTCCTGGTCATATTATCTTACTTCTCCCTATTTTCTGCTAATAATCTATGACTTTAGCATAGTTTTGACATCTTTCATTTTATGGTTTCTACTGTAAACAGCATTATAAAAAGCAAAAATTGTACCTGATAAAGTTAAACAGGCAATGAAGACTTTATTCAAGACTATTTCAGTAAGGGAAAGAGTCTAGAACATAGTCTGAACTCAACTTTGGTGAAAAAAAAAACAAAACAAAAAACAAGAGGACTGGTGAATTTTTAAGAGCTGGGATGGGAGGAATCATAGGTCACCTGTGTTTGCTAATTGGACTTACTCAGTGGAAAAGTAAATTTCCTCCTATCTTCATGACAGGAGGTAGTTTCAGAACTTGCAGCAAGGTCAACCCAAGGTTAGGCTTTTACTCTCCCACGGAAACTTGGAAGCAGGGGCCCTATCTTCCTTGATGATTACATTTCAAAAGGATACTTCCTGATACTTGAAAAAGACTTTCCTGGGTTGTAAACCTGGCAAGGAACTTTCAAAAGATTTACATCTCAAAGAGTTAAAGAAAGAATTTACAATTACAAGATTTCTAAAGTAAATATTCTAGGAAAAGGGGGGTCAGGAGCCTAAAGTCATGAAGAAACCTGTATAAAATTTAGTGAAGCTGAGGGGAATATTAAGGTCCTATCCAGCAGGAGGCATAATCTTTCTCATGGGTATTTATCTATATGTGTTAGTTTTTTGTTGATTTATTCTTACATTGGTTCAGGGCAAAAATTATCATTTTCCTAACTGGAGTCATACAACTTATTTTATGTACTATCATGTTTTATAATCTAACACATGCCAAAGAATTATATTTCTTTTTCCCTGTGATATGAGTATATGCATGGAGTCTCATGGTGGAAAAGGTAGAGAGGTTCTAAATTAGGAGATAGTATATAGCAATGTAGGAGTGGCTTGTGCATTTTGCACACTGGAATTGCAAATACTGGAATCTGTCCCTTCATTATTTTTAGTTCCTGTTTTTTTATATCTCTTGATATCTGTACCATTCTTCCTGCCTCTTTCCCTGTTCTGTCTGTCTCAGGTTTGAGCTATAAAATGGGAGATGTCATTGGTGACATCTACATTGGCTAGTCACTGTCTAGTAGTATATGTTACTGTTGAGACTTCACATTAACCCCTATATGGGATGCTGGATTTTGTGTGTCTAGCCTAAGGATGGCAGCCTTGGAATCAAGTCTAAAATCCTAGTCGTTGCTCTGTGCAAAGCTAGTTGCAATTTGCTGTGCAAAGCCTAGTACAGTCTTGACTAAGCATGATTACTGTTTTTGTAAGGACTTACCTACTTGGAAGTGGTTATAGCTTTGGCAGCCTTTCAGAGTATTAGTTAATTGTCTAGAATTCAGTTTAAAGATATGTAAACTGAATTTGTATGTATATACAAATACAGATGTATATTTATAAAATACATATGTATATTTTTACATATGAATATTTATAAAATCTTCCTAATATTTACGAATTTTGGCTTTTTCTTGCTTGTCGTTAATAAAACCACACCCAGCCTGGAAAAATAATACTATGAGCATCATCAAGATATATTGATTATTTAGCTTATTGGCCTGACTTCTATAGTATCAAACCACAGACAAGGGAATGATATTATATGAACCTACGTAAGTGTCCAACTTAGCTGGAATAAAAATTTGTCTTTCTAGTATGAGCATCATATGCCTACAATCCAGTAGTTATAACAGGGCTTTGCATAGTAATCCCGTGGGTAAAATTTCCAGTTACATACAAGTTGAGTGCCATTCCTGGTCTTTTTAAGAATGTCTTCTAGTGGAGTTCATTATATTTTCAAAAAGTCCCTCAGGCTATGGTGATGTGTGCCCTCCACCCCCCATTAAGAACTACTATTTTAAATTGGTATTTTGCATGAATACTGGTATATGAATTTGCTAAATAGTATTCAGTGATCACTATGACAAGATATCAAGTGAAAGTCCTTTTCCACCTTATACATGCCCTTAATGTTCATACGTTGTAAATCAAGATAGAGTCATCCAAAATACCATCAGGTGGGAATACCCTAGCAGTCCAGTGGCTAAGAGTCCATGCTTTCACTGCCAAGGGTCCAGGTTCAATCCCTGGTTGGGGAACTAAGATCCCACAAGCCACGCAGCATGACCCCCCCCAAAAAAAAAACAAACAAAAAAAATACCATCAGGTTATCATAAGAATATATCAGCCCTCAAAAATCTCTTTCACAATGATTTGGAATCACAAGCCTATTGAAATTGTTTATTTTCTTTAAAAGAAAAATGCAAAAATTGCTGATCAAAAACTGAATGAGTAAAGTGATTATAAATCAATCACAGCTCTTCACAAGAATTTTGGAATGCACTCTGGAATGGAAAACCTAGGAAAACGTATTTAAGAATATTTATATGAAATAATCCATTTATTCTAATGTAGAAGAATTTTAAATTGGGTTTAACTTTTTAAAGTCCAGGGATAAAGACATACTCATTGACATTAAACACCTAAAGATGAATGTCCCTCTGTTGAAACAAACACAAGAATAAAAAAAGATTGGTAAGCAACATTAATAATTCATGCATTCACTTATCAATAAATGTTTTAAGCGCTTACCATGTGCAGATCACTAAGTAAAATTGTGTTAGATCCTACTGCCTATTAAAGGTCTTATAACTTCTGCCTTCAAGAGTTTATATCCTCTAAAGGAAATAGCCATATTTTCAAATTATAACATCATACAATTTATAATGTAAAATAGATGATGTTAGCAAATATAAAAACAATAGATATTTATCGTATGAGTGGGTTTTTTACATACACTTTTCATGACAAAATAATAAAGCAAGACTCCTGCTAGAGAATGAAATAAATTTTGTTTCTTAGAGGTGGTAAGTAAAAAATATATAATTTTACAAATACACAATTTATATTTGTTTATATTGTTATATTAATTACAGTTCATATTTATGCAACTGATACAGCTAAAAGTTAGTTACAGGATGTACTTTTTTAAAAAAATGGTACCATCAAAGTATTTATACTATTTCTAACAAGGATAATACATGCCTAGTGCAAAATTACTAACCCAAGAATTTAAGTTTCAAAATGTAATACAGATTGTCATGTAACTATTTAGGCTGGTTTTTCAGCAGCAAATGGAGATTTTCAAAAGGAACAGATGCCCAGTTGGCTCTGATTCAAAGACTTATCAGAACTTTATATCTTAAAACAAACCATCTCCGAAATGATTTTAGTTGTAGAATATGTTTTTTTCAATCTTCAATCATCCCATTTTTCTCAATCCTGATCAATCTTTTTCCTTCTGCATACTTGAGTGACCCTCAAATGAACATAGGATATTCAGCGTCTTTCAATTTCGACTCTGCCTGCTTCTTTTCCCTGAACTAAACTTGCATAAATAGCCCAAAGGACTGTTCATTAGAAACATATATTTTATGAAAAAGAAATGTTTTATATTCAAAAAATGAGAATGTCTACAAAAACCCATTTTTTTCTTAAAATGAACCTAATGGATTTTCAGTGTTGCTGCTCAAAAAAAAAAAAAAAAAAAAAAGCCATATAATACTGATGATATTGCAATTTGCGTGATGTCTCAAATTACTTGCATAAATTTCAATCCAAACAGAATTATCAGGCCAAAGAGTCCTCAAAATCAATTATGCCATGAGAAGTCCCCTTGAAAGCTGTGTATAAAAGAGGCTACATTTTCTAAAAGAGAAAGATTGGATGAGGAAGGTAAAATGCAAAGGAAAAAGCATCAAGAAAGTAAAGTTCACCTATCTCAGACACACATGCTAGCTAGAGTAGTCTCAAGAAAAGAGACAATAATGAGGTGGAAAGGAATATTCTACAGTCAGCAAAATTAACACAGCTTGGAAATTAAGATAACAGAGCTGAAACTTTCAAACTTGGCATTCTTTCAAAACTGAGCCTTAGTAGTGAGCATTATAAATATACACCATGGATGTTAAGTGCTTTTAAAAATAAAAGTTTATACAAGGTCTTCCAAGGTTAGGCAAAAATCTTTTATTATCAATGAAAAGATCCCTGAAATAGATGCCAATGGCTCAAATCCAATCACAATGAAAGAGAGAAATTAAGTAGTAATAGAGAAATTAGAATTTCAAGAAAAACTCAGAAAATTTAACTGATCTTCCCAAGTCAGTAGCATTTATTTAGGCACTGAATACCAGAGGTCTGTATTCTTTTTTTTTTTTTTTTTTAATTATTGATTCCTACTGAATCAGCAACTCTGGGGGTAGGTAGAGCCTAGCAACATGTGTTTTTTTTTTTACTTTTTTTTTTTGTTTGTTTGTTTGTTTATTTATTTATGGCTGTGTTGGGTCTTCGTTTCTGTGCGAGGGCTTTCTCTAGTTGTGGCAAGCGGGGGCCACTCTTCATCGCGGTGTGCGGGCCTCTCATTATCGCGGCCTCTCTTGTTGCGGAGCACAGGCTCCAGACGTGCAGGCTCAGTAGTTGTAGCTCACTGGCCTAGCCGCTCCGTGGCATGTGGGATCTTCCCAGACCAGGGCTCGAACCCGCGTCCCCTGAATTGGCAGGCAGATTCTCAACCACTGCGCCACCAGGGACGCCCAAGGTCTGTATTCTTTAACCAGTTTTCTAAAATAACTCTCAGGCTCTTTTCTCTTGACTCTTACGTGGCTCTTTTTTCTTTCCATGACTCGAATTTATCTTGCACACTATCTCTGGATTAATAACCCTTATGTCCTTTTATTCTACTAGTGTTCAGAAAATCTACAAGAGCTCCCAGTTGCCTTCCTAAATAGATTTAAACTTCTCTCTTTGTGTTTTTCCTTCTTCATAGTCCCTGCAAGTTTTCTATCTCCCACTTAGACAAGATTGTTTTCCATTCTCCCAACTGTGGAGCTTTCTCTAGAGTCGGCATCATCATTTATTTACACCATGCACTTGCCTATCACCCTAACCTTGCTCAAGTTGCTTCCTTCCTGAAATAACATCCTCTCTTCTTCACCAGCTGAAATCCTTCCTAACCACTCCTTAAGCTTCAGCTTAAATCCTGACTTATTGACACTTTTAATATTTATTGTTTACTTTGGCCTACACATATTAATCCTAGCGCTAAATTCTTATAGTGGTGTTGCTTGCTCCAAGTAATTTATAATTTAGGTTTCTATTATTTTATGTTTTTCATTAATGTTCATGGGCATTAAGTCTTAAAACATCCATAAGATAGGAAGCTACTTGGAGGTATGACTCACATCTTAAGTTTTTATAGTATAGGATGGATGGTGAATGGAAAGACAAAAGAGTTGTGCCTCATTTCATTAAAAAGGGAATTCGATTAAAATATATATTGTACAATGAATGAACACAAAATAAAAATAAGTGAAGGAATTGAGTATAAAGGCAGCGTATTCTTTTCCTAGGGCTACAATAAAAAAGTACTACAAGCTGGATGACTTAAAACAACAGAAATCTATGATCTCACAGTTCTGGAGACCAGGTCTGAAATCAAGGTGTCAGCAGGCCCATGCTCCCTTGAAGTAAAATCCTTCCTTGCCCCTTCCTAGTTTCTGGTGATGACGCCAATGCTTGTCATTCCTCGGCTTGGAGCTGCATCACTCTAATCTCTGCCTCTACCGTAAATGGCATACTCCCTACGTGTCTGTGTCTGCACCATGTTTTCCCTCTTTTTATAAGGACACCAATCGTATTGGATTAAGGGCACACTCTACTTTATCTTAACTAATTACATCTTCAAAGACCCTATTTCCAAATAAGGTCACATTCTGAGGTCCTGAAGTTTAAGGCTAATTTTATATATCTTTTGGGGGGACACAAATCAACCCAATAGAGGCAGCAAAAAGAGAAATGCAAATTGAGTATGAATTTAATGCACAGAATAGCTGTTGAGAAGTCCAGTCTGCCTGCAAGAGATAGGCAACATATTTACTTCTAAACGTAATGAGAAAACATTGTCACTTGATTCAGAGTTTGTAAAATTTAAGGCAAGAAATTACTAAAGGAGAACACAGAAATTTGCACATTGATCATGAGGGAAATTTATCCTAAGAGGGCTGGTGAAATAGAATAGTGGGTGATCTAGAAAATAATATTATCAATAAAACTATACATGATATACATGATTTTTTTATAACAACTTAATTAGGTTAGATTTGCTTTCTCAAATTTATACAGTTCAGTAAAATTAATCATGGACAGGATAGGAATAATCTTGGGAAATATGACAGTGTCAGTGTATGCAGTTTTTTGATGCTATAATTTAATCATGGAATCCATGTTCCTGGATTCTAGAATATCTATCACAAATTATAATATAAAATTCAGTGTATGAACATCAGACAAAAAATATTTTTATGTTTTAAAACTATTGTTAATTTCAATCTTGCAATTATCTCAATCTGAGATATTTTGTTACATCCTATTCTTAGAAGGTATTATATTGTGTGTGAATTCTAAGAATTTCCTCTGTAATCTAAACTCACATATCCACCTTCTTACTTCGAATCTCCACTGAGATGTATCACCAAAATCTAACATTGAATATGTCCCTAAGGCAACTATTTCACCTGTCAATATTCTTATTTTCCACAGTACAAATAATTTATCTTTTTGTTCTCTCATGTGGTTCCTGAACTTTCCTTGAGTTACTCCATATGGGGGAGAGGACAAGAGGAAAGCTATCCAGCAAACTATTTGCCAGGCTCCCATACTAACTGGATTTAGTTTAGATATCTTTCTATCTTTGCCTAACTTCCATTTTCTACTAACAGCTTAACTACCAATTATATATATTTTTCCTAGTAAATGTCAGATAGCTTTTTTCCCAGCTGCTTTTAATATTATCACTTCATCTTTGATTTTCAACAATTTGATTATATTACATCTAGGTATGTTTTTCCTTGTATTTATCCCACTTGAATTAGCTGGCAATATCTTCCAACTAATATGGGAAATTATCAGCCATTATTTGTTCAAGTTTTGTTTCTATCTTAACTCTCCATCTTCTCCTTCTGGGACTCTTTTTTGATCAATTTCCATGTATCCTTTATGTTTTGTTTTGTTTTGTTGTGTTTGTATTCTTTGTTCTCTCTTTGTTTTAATTTGCATATCTTTTCTAATGGTGTATTTCTGAATTCAATATATAGCCTATCCTATGTTTGATCTGCTTTTAATCACATTCATGAGATCCATTTGACGCTTCTTTATTTTTTTAATTAATTAATTGTTTTATTGAGGTACATTGGTTTATAACATTATGTAAGGTTCATATATACAACATTATAATTCAACTTCTGTATATGCACTCTACAGCATACTCATCACCAAAAATCTAGTTTCTATCCCTCAATGTACAGTTAACCCCCTTTACCTATTCCTCCCACTACCACCTTCCTTCCCTCCTGGTTCTGCCTTTTCATTTGTTTATAATTTCCTTTGATGTGCAGAATCTTTTTAGTTTGATGTAGTCCCATTTGTTTATTTTTCCTTTTATTTCCCTTGCCTGAGGAAACAGAACCAAAAAGATATTGCTAAGACTGATGCCAAACAATGTACTGCTTATGTTTTCTTCTAGAAGTTTTATGTCTTACATTCAAGTCTTTAATCCATTTTGAGTTAATTTTTGTGTATGGTATAAGATAGTGGTCTAGTTTCATTCTTTCCCATGTGGCTGTTGAGTTTTCCCAATTCCATTTATTGAAGAGACCTTCCTTTCTCCATTGTATGTTCTTGGCTTCTCTGTGTTAAATTAGTTGTTTATATATGTGTGGGTTTATTTATGGGCTCTAAACTCTGTTCCATTGGTCTGTCAGTCTTTTGCTGCTGATGCCATGCTGTTTTGATTACTATAGCTTTGTAGTGTAATTTGAATCAGGGAGTGTGATACCTCCAGCTTTGTTATTTTCTTGTCAGAATTGCCTTGGGTATTTGGGGTCTTTTGTGGTTCCATACAAATTTTAGAATTTTTTTTTGTTCTATTTCTGTGAAAAATATCATTGTGATTTTTACAAGGATTGCATTGAATCTGTAGATTGTTTTAAGTAATATGGGCATTTTAACAGTGTTAATTCTTCCAATTGATGAGCATAGACTGTCTTTTCATTTCTTTGTGTCTTAATTTTTTTCAACAATGTCATAATTTTTAGGCCTTTCACCTCCAGTAGTTCTGGGTGAGGAAGGAAGTGATAGAAAAAGTAGAGAAAGTTCATATGTATATGTATATCTATCTACCTACCTACCTACCTACCTACCTACCTATGTATCTATCTGTATATACATATATACATATGAAAACAAAAGCAAGGACAAAAAATAAATATTAAAAACTGTAAGTTACTAAAACTTTTCTGAAAAACGTTAAGAATTATATCTTCATTTTGAAAGGGAATTTCATGTCTCAGAGAAAGTTTTCACAAGCAGCCAAAATCAAGACAAAATTGACCTAAGCTCAAAATACTTTCACAAATGAATTGCTTTAAACAACTTAAAGATAATCCCAATACTACTTAAACTATTTTAAACCATAAACAAAGGGAGAGACAACTTCCAAATTCTTGTTATAAAGTAAGTGTAATATTGCAAAATCTGATAAAAACGCTCTAAAGGAACCTACAAAACCAATCGTGCATGTGAATATCAGTAAAAATCTTTGATTTGTAAAGTGAATATGATTGCAATAAAAACACCATCTTTTTATTTTCTTGAGCTACAAAAGTTAATTATGACATTTATGTGAAAGGACAGACAAGAAAGAATAGAGAAACCAGTAAACCATGAAAAGGGTGTTCTAACCCCCCACCCCATATGAAATGTATTTGAGTCCTCTATAATTAAGAGAGTAAGATATCAGAATATGAGTAGACCAGAATAGAAAATCTGAAAATAGATATATTTGCAAAGAAAAACTTCATATATTATAAACATAGCATCAGAAATCAGTGAGCAAAAAATATTATGTATAATTAGTAGTGTTGCAATAATGTCATAGCTATATGAAGAAAAGATAAGAAGATAACTTCACACTGCAAGTATTAGAAAAAAAATATGTGTGAATGCACCTACAAACTTGAAAGAAGGGAAGAGTCCTAAATGTGACTAATGAAATAGAATCAATAAAGGATAAAATTAATATTAGTTATGTAACTTGTCCAAAAAATATACATGACTGATAAACATTATAATCAACAAATAGACAAATGACAAAACAGTGAAACCTATTTTCAATGAAAAAGGTTTAAATGATGTCAGATCTATTCATTAATAGAATTTTAAGATGCAATATATTTGTGATATAAACCAAGCCAGATATTCAGATATTTCCTTAATATCTTTTACTCTAAAGATAAGAAGAAATGCAAAGTGTCACTTCAGCAGCACACATACTAAAATTGGAATGATATAGAGAAGGTTAACTTGGATCCTGTGCAAGGATGATAGGAAAAATTAATGAAATATTCTATATTTTTTGATACACTTAAAAATTATTAAAATGTTATGTATATTCTACCACAATAGAAATAAATAAATAAATAGACATGAAAATAGAAATGAAAAAATTAAAATAATATGGTGAATAAAAAGACAAGGACATTTAAAATTTTCTCAGTAATTTTAATTTTAGTAAAAATATTAGTATTAGTATCATTCTGAGCTCATATTGATAGTAAAGAAAAAAGGAAAATCTAGCTGATTAGATCAGTCTTAATAAAAACAATAAGAATGAAAACTAGACATAATGTACCTCTTGATGTGTTACAGTAGGAAGCTCACAACTCCTCCTATGAAGTAGTATTATCAAAAAATAGAACAAAATTTGATCAGCTTTCTAAAATGTAAGTTTATTTTACAGGAAATAAAGTAGTACGCAGACCATCTTAAGTGATACAAAAAATACAATAAGCAAAATCTGGAAGGTGCAAAATTATTATATAATCAATGCCCTTTCTTTCTTTATTGAATAAATTATAAGAAAAAAAGATGGGAAGCTTATAAATTAAAAGCAATTTAAACTATACCAATAAAATGCAGTATGCACTTTGTTTCCTGATACAAACAAAGTGATTGTAAATTAAAAATACTATAAGGTATTGGAGGAAATGTGAATACTGTGTATTTCATAACATTAAAAGAATTATAATTAATTACCTTAGGAATAATAAAAACATAGGAATAATGAGTTTTAAAGTATCTTAAATACATACATACTAAAGGATCTATGGATGCAATAAGTGATATCTAGGATTTGACTGAAAAAATATCTAGGGTGGTGTGTGGGATGGAGATCAGGTATAGACTTAGAGAAAAATTGATTGTGTTAATGCTGGATATTGGATCCATGTAGTTTCATTATGTTACTTTTTTCTTTTATATATTTATATTTTTACATAATATTTTTATGAAGTACTAGCACTAGTATCATAGACAAAATATTAATGGGTGAGGGAAAAATCATTGTTTCAAGCTATTTACAAGACTATGAGAAGTAACAATGAGAAAGAACCTAAGTTTATGTATACTTTATCTTCTTTTAAAATCTTTTTTACTTATATTGCTTCAACCCACTGTCCAATGAGCTCATGCTTTTGTATTTTAAAATGCATGTGGCTCGTTACACAGAAAAATTGTTAACTAAAAAATGTTGGTCAAATTGTTTTGTAATACAGTACCATGTCTTGGCCATTTGTTTTAAACTTTAAGTAATCTTAAGGATTAGGCATTAAATGCCAAGTACTTTTTAAAGTACATTTGCTGTTTATTCTTCACCAGGGAGAAATCTGACCTCATTCCTTGTTCTAAATAACACAACAGTGCCCTAGTGATTAGCGTATCAGGTCAGATGGGAGAAAAACATATGGCTTTGCACTTTTAACAACATGCTCAACCTTAACCAGTTACCAAGGCATTTAAAGGCAAAACATAAAAGACGTCAATTTATTAAGCATGGTGGGCAATAAATTTTAAAAAACAAATTATATATTTATGTTACTAATACAGAAGTAACAGTGTCCTTCATTTTAAATGTGCAGTTCGATAGACCAGGGGCAACGGTCATTTAACTACCACCACAGTCAAGGTTTAGAACACTCCCATCACCACAAAAGCCCCCTTGTGTTCCTTAGCAGTCAATCCCTGCCCCGACCCTTGCTTCTAAACAATCATTGATTTGCCAGAAAGCAAACTATGGTTTTGCCTTTTCTAGAATTTCATATAAATTTCATACAGAACCCTAGAGTGTGTAGTCTTAAGTGAGTGGCTTCTTTTACATAATTGCTGACCATGCAATACTGGAAAAGCTTGCTGTATTATTCCTGAGTGGCTTCTTGATATAATAGAGATAGCACTGAAAAATAGGGCAGATCTTACTTCTCTCTCCCACCCCAGTCTGTGAACTAAGATATATATTTTTTTTCTTTTTTTTTTAACTTCCCTTATTCAGCAATGGTAAGATGAGGAGGATAGTACTATTCTGTCTTCCTCAAGGTTGCTGTGTTAGATCTAATTAGAATGTGTAAAGTGGTTTCGAAAGTGTGACACATTACACAGGTGAATTCACAAGAAAAGTCTATTAGAAATAAGAGAAATGACAGCCTTTTAAAAGACACTGTCAAACAAGACTAAATGTATATTGAAATATAAAGTTTAAAAGTTCTATTTTTTCACTGCGGAGATGGGAGTAAGATGGAGGGAGGCTATGAATGGATTTTATGAAGTTTGAATAAAATAGGAGAAACAAACAAACTAGAATTATAAAAAGGAACAATATTAAAACTATCTAAATAAAAAACAAATAGGTAGCTTTAGAAATAAACTTTATTCTTTTAATTATTTTCTTCAACAATATCAAGAATTTATTCTACATAGGACACATTATCTGACAAAGTTATAGTTATCAAATAAAGTATATAATTCTTGTCTTCAAGTTTCATCTACTTTCCCTGTCAACATTGGAAAGGGGCAAATAAAAAGACTTTTAAATGAAATTTAAGGACAGGGAAATAATACTCTTCCACCAAATGAGACTATAAATATTTTGTGAATGTTGACATTTGTAACTTAATGACAAAAATATTAGTTTTTAAGTTTTATTTGTTTGTTTTACCCAGTGTCAAGAAAGAAGATAAGGATGTTCCTACATCCACATCACTGTGGTGGATCTCCTTTCCTGATCCATGTTTGAGGCCTGAAGTTCTCCTATCCCTCTCTATACCCTAGAGAAAAGAAAGCAACATAATTGTTAGTGTTAGAGGTTTGAAAATTTCTGAGACAAAAGAGGAAGATGAGGAAATCTTATGATTCACAAGGAGATGTAAGGGACCATGACACTTGGAAAGTGGTAAAGAATGGGTTATATGTGAAGATAGCTGGTCTGGGTCGGTCAAATTTTGACAGTTGAAGGAAAATCCAAGGGGAATGCCTGGAAGATCTAGTCAGTGTGGCAATTTTAGGTAGACTACAGACACAATACTTGACTTTTTGCCTTTGTATGTTAGATAAATTACATGGAACTGTGGTAAAGAGCCAATTGAAAGTTTTTCAAGCATCTATGTGCTCTTACCCACTAAATAAAAGGGAGAACCTTCAATCCACAACCACAAAATGTCAGATCCCAATAAGATGTCTGACATATCTTCATCAATGATGGTCTGAGGATAAAGAATTTGAGCCACTGACTTAATCTAGCTAATTAAAAAATAGGGCTGATTCCCCTCAATTTGGTCACTCTACTCTGGAGAAAAGACAAATATAAAAAAAATTAAATAAATTTCAAATGACTGTTTAGTATAGTAAATAAAGAAGTATGTAGCATAATGAACAAGAATTTTATTAGTAATGAAAGAGAGTGATTAGTGAGGACTGGAACACTTAAACATTTCAGGCAAAAGAAATTAATGTACATCATGGCAGAGTTGAACATTTAAATTAAGAGGTTAATAAAATAAAAACAGAAAAATTATGTAATGTGCTCAAATTTAGTAGTAGGAGTTCACAGAATCAAAGCCAGATTTTTCAACTATAAATGAGTATTCTACATGTTATAAAAAATTATAGCTCCTAAAATAATGGGCATTCCTTCATTTCTTTGTTCCATAATATTTATTGCATGCCTATGATGTGCTAAGTTCTGATCTAGCCACTGTAGATAAAGCAGTAAGCAAAACAAAGCAGAGAATAAAATAAAGTTCCTGCTTTCATTGAGCTTTGATACTAAAAGGAGGTTACAAGACAGAAAATAAACAAATAGAATTGACCCTTGAACAATGCAGGTTTTAGGGACACCAACCCCCACTGAGTTGAAAATCGGGTATAACATTATATTTGGCCCTCAGTATGTGCGGTTGAACATCCCTGGATTCAACCAGCCACAGATTGTGTAGTACTATAGTACATATTTATTTTTAAAAAATCTTTATTTAAGTAGACCCATGTAGTTCAAACCCATATTGTTCAAGGGTCAACTGTATATGGCATATTGTCATATAATGCTGTGAGAAAATTACACAGGATAAGCGCACAGAACAGGAGAGAGAATTATAATTTTAACAGGTGGCTAAGGAAGGCCTTTCTGTGGAGGTAACATTTAAGGATTAGTCTAAATGAGATTTTTTAAGTAGAGGAATCTGTGGTTACAAAGACTCCAAAGGTGGGAATATAGAAGGCATGAAATATAACTGGTAAAGAGATTAGTGTAGCTAGAGTTGAATAAACCAGAGGAAGTAATTAGATTTGTTGATGAAGTCTATGAATTTCATATATTTATAGTATAAAAAAATTTAAATATGTCTTATGATTTGAAGAGTGCTACTTTACTTACATTGTAGCATATAGGAAGTGCTACATAGCACGACATAGTAAGTAGTACTTAGTATAAAAGTAGAAAGTTCTTTCTACTTTCATAGTAAATGCCTAATAAATCTGAATAAGATAATGCTTATACTAAGCTCTAAATATTATAGCATAATTTTCTTCTATACTAGCTTCTGATTCCCTACAGTTCAGTTATATCATCATATTCAAAGTATGTGACTGAATCTAAAAAATATTATTGGCATTTTAAGTCTATATTGAAAGATACATTTATTAATTAATGAATAAATGAATGACTATCAATTAGCTGTTCTTGTGTAACAAACCATCCTAAAACTTAGTGGCTTATGCCAATAAATTTGATGACAGACCGAAAAAAATGTTAATAGACACAAATGACCAAAGCTTACTCAAGAAGAAATGAAGAGCTCAAATAGTCCTATGTCTACGAAGAAATTGTATTCATAGTTAAAACTTTCCCAGAGGGAAAAACTAATGATTCATATGTCTTTATTAATGAATTATACAAAATATTGTGGAAGAAATATCAATTCTTAAAAAAAAAGAAAAAAAAACTTCCAGAAAATGGAAGAGGCTGTACCTCCCAATTCTTGTGCTTAGGCAAGTATTACAGTGATACCAAAAACAGATGATATTATAAGAAAAGAAAATTACAGATCAATATCCCTCATCAACATGGGTATAGCAATCCTTAGAAATGTTAGTAAACCAAATTTAGAATATATAAGCAGGATAATATATCATGAGCAAGTGAGATTTATTCTGGGAATGACAGTGTTTCCAGATGAGATTATCATTTGAATCAGTAGGCTGAATAAAGCAGATTGTCCTCCCCATTGTGGTTGGGCATCATCTAATCCATTGAGGGACTGCACAGAACAAAATGGTAGAGGAAGGGAGAATGTATTCTCTAACTTGAACTGCTGAGCTAGAATATCAGTCTGCTTCTGCCTTGTGTCGGGGGATTGCAACATTAGCTCCCCTGGTCCTCAGGCTTTCAGACTCAGAGTGAACTACATGGCTGGCTTTCCTGGGTCTCCAGTTTGCAGACAGAAGACTGTGGGACTTTTTCAGCTCCATATATGTGAATCAATGAACCAATTTCTTAATAATAAATTTATAAATCAATCTTTCTCTCTATCTATATCTGTATCTTTACCTGTATCTCTATCTATATCTACAGCTTCTACTGGTTCTATTTCTCTGAAGAACCTTGACTGATACAGTAATTCATTCAAACCAAAATTTTAAAAGAGAAAAAATTATCCATTCAATAAATACCTGAAAAACATTACAAAAGTAAACATCAATTTATGACAAAATTGCTTCACAAACTATGACTAACCTTACCTCATGAATAAAGAGTATCTATTAATAACTAGAGATAACATCATACCTTGTTGTTAAGGACTAAATGGTTTCCCTCTATGGTTAGGTCTAAAACAAGAATTTCTACTCATACTACTCCTATCCTATAATATACATACCAGTGCAATAAGAAGAAGAAAAGAGATACAAGGCATATAGATTGGAAAGGAAGAAAAGTCTTTATTCATAGAGGCCATGATTGTCTACATAGAGAATCCCAAAGAACCTATTAAAATAAGTGAGTTTAATTGGTTACAGAAAATAAAGTCAGCACACTAAAATCAGTTGTCTTATAGTAGCAATAAGCAATAGATGTTGAAATTTAAAAAAGAATACCATTTATAATACCACTAAAATATGAAATAGGGATAAATATTTTTTAAAAAAGAACATGGGCACAATTTGTATAATAAAAAATATACTATACTGTTGTTAAGTATCAAAGAAGACCTAAGTAAATGGAAAGATATATCACATTCATTGATTGGAAGACTCAAAATTGTCACGATGTAAGTTCTTCTCAGATTGATCTATAGATTGAACACAACCCCAAAGAAAATCCTGTAAGCTGATTATATCTTTGAGGAAACCTATAAGCTGATTCTAAACTTATATGGAAAAGCAGATGATGAAAAAATTACCAAAACAACTTTGAAAAATGAAAACAAAATTAGGGGACTCACATTTCCAGATTTCAAGATTTTCTGTAAAGCTACAGTAATCATATAGTACGGTATTGGTAAAATAATAGTTACATAATAATGGAACAGAATAAAATGACAGAAGTAAACCCACATGAATATGAGCAAATTGTTTTGAAAAAGTTGGAAATGTAATTCAGTAAAGAAATATTTTCTTCATTGATTTAGTGGTGTTGAAACAATTACACATCCACATGCAAGGACAATAATGTAAATATAAAAGTAAAATTTAAAACTTCTTTCTAGAAGAAAGCATAGGAGAAAATCTGTATGATATTGAGATAGTCAATTATTTTTTAGATAGGGCACATATAACCTTCTGCTCTTTGCACAACAGCATTAAAAAAAAAAAAGGCAAACCATAGTCTCAGAGAAAACATTTGCAAAACACATTTAATAAAGTACCAATAAGCAGAATATACAAAGAAATCTAAAAAATTACTAAATGGGAAAGAAATAACCCAGTAAATATGGGTAAAATATATGAAAAGATGATTTGCTACAGAAGAGATATGGATTTAAAATAAGAACATGTAAAGATGCTCACTATCATTAGTCATTAGGCAAATGAAACTTAAAACCACAGTGAAATACTAAAACACATCTAATCAAATGGCCAAAAAAGGAAACAAATGAAGAAAGACCTGACTAGAACAAGTGCTGGCAAGTAGGCAAAGCAGCTAGAATTCTAATAAAGTGTATACTAGATGCAAAAGAAATTAAGACATGTTTACACAAATGCCTGCATACAAATGTTTATAGTCATTTTATTTATATCCACCAAAACCTGAAAACAACCTAAATGTCCTTCAACTGCTTAATGATAAACACTGTATGTCTATACAACATTCAGCATAAAATTCACACAGTGACATAAATGAATTTCAAAAGCAATATCCTAAGTGAACTTAGGAAAAGACTCAAAAGAACACATGCCTGAGACAAAGGTTTATTTGGGAATGTTATCTCAGGGAGCAAAATTTTGAAATGTTTTGGGGTTGGGGCACAAGGGCACTATGAAAGGAGGAAGAGCCAATATAATGCATTATTGTGTTAGCTGTCCGAATAGGCGGCTGGCATTGATATGGCAGTACCTTCAGATCTGCCATCCCCTGGGACAAAGAGGGAAGCATTTTGTTCACTGTCTCCCTCTCCTCGTTGGCCAAGGATAGTTCCAAGGGCATTAATGTCCTGAAGTTTGGGTTGTTTGTGAATGAGTCCCAGTAATTTCCTATAGGCATCATGAATTGCAAAGGTTGCATTTAAGCAAAATTAAAGTCTTTGTTCATCTGGTTGACCTACAGTGGCTGAAGTAAGAAGAAGGGTCTTGAAGTAGGGCATAGGCAGAAACAAAGCTCTATATTGCCTTTAAATTTAAAATATAAAAAGGTAGCATAAAATGGTCAGTATATTTCATGAGACTCATTTAAAATGAGAGCCATGATAAAAAATGTGTTGAATGCATAAATCATATTGATTATTAAATGTAAATAAAGGTACATAGTTATTTTCTCAGAGTCATTTCTGAATCTCTTATTCAATATGCAAATGGTTTAGAACTAAAATTAATCATGAAATATATTACCTTATTTATGAGAACTATAAATCAAAGAGAATTGATTGCTTCTTATCAGAAAGAAATGAAGAATAGTATGTATTAACTTCAGGCTAAGTGGCTCCACTCCAGGAATATAGTAGGCCATATCTTATTTCCAGTCAGAGATAAGAGGTATTTTAATATCCAAAGGTGTACTGTTGTTTATTAGTTTCCAAAATGCAAATTGATAAAGGTTATTATTAAAAGAAAGGTAATTGCTTCCTCCTCTTCTGTGTAGAAAGAAGACTTTTGGGGACAAGGTATAGAGACTAATGAGACGTACATATAAGGGAACTCCTCCTCTCAGTACACAGAGATGTATTTTATGTAGTAGAAATATACTCTATCAAAGAAAAGAAGCCAGGCTTCATGTTCTTTAGATTACACTAGACATTTTGAGGAACAGACCTGAACAGACCTTAACAATAGCTGAAGTCCACAGTCGTCTTCAATAACTCAAGCTGGTTCCACAGTGGATTAAAAGTGTCTTCAACCACAAGGGGCATAAAAACTCCCCTGGGTGCAACAGCCTGCTTTAGAGAAGGCAGGATTCTTTCAACTCTAGTTTAGCTTACTCTCAAGTCAAGTTAGTGAATCTTAGGAGAACAAGAATAAAATATGCTTTCTTCCTAGTTCAAAATGAGGTTATAGAAGGTTAGTATTTGAGAAAGTGTTCACGTGTAACCCACACACATTTTTCTTTGCCCCAATTATCTTCCTAGATTGTTCTTTCAAAAAGGATATATTCCTGAGGAAATTAGTTTCCAACAATAAAATATTCTGTGCACTCTTTCAAATTTCACATTGGGAAACTAGCTGCAAACAAAAAAAAATAAAGAGGACTTAGAAATTTGCTGTTTTGTCTTCAAATTAAGCTTCAATTAGAACATTGCTCCACTTGTGAGTGTGTTATTAACAATAAATGGAATTGATAACAAGGTCCCATTGTGTAATGCTAATGCAGCTCCTTCTTAGGGTTTATTAGCTTTTCAATAGGTTTTCTTTGTATTTAGATGCAATTTTGAAATTTTCTGCTTTAAGTAGCACAAATATAACAATAAAAAGTGAGTTTATGTTTTGAAATACAAAGTACATATCTTTACCTGTCATAAAGGAATTTATTAGAATACCATAATTTAATGATTCCTTAAATACTTGAAAAATTATTTGAAGATATATTTATTTATTATGTATTTTCTTCCAGTTGTGTTGAAATATAATTGACATATATCACTGTATAGGTTTAAAGTGCACAGCATAATGATTTGACTTACATCATGAAATGATTATCACATTATGTTTAATGAGCATCCATCATCTCATATAGATACAAAAATTAAAAATAGAAAAAAATTTTTTCTTGTGATAAGAACTCGTAGGATTTATTCTCTTGACAACTTTCATATATAGCATATAACAGTGTTAATTACATTTATCATGCTGTATATTACACCCCAGCACTTACTTATGTTTTAACTGGAGTTTTGTACCTTTTGATTGCCTTTACCCAATTTCCCCTCCCCTCACCCACACGCCTCTGGTAACCACAAATCTGATCTCTTTTTCTATGAGTTTGTTTGTATGTTTGTCTTTGAAACATAATTGACCTACAACACTATGCTAATTCCTGTTATACGACATATGTTTAGTATTTTTTATGCATTTCAAAATGATCACAACTAAAAGCCTAGTTACTATGTGTCACCATACAAAGATATTACATGTGATATTAGATGTGTTGACTGTATCCTCCACACTGTACATTTCATACCTGTGACTCATTTATTTTGAAACTGGAAGTTTGTACCTCTCAATCCCTTTCATCTATTTCTTTCTTTCCCCCAGCCCCTGCCCCTCTGGCAGCCACCTGTTTGTTCTCTGTACCTGTAACTCTTGTTTGTTCACTTGTTTTCTTTCTTAGATTTCACATATAAGTGAAATCATACAATATTTGTCTTTCTCTGTCTCACTTATTTCACGTAGCATAATACCCTCTAGGTCCACCCATGTTGTCGTTAATCTCAAGATTTCATTCTTTTTATGGTTGAGTAATATTCCATTGTATGTATATATAACACAGCTTTATCAATTCATCTATTGATGGATACTTGGGTTGCTTTTGTATCTTAGCTATTGTAAATAATGTTGCAATAAACACAGGAGTTTATATATCTTTTCAAATTGGGGTTTTTGTTTTCTTAGATATATACCCAGGAGTGAAATTGCTGGATCATATGGTAGTTCTATTCTTAATTTTTTGAGGCATCTCCATACTGTTTTCCATAGTGGCTGCACCAATTTACATTCCTACCAACAGTGCATGAGAGTTTCTTTTTCTTCACATCCTCGTCAACACTGGCTATATGTTGTCTTTTTGATAATAGCCATTCTGACAGGTGTGAGATGATATATCATTTTGGTTTTGATTTGCATTTTCCTGATAATTAGTGATGTTTAGCATCTTTTCATGTGCCTATTGGCCATCTGCATGTCTTCTTTGGAAAAAATGTCTATTCAGATCCTCTGCCATTTTTACATTTTTTTTTTTATGTTGAGTTGTATGAGTTCTTTGTATATTTTGGATATTAACTGCTTATTGGATATATCATTTACAAATATGTTCTCCCATTCAGTAGGTGACCTTTTCATTTTGTTTCTAGCTTCCTTTGCTGTGCAAAAGATTTTTAGATGTAGTCCCAGTTGTTTATTTTTGCTTTTGTTTCTGTTGCCTAAGGAGACATATCCAAAAAATTATTACTAAGACTGATGTCAAAGAACATACTACCTATGTTTACTTCTAAGAGTTTTATGGTTTTGGGTCTTAGGTTTAAGTCTTTAATCAATTTTGAGTTTATTTTGTGCATGGTGTGAGACAGTAGTCCAGTTTGATTATTTTGCATGTGGCTCTCCAGTTTTCCCAACACCATTTATTGAAGAGGCTGTCTTTTCCACATTGAATAATCTTGCCTCCTTTGTCACAGATTAATTGCCCATGTAAGTGTGGGTTCATTTCTGGGGTTTCTATTCTGTTCCACGGATCTATGTTCTGTTTTTGTGTCAGTACCATACTGTTTTGATGACTGTAGTTCTGTAGTATATTTAAAATCAGGGCATATGATACGTCCAGATTTGTTCATCTTTCTCAGGTTTTTTTTTTTGCTATTTGGGGTCTTTTGTGTTTCCACACAAATTTGAAAATTATGTGTTCTAGTTCTGTGAAAAATTCCATTGTTATTTTGATAGGGATCGCATTGAGTCTATAGATTGTCTTTGGTAATGTGGTCATTTTAAAACAATATTAATTCTTCCAATCCATAAACATGGTATATCTTTTCATCTCTTTGTGTTGTCTTCAATTTCTTTCATCAGTTTTCCAAGTACAGGTCTTTTACCTACTTAGTTAGATGTATTCCTACATATTTTATTCTTCTTGATGTGATTATAAATGGGATTGTTTTCTTAATGTCTCTTTCTGACTGTTTTTAGTGTATACAAATGCAAAAGATTTCTATATATTAATTTTGTATCCTGGAACTTTGCTGAATTCGTTGATGATCTCTGGTAGTTTTTTGGTGGCATCTTTAGGATTTTCTATGTATAGTATCATGTCATCTGTAAACAGGGGCAATTTTATTTCTTCTTTCCAATTTGGATTCCTTTTATTTCTTTTTCTTGTCTGATTTCTGTGGCTAGGGTTCCCAATACTATGTTGAATTAAAATATTGAGAGTGGGAATCCTTGTCTTGCTCCTGATCTTAGAGGAAATGCTTTCAGCTTTTCACAGCTGAGTATGATGTTAGGTGTGAGCTTCTCATATATGCTTTTATGTTGAGGTATTTCCCTCTATCCCCACTTTGTGGAGATTTTTTATTATAAATGCATGTTGAATTTTGTCAAAAGCTTTTTCTGCTTTGATTGAGATGATCATACAGCTTTTATTCTTCAATTGGTTAATGTGGTGTATCTCATTGATTGATTTGTGGATATTGAACCATCCTTGCGTCCCTTGGATAAATCCCACTTGATCATAGTGTATAATATTTATTTTTCAAACATTCTTTTAAAGGAAAATTGTTATCCTTTAAAAAGTACAGATAATAGTAAAATAAACCCCTGTGTAGCCATTATTCAGTCTCAAGAATGACCAGTTCATGGCAATCTTCTTAAATCTATACTTCACCAACTTCTACTATATTATTTTGAAACAAAACTCATAAATTATATTATATCATCCATAAATATTATAGTCCATAATATAATTTGTGTCATCTCTTTTAAGCCTTTTGAAAATCTTAACAGAATT
The DNA here is from genome assembly GCF_965194805.1 of Balaenoptera borealis. Classification (NCBI taxonomy): domain Eukaryota; kingdom Metazoa; phylum Chordata; class Mammalia; order Artiodactyla; family Balaenopteridae; genus Balaenoptera; species Balaenoptera borealis. The sequence continues at coordinate 86,854,028 of NC_138867.1, forward strand.
CATAGAATTTTCCAGAAATATAAGAGGGCATTTAAATAAGTTAATATATATCAAGACCTAGGATAATTTCTAGTATACAATAAAAGATCGAAATGTTTTTAAATAGAGCAATTCCAAAATCATAAACAAGAGTATATTTTAATACATTACTAATATAAAATATCAAATTACCTACATAAGCAAAGAAAGTCATATTTGGTTGATTATCCAGCAGAATTCACAAATGTAAGTTGATTTGACAAAGAAGAGTAGAGATATCAAATTCATATCTTTTACTCAAGATGTCAGATTAAACTTACGTGACAAGACCTTCTTCTTGATTCTAACACACAAACACTTCATTAAATATATTAGACATGGACATACAATTTGGTGTTTAAGCACCTATGTTGAAAATGAAAAGGCAGTCAGACTTGTCTCTTTATTTGCATAAATCTGAGAGCCTGAACAAAAGAGAGACCCTGGTAAAAGCTGTCACATCAAATAAAGGAATAAAAACTATGCCCCTGCTGGCATAGACACAGAATAGGCACAGCCAAAAGCAAGTTATCAGTCCCAAGGCTTGACTGAAAAAAAATAACTTTGAAAGATGTTAGAAAACTAGGCATTATGCATATAGAAGTATTGGGCCCAAAATCAAATTAAATATATAGAAAATTAAACCCAAACTGAGAAACTAAGATAAAACTGGTCTTTAACCAGTCCACATGACGCTGACTAAAACAAACTCAAAATCTTCTATAAGGACAACTGCTTAAACTAGGACACAGTTATAACTGAGATTTTCATGGAAGAAAACTACTGATTTGATAGCCATAGGCAAAAATTACAAAACACATGAGAATCCACTAATAGCAGACAACAAACAATAATAGCTGAAAATGTGAAGATGATGAGAACATTATGATTAAAACTTATAAAGAAAAATAAATAGAATCTATAAAATAACAAGGGGACTTTACAATTCTTGGAAAGCCAAGAATAAAATAGAAACACTAAACTAGAAAAATGTGGCCTTTAAAGAAAACACTAGATAGACTAGAAGGAAGACCAGACTGATTTACCACATTGGAAAATATCTTACAAAAAATAAATTAGAACATGTTATGGAGGAAAGAAAGAAGGAATATTATAGACATACATTTAAAATTAGAATCACAGAGACTTTAGACTGTCACTTCCAACTATGATGGAGTAACTGGACCTCCTGCAATAAAGAATGAGAAAATGGTACAAAATATATGAAACATATATTTTCAGACATTGGAAAATAGGCATCACAGGACTGTGACTCCTAAGAGAAAAAAAAATAACCTGAGTCCTAAAATAAGTCCACCTTTCTTCTGGAGGCAACTTCCAAATTGTGATGAAGGAAGGGATAACAGAAATAGACTATAGCAGCCTTTTATGTTCACACACATAAAGGGAACTAGAATTTGAGTGGCAAGGTACAAGATAGAAGATAGCTGGGCATAAGAGTTCCATAAATATTCCTAAAGCTTCCTTTGAATCATTTGTTAAATATAATGCATGAGCTGGATAGAGTGAAACTACTAGGGGCTGGGAAGTAAACCACTTTTGGGGTGGGAAGAGTGGCACTGAATAATTCCTATATTATTACATGTATGGGTAAGAAGTGTTTAAATTCTGATTTTCCAGAGTGCATAGAAGTTACAAAACACCTGGTTATTCAAGAGAGACCTCTGAAGGTTCACAAATTAATCTACAAATAAATTAACTGCTGGTCAAAACAAACTTCAAGTCTTCAAAAGGCAAAAAGCAACCCTCAAAAATAAAACTTGCCTTGTCCAATACCCAATAAAAATTATTAAATATACAAAGAGGTATAAAAATGTAGCTCATAACCAGAAAAAAAATCAGTCCATAGAAACGGATACAGAAATGATGGAAATAGGACACAAGACATTAAAATAGCTGTTATAAACATACTCAGGGATATAAAGAAAAACATGAGCATAATGATTAGAGAAATGGACTTTATAAAAAGGATCAACTAATGCTTATAAAAATAAAAACAAAATATTTGAACTAAAAATTTAACTGATTAAGAGTACTTGTTATCTACATCTGCATAACAAATATAGTGTTTGCACTCATGTAGTTTTCCCAACTTCCTTCCTTCTTATAGTAATTTGAGGATCCAAAGACCTCTTTTCATTTTTCACTTCATCACTTTCAATCTAAATTGGTATAATCCCTTTAAAAATTATGTGGATTTCTTAAGTGTTGATATATAATCCACTCTATTAAAAAGGCACACATAACAGGTATCTTCAGATAAGCTCCTCTCTACTTTGGGCTCTCTAAGAGTATGCTGTAGGACAACCCACAATTAGATTCTTAAAAGTACCTGTTGTTTAACATATGGGGTCTATAAGGCATTTCTTAGATGCTTAGAAAATTTTTGTCGATTTGAAAAGGGTTTATAAGACACTGATTCTCTATGAGTACTTACAGGCACAAACTGGATTTAAAGATTTCCCCTAAAGCATTTATTAATGTGAGAATGCTTTGTGTTTTTTGTTGTTGTTGTTGTTCTTGTTTGTTTTTCTAGATGTAGATATAGAGATTGAAAACAGTTTTATTTTCAAATACAGGAAATAATGAATTTTTTAACTTAAAAGTTTATTCTTTAGCTCATTTTTTTCCTCTCAGATTTTATCTATGGAGTAAGAAGAGGCTACCTTGGAACCTTTGATTTCCTGCCTAGAAATAGTCTCAGCCAAATCATCAAGTTTCATTGCATTTTCAAATTTCTGCATTTATTGCAGTTGACAGTGTTTACAAACTTCAATATTTTCCTTGCGTTCCTTTAAGCCCTCACTGACAATCTTCTTCAGGGTCATTTGCAGTCTCTCTTTGAGACCCTTTATTAGTTAATTTTGAGTATCCCAAGATCATTCTTAGTCTTGCCTGCTTCTTGACTCCAGAGCCTATACCAAAAAGTTTAGATATTTGTTAAGACAGCATTCCACTTCTAGGAATAATGTTTTTGTTCTACTCTAACTATTAGTGTGTAACAAATCATCTCAAAACTCAAATGCTGTAAACAACATTTTTTATCTTTTACAATTTATCTGAATCAAAAATTCAGAAAGATCTCAGCTGGACATTTCTGTCTCATTTGGTTGCAGTAAGATAGTGAGTGAAACAGAACAGTGTGGAGGAACTGATGTAGTCCATCACTCTATATTCTTCTAACCTTAAGGTCTCTTTCACGGGCTCTCAGACTTCTATTCAATATTGTACTGCAACATGAAAATACAAGAAACATAAGCCCTATGAAAAGTGAATGGTAAAATATTTATTTGTAGACAGCATGATCATATATATAGGACATTTAATGAATCTACCAAAACACACACACACACACACACACACACACATACACACCAGAAATTCAGTTTTTGCAAATTGTATTATAGAGATATCAGTTCTCCTGAAACTTATCTATAGAGTTAATTCAGTAAATCAAAATTCTAGGAAGCATGTTTGAGAGATTGACATGCTGTAGCTTAAATTTATATGGAAAAAGTCAAAGAACATGTAACAGCTTAAACAAATTTGAAAGAGATAAATTTGGAAGTCTTATATTACCTGATTTCAAATACTTAATATAAAGTTATAAAATCATGACAATGTAATATAATATAGATAAATAGAAGACATAGTCAAAAAACATACACGAACACCCATAATAAATTGATTTTCAACATGCATGTCAAAATAATTCATGGGTATTAGATAGTCTTAAATGATACAGTAACAACTGGATGCCTGTACTAAAAAAAGGAAAAGAACTTTACTCTGACTGCACACTGTACTTAAAACTGAAATGGATCATATATACTACTATAAAAGTTAAAGTGTAAAATTTCTTGAAGAAAGCATAGGATAAAATATTCACAGATAGACAAAGATTAAACGGGACACAAAGTTTAATAACTAATAGAAAGAAAATAGAACATAGAAATAATATTCCTCAACAAAAGAGCAAATTAAATCCAACAATATAGAAAAAGGACAGACAATCATGTCTAAGAGGAATTTATCCCCAAAATGAAAGTTTGGTTTAACATACAAATCTTATCAATTTAATTCTCTATATTAATAAGATAAAGCAGCATGAATCATATCTTAAACAATGCAGGGAAAATAAAGATATACAGCATTCAGCACCCATTGATTAAAAAAAAAATCATTAGCTGGAATCAAAGAAAACTTTCTCAATATGGTAAGGGCTATATAAAACACTACTGAATGGTAGGAGACTGAAAACTTTCTTATCAAGATTTGGAACAAGTCAGTGATGACCAGAGACAACCTCAAACTCACCCAAAATGCAGACCTAATTAAGGCTGCTGTGCCTGATTTAGCATCTTGGTTAGAGAAAACTAATGTCCACTTAGGTACAAGGTATAGATTCATTGCTCTGGTGAATATATTATTTTCTAAGCCAATGAGAAAATAAATCAAAATAGTACACATTCAAATGGAATCACAAAATATATACATTTGTAGTTTTGCCCAGAGCTATGTTAATTCTCATACCCTTTGTTATAGTATAGTTCAAAAAGATTGGACCATCTAGACGTACCATAGGGCAGCACATTGATTCAGTGCATCTATCAGACCATGCTCACGCTATTGGAAAGGATGAGCAAGAAGAGAACGGAAAATATACACACATAAAACTTGAACATGAGGATTCATAGCAGCTTTATTCATAATAGTTAAAAACTGGGAACAAGTCAAATGCTTATCTATACCAAAATGGGTAAAAAATTCAATGGAATAATTCTCACCAATAAAAAGGAATAAACTACTGATACACACAACATGAATGGATCTGAAAAAACATAGTGCTAACTGAAAGAAGCCTCACTGAAAAGAATACATAGTATATTATTCAGTTTATGATGTTCTAGAACAAGCAAAGCTATTGAATGGTAAAGGAAGCCAGAACCATGGTTCTCTGGGGACAGGAGTATAAATCGACTGGGAAGTGGCATAAGGTATATTGCTGAAGAAAATGTTTTATACTTAGACAGATGTTTGTGTTATATTGTTCCAGTGTATGAAACTGTGAATACTCGTGGAACTTTACACTTAACATATGTGTCTTTCACTTTATGCAAATTGCACATACCTCATTAAAAATGTCATCACTTATTTTCTAGACTAATATGGCAAGTGAGTGTAACTACAAATTTAAGCAACCATTCTCCAATAAAAATTAATAAAAAAAGAATAAAGAGGGTACAATACTTAAAACAAAAATTTCTGAAGAGTGAGATAGGAATTGTACAATAATTGATTCTTCTTTCATGTAGCATATTAGAATATTGACTTTTTAAAATAAACTTTTTAAAGAAGAATTTTAAAAATATATATATAGTATGGAAACAGCAGTTCATCTTAACAAGATTAAAATACTTTCATTGTTTGAGTACAGTTAAATAATTACCATGCCAAAATGCAAATTTTCATAGTTGTTTTTCAATGTCCCTGGAGGCCCCTCTTCACTTTAAATGTCTAGTTGAGGTAATGAGGAAAACAGTGGTTTTCAATGTAATTTGCAGAGGCACTTCAATAAAATCCACAAGCACTCTCACAATCAATATGTTTAATGCTAATTTATGATTTCTCATCAATAGTTTATGTACAAACAATGCTGCCCCTCTTTTCTCATTTAAAATAAATGTAGGCCAAAAAGAGAAAATCATTACAGCTGTTTTTAATAAAATACTGAGGAACTCCAAAGAATATCTTTATTCCTTTAGTATGTGTTCCTTCCTTGTAAGTTTGTTTCTCCTCCCTCTTTTGGGTTGTCATTTTGAGACTTTTCTCATTTACTCCCCTTTTCAGAGCTCTGTTCAAACTTTTTACTTCGTACTTGGGAAAATAAGGAAATTCTGTATTGAAAAGGAAATATTGTTTTGAAATCATCCACTGGAGTGGAAGCTGCATGATACTTAACATCTAACAAATGTTCAAGTACAAACAGAATAAAGAGTAGAAGATTTCAAAATGATATTTCCATCACTCTTATTTGTATCATTTATCCTCTCTGTCAGTGCTGCTACATCTTTCTGAATGGCATATGATAGAAATTTTAGACACATTGGGGAACTGACAAAACATTTAGAAAGAATATTTAGCTAATCCATTTTTCCTAGGGAGATAGGCATCACATTGTCTATATAAAAGTTTAATGGATTAAAAAAATTTGCCACCCAAGTTAAAAAAAAAAAAAAAAAAAAAGGCACTGTGTTTACCAAAAAGCACAAGTTTAAAATTTGGACATTTTCTTTTAAAAATACTCCCTAACACCATACACAAAAATAAACTCAAAATGGATTCGAGACCTAAATGTAAGACCGGACACTATAAAACTCTTAGAGGAAAACATAGGAAGAACACTCTCTGACATAAATCACAGCAAGATCTTTTTTTGATCCACCTCCTAGAGTAATGGAAATAAAAACAAAAATAAACAAATTGGACCTAATGAAACTCCAAAGCTTTTGCACAGCAAAGGAAACCATAAACAAGACGAAAAGACAACCCTCAGAATGGGAGAAAATATTTGTAAACGAATCAACGGACAAAGGATTAATCTCCAAAATATATAAACAGCTAATTCAGCTAATTCAGCTAAATATTAAAGAAACAAAGAACCCAATCCAAAAATGGGCAGAAGACCTAGAAAGAAATAGACATTTCTCCAAAGAAGACATACAGATGGCCAAGAAACACATGAAAAGATGCTCACCATCACTAATTATTAGAGAAATGCAAATCAAAACTACAATGAGGTATCCTTTCACACCAGTTAGAATGGGCATCATCAGAAAATCTACAAACAACAAATGCTGGAGAGGGTGTGGTGAAAATGGAACCCTCTTGCACTGTTGGTGGGAATGTAAATTGATACAGCCACTATGGAGAACAATATGGAGGTTCCTTAAAAAACTAAAAATAGAATTACCATGTGATCCAGCAATCCCACTACTGGGCATATACCCAGAGAAAACCGTAATTCAAAAAGACACACGCACCCCAATGTTCATTGCAGCACTATTTACAATAGCCAGGTCATGGAAGCAACCTAAATGCCCATCGACAGATGAATGGATAAAGAGATTGTGGTACATATATACAATGGACTATTACTCAGCCATAAAAAGGAACAAAATTGAGTCATTTGTTGAGACGTGGATGGACGTAGAGACTGTCATACAGAGTGAAGTAAGTCAGAAAGAGAAAAACAAATATCGTACATTAACACATGTATGTGGAACCTAGAAAAATGGTACAGATGAACCGGTTTGCAGGGCAGAAGTTGAGACACAGATGTAGAGAACAAACGTATGGACACCAAGGGGGGAAAACCGTGGTGAGGTGGGGATGGTGGTGTGCTGAATTGGGCGATTGGGATTGACATGTATACACTGATGTGTATAAAATTGATGACTGATTCAAAAAAAAAAGGAAAAAAATTATCTCAGGGTACACAATTTCATTATTTTATGCCCAGTTACTTTGTTTTTCAAGTGCAGCTATTACATCAACTTGGTGACACAAAGCAAAATGTATAATTTAACATCCAGAAAAGATGCTAGCTCAGCCACAGTATAGAGTTCCATCTAAATGTCCACATGAAAATTCGTCAAGAGTTAAGGCTGCATTTCTAAGTAATTAAAGTATGATGTTAAACTGAGTATTTCAGCCCTTTGGATTATTCTGCATTATATATAAAAGAGAAAATTTCTAATTATTGTGAGGATATCCTTAGTGAACAATTATACAGAAAAAAATGTGTATAATTATAATTTCTTAAACTAATAGATTATTAGGTATAAAGCATACAAAATCTTTAGAAAGAGTATAAACATGTGCATGGTGATTTCATAAATGTTACTTTGTCTACTGTAGTGAAACCTCTGTGTAGGGAGGTTTATAAACTCGTAAGTTGCGTATCAGCTACTCAACATTAATTTGATCAAATGACTATAATGGAGAACTAACAGAAAAAATATAGTGTTAATGGTAGTCATAAAAATGACTGCTTTATAGTTCTATGGAATTTATGAGTATGCTCTCTATGTAATGTGAAAGAGAGGGCATAAACCCTGGTAGCATACATAACTAGAAAACAGGAGCTCTGCCAAGTACACACAATCTTTCAGGAAGATGCCTCTTATTTGTCCACTCAAAAAAATAGCATATCTTGAATTAAGCACACATGTTGTGGTAATACTAGGCAATGACATTGACTTAGAATCATATAGTATTTTATTTAAGTAAATGATAATTTTCAACTCAAGATAAATATAAAATAGAGCAAGGCAAGATACAATAGAAATATAAAAAATGGAGTAGTTAAATGAGTCTAAGAGGAATGAAAAAGGCTTTACAGAAATGTTAGTGATATCTACCTTAGTATATTATTACTAATAGAGGATACATAAAGTACCTTTTATTAGATCATTTTAGGTCTATCAATTGATCAGTTGATCAACTAAGCCGTTACTATGAAGATACATACTTGTCACTCTGGAAGGTATGCAGAGTGATATTATAAAGTGAATTTAGCAGTAATATCAAGCTGAAGAGGACAGGACAAAAAAACATGTTTACAAAAATTGTTACAGTAGTACAAAAAAATTAAAACCTAGAACTGAAGCTCTTTCTGAGTCTGCTACTTTGCACCAGAAGGAAAATGTAAAATACACATTATTTGGCAGGTGAGTTAAACTCAGTTAAAACCTTAATGTCTATATCTACCTAGTGAATAAATTGAATGAGGTCATCTCTGAGATTTTTTTTACTCTAAATAATTTGACATACAGGCAACATATTTCGACCTGGAAGACATGGTTCTTCAAAGAGAAAAAAGCAGTAGAGAAGGCAATGGCTGTCCAATTGTTGCACACAAAACTAGTTTCATCTGTATACTAACAGCTTATAATTTATTGAAATGATTGAAATGACTAGCACTGAAGAAATTTAAAGAAAATACCCATTTGTTGTAATCTTTTAAACAATTTTGTAGAAATATAAAAGAGGAGCCGCATCGTTTGGCACTGATAAAGAGCAATATAGAGCCCTTCTTACTTGGAAAAAAATGTAAGTTGGTTGAGTTGGATGGAATTTCCCAGAAAGTGAAGAAGAAATATGCTATTTTTTGCTGAAATAGAGAATACAAAGTATAGAAAAGAAGAAAGAGATGAATAAACAGAGGTGAAATGCAGAAAGGCAGCCTCTAATTGAGGTGAAATTAAAGTATAAGCTTCTATGAAGTTATCCCCTAAAATTTTATAGGCTAACATTTGGAACATCACTCACTGATACAACAAATCTCTTGGGGTATAATATATATCTGGCCACTTGATAATTTACACCAAATTGGTAGGAAATCAGGCCAACTCCATGTTTAAATTTTGAATATATTTTTCTTTTAATAGTGAAAAGACCACTAGAGAAGATTATAGCAATTTTTAAAGTTTATTTGCAAAGCTCATACGTAATTCTTAATTTATCCTCCTATCCTACTTTCCCACAAACCTATTGTGCATTTAACTACCTTGCATTCATATTGCATTTACATATTGCAATCTTAAAATATGGTGCCTCCTCCCACAACCACCAAATAGTGAATATATCAGTCAACAAAGTGGTTCCTTTTAAGGAAGAACATTCTTCTTTTGAGACAAACAGATATGTGCATATTTGATTATGAAAAAGAGGTCTCTGGAAAAAACTTGAAGGAACAAAGATTAGACTAACTGTTCTTCATAATATATGATCAGGAATTGGGGGATATGGTGCAAATTAATCAAGGAGAGAGTCTAGCGATAAGAGAATGGAATATAAGTAGAAAACATGCCAAATTCCCTCATAATCATAGGATCAAAAGATAATTATTGGAGGAATATTTACTACTCATTTTACCTTGTTTTGGTGACATGCTTGCTTTCCCTTGCCCCTCCAATTACTTCAAATGATTCCATAAATGAAAGTGTCATAGCTACGGTAACTAACTAAGAGTAAGAAAGGAACAGAAGTAAAGGATAATAAACATACTGGGAAATTAACATTCAGTTTCAAGAGGACAACAGAGCCGGAGATGATAAAGCCTAAGTTTCCTAAGAATCTCAAGAAAAAGGACAAAGGATGCTATTTCCCTTTGAAATGAATGTGTGTTAGTTTTCTATTGCTGTATAACACCTTACCAAATTAAGCAGCTTGAAACAATACAAACGTGTTGACCTGAAACAAATAGACTGTCAGATATTTCTTTAGCAAAAGTGGGTTCACTCAGGATTAGTAGAGAATTGCAGTTCTTGGTCTGCAACCATGGTGAGCCACGTGCCAGTCCCTTCATGGCAAGTGAAGGAGAATCCTTTTATAGGGAGGAAATGTAAGTTTGGAGGGCTACAAAGAGTAAACTAAATAAACAAAGAATCATGGTTTTTCATTGGCTCAGTCCTGCCAGGAAAGAAGAGGAGTGTTTCTTCTTCCTATAGGGCTTTGCTGTCCTCCCAGGGCATGAGAACCCTGCTTTCATGGGGCTTTTGAGTTTCCCAGCTCCATTTAATTGAGCTTTCTGTTTATAAATTTTTTTTAAAAATGTATTCTTCCACTGTTTCTGTGTGTCATCAGTATGTCACAACACAGTTGCTTTGTTTATGGTCTCACAAGGCTAAAATCAGTGTGTTAGCCAGGGCTGCATTGTCATTTAAGGCTTGGGGTCCTCTTCATAGCTCATTCAGGTTATTGGCAGAATTCAGTTCCTTGAGGTTATAGGACTGATGTGATGCTTTTCTTATTGGCTGTTGACTGGGGACCATTCTCAACTCCCATAGCCTACCTTTTGTTGCTTTGAATCTCTGACTTCCTCTCCATCTGACTTGACACCCAGATTTCAAATGCTCATATGGTTAAGTCACCCAGATAATCTCCCTTTCTTAAAATCCACTGTGCTACAAACATAACATAGTCACTAGTGTGAAATCCTGTTATATTTACTGGTCTGTCCCACACTAAAGAAGATGGGATTATACAGGGCATGTACATGGAGAAGGGGGATTTAGGGGACATCTTAAAATTCTGCTGCCATAGGCGTTCAGTTCCATTTTTCTTTCAATTTTATGTCTAGATGACTCCCAGGAAGTTGCAAGATGTGGGATTATCCAGGTACTGAGAACAATGTTATGTAGAAGTAAAGAAATTTACCCTATTTTTCTACTGCAACATTTTCATAATGGATCAAATTTTTTGGCTTATGTTTCTATTTTTAACATATTTTTGAATAGCTCTAACTTGAGATTTACTCTCAAAGAAAATATTCTATATGTATTAATAGTTTTAAAAGCCCAGAATTTTGAAAGAAAAGTTTATCTGACTTTTATTATAATTGTTTCCCTAGACAATACAGGTGTGAAAGAATAAATAGCTTCCATTTTCTATGAAGTCAGAGAACAAACTTATAAAGAATATCCTAGCAGATGTGCTCAAAAGCAGGAGAGAGTAAACTCTTTTTTGTAATGGGCACATGGTAAGTATTTTAGGCTTGGACAGTCAAGAGGCAAAATCAAGGATATTAAGTAGGGGCTTATATATTTAAAAAAAAGATGTTTTTATACTTTTTATTAATGAAATTCAAAATTTTATTTGTGAACACAGAAATTTGAATTTCATATAATTTTCATGTGCTGCAAAATATTTTTTGCTTTTTTTTTTGACCATTTAAAAATGTAGAAACCATTTGTAGCACATTAGGTGTACAAAAACACGTATCAGGCTGAATTTAGCTTGTGAACGATAGTTTCTTGAATGCTTTTCTAGAATTCTTATGGAAGTCGCTCTTGGTTCCATTTTTTTCTAAGCCCTTATTTTTTTCTCACTGTCCTAAAGACTCTGCATGTTTGTACACACACACTCACACAAACACACATATATGTACACTTTTAGAAGAATTTTATTTTCTTCTATTAACCACCCTTTGAACTCATAAACTCTCCTACTTATTTCCAGTCATGATCCCATAGAATTTCATTAATCTAGATATAGATGTATAGATAAAATACATCCCTAAATGATTTTTTTGATTCATACAGGACTTACTTCTATCATCTTTTATAATAATGTGTTATACTGTATAACAATAATGGCATCTAAAACTTATGATGTACTTTGTGTCTTTTCTATAATTAACACATAAAGTTTTTGTAATGAGAAAAATTGTGTTTTGTCCACATATTTTTTTACTACTAGTCCTTGGACCTTTAATAGAAGTGTTCTGTGGTCTATAAAGACAGAATGTATATGGCTAGGCTCTGTACATTGTGCATTTGAGATTAGTAGAGAGAATATATGCTAAAGAAGCCCTTCATAGTTGAGCTAATCCATAAGACTTACATCATTTTTGTGGTCTTAGAAATATTTTACAAGATGATTCATTCATTCACAAATTCCTGCCTGATTTACATAAAGGGTATTTTTATGTTAAAATTAAATAATGATTTCAAAAGATTAAATTATGATCTATTCACTTTGAACCCATATGAGTAGTTACATACCCTTCTTGGAAAGTAAACACCAGTGGTCATTGGGAGCTTCTAATATTAAGAACAGATTAAAACCAGACCTTTATTCTTTATGTTTCCCAAATCAGTATTTATGATTACTTTTTTGACAAGTGAGTACTTCATAAATACTTTTAAATAGCATTTAATACATTCCCAGCAATCTTCTTGAGAAAATGTTTTAACCCTTTGGCCCAAGAAAAGTTTTCTAGCTTGACAGTGCTATACTGTCCTTCCGTCGCTTGCCAGGGGAGAACTCAGCATTTTTTTTTTTTTTTTTTTTTTTTTTTGAATTTCAACTGAATGGGAACAAAGGGATTCCTAAAAGATAAGGAAAGATATAATCAAAGCAAAAGTCAGCTGTTAACACTTCAGCCTTGGGGAAGAATTGAAGAACTTTCAAGAGGCTGAGTTCTAAGGAGACAGTTCATGAGCATCCTTGAATTTGATAAATCCAGAGGAGCTCTTCTAAGTCACATTGAAAGGGGAAAGTGTGGAAGTGACAAGCAGCATCTAGGAAGAATAAAATGATCAATTCTGACTTTGAGAAATCTTCTCTTCAGGGTATGAATACATAGAATCTTTTCTAAGTTAAAAAAATGATTAAAGGTCCTATGCAGTACCTTGTGATTTATAGATTTGTCATAGAAGAAAAGAATGGAACAGAGATTGGATTGGAAATCATGGTAATACAGTGCCTTATTTCTGTAGTTCCAAAAACGTAAGTCTAAGGTAGATGTCTTCAGTGAAGTAATTACTAATTACTGGGAATATTTTGACTGAATGGACTTTCAAGGCCCTGATTGGCTCCAGGAATGCTGGATAAAATGTTAGGCTACAGGGTAATAAACTTACTTTCTGGCCAAAACCAATTAACTGTTTAGTTGTATTTGAAATAATTAGAAATAATTGACACAAAACAAGTGTTTCTATATACTGAAAATTTTAAATGTTCCCAAAGCCCTTGTCCTGTTGAGTCCCTTTAGTTAAGGAGTTCTTTTTTCCTTTGAAGTTTGAAACATAGCCACAGCACTTAAAATATAAACTGAAGTGATGACTCCATGAGACTTAGTAATTTCAATTTTTTACAAAATCTCTTAAATATTTAAAACAATTTATTATTAAAAGCACTTTGATACAGTGATTTGGAAACCCCCTACTTGATTTTATGGAGAACCCTTGAGACTTAAAAATTATTTGTGAGTATTTGCAAATGATTTTAAATAAATAATTAATTGCTTTAACAATATTATGTAGCAGGCTGGAAGTCAAAACCAAAGATTGCAACAGCACTCAAAATATCCAGTAAAAATGTCCACTAAGCCTCTCCATGTGCATGATAGTTATTATAAAGTGATTTTTTTTTCTCTTAATGGATGAAGAATGCAGGATGTCATTGATGTGTGTTTCTTTTAAAACAGTATTCTGTATTTATTTAAATGGGATAAATGTTCATACTCTCATTTCCGAAAGAAGACTAAAGTATTTAACTTTAGCATTTCATTTCTGTTATTGTAGCAAGCTATTAAGCTTCCTCATTGTTTTTATTCACAATATCATCCAATATCCTAGATTAGAGATCCACAAATTATAGCCTGAGGGCCAAATCCAGCTGTGCTTTTTTTTTTGTAAATAAAGTTTTATTGGAACATAGTTATACCTAGTCTTTTACCGTTGTCTATGGATGCTTCCCCCGACAATGGTAGAGTTAAGTAGCTATACAGTGACAATATGGGCCAGAAAGGTCTAAAATATGTAATATCTGGCCCTTTACAGAAAAAGTTTGCTGACCCTTGACTGTTTTAGATCATCAAGCCTATTTCTAAATAAACATGCCTAGTAGTTCAAGCATTGATAACTGGAAAACAAATAGAAAAAAATTTTATGTAAAACTTGTTTTATCATTTGATGCTCAAAGATTGCCTAACCAAAGAGAACATTTTGTAGCACCTTCATAATATTAACAAACTGCTGTCTTATATACAATAAGCAGCTGATTTATTGAAAGTGACTTGTGTAGTCAATATCTGGAATGAAACAGCTAGTTTCATCTTGTCCAATTTTTACATTACTCTTCATTTTCCCTGAGAATTACACAGCTGAAACACTTTCAGTGAGGTACTTCCTTGTAAAATGATCAGTTGTACCTGTCACCAGGAAGAAATGCATTTTCCGTGCTTTAGTACAGCCATCTGCATCCTTCATTTTCATTTAATTCAGTCACTGGAGCCCTAATGATCACAGCCATTTCGGGAAATGCCATCAATTACAGCAAGGAGCTCATTCAGAAGTGAAAGATGAGTTCCATTCTCTGTTACTTAGAGGTCAGTGATCATTCCCCAACCTCTTCCCAGTGAACAAATAGTACAGTATCTTTCACAGGCTCCTTTATTTTTCTCAAGTCTGCTACTTTATGACTTTTTGTAGACCTTGCTTATAATAACTTCATGTATTTGATGCTGGCAGCCCTAAGGCAAGCCTGACCTAATCATTTTCCTTGAGTCCATCATAATAAATTCAATCATATATAATTCTGACTCCCAAGAGATATCTTTAAAAGAACAGGTATTATTAAAATGACATTTTTAAAATTTCTAAAACAAATACAGTTGGTAAAATTTATATTGAAATGATTATGAAATAGTAATAATTTCTCATCTATAAAATTTCTTATTATTTTCTATAAATATAATCATTTTGAAAGATGCAGTATAGAATTATATATTTGTGTAAAAAAATAGCACAATATTTAAATATTACATTTATATGCCCTCTCTAAAGCACATTTAATAATTAGGAATACAATTCAATCACCCATATGCTGTTTTCAAAAAGTTGTATGGCTATTACATCCAGAAAAAAACCTGTTTATTTCAACTTTATAAATAATGTTTATATCAAGTGTTTATATCAACTTTATAAATAATCACTAAGAACCGGAAGCAACCAGGATATTCATCAATAGGTAAATGGACAAACTGTGATATGTCAGTGCAATGAAGTATCATTCAGCAATTTTTGAAAATGAGTAATTAAGCCATGAAAGACATGGAGGAAACTTAAATGCATATTACTAAGTGAAAGACTCAGAAAAGGCTGCATACTGTATCATTCCACTTATATGACATTCTAGGAAAGTCAAAACTAAGAGGATGGTAAAACAACCAGTGGTTGCCAAAGGATCAAGAGGTGGGGTAGGCAATTGAATAGGTAAAACACAGGGGATTTTTAGAGTGGAGAAATTATTCTTCATGATACTGCTTTGCTGAATATTTCCATTTCGAATAGAGAAAAGATGATCTTTTCAATAAGTAGAGTTGGAACATATCCATTCCCCCCCACCAAAAAGAAGGAAAAGGATCTAGACACAGATCTTACACCCTTCACAAAAATTCACTCAAAATGGATCACAGACATACAAGTAAAACACAAAACTATAAAACTCCTGGAGGATAACATAAGAGAAAACCTTGGGTCTGATGATGACTCTTCAGATACACCACCAAAAGCACAGTCCATGAAAGATATACTAAGTTGAACTTCAACTTAAAATATACTAAGTTGAACTTTGCTATGTAAAAGATATTGTCAAGAGAATGACAAGATAACCCACAAACTGGGAGAAGATATTTGCAAAAGATACATATGATATAGAACTGGTATGCAAAATGTACAAAGAACTCTTAAAACTCAACCATAAGAAAGCAAACAATACAATTAAAAATGGGCCAAAGGCCTTAATAGATGCCTCACCTAAAGAAGATATACAGATGGAAAATAAGAATATGAGAAGATGCTCTACAGGGAAATGCAGATTTAAACAACAATATCACTACTGTGCACTATTAGAATGGCCAAAATCCAGAATACTGACAACAAATGCTGGTGAGAATGTGAAATGGTGCACCATTTTGGAGGAAAGTTTGGAGGTTTTTTTTACTAAAACTGAGCATACTCTTACCATACTCCTTGGTATTCTCCCAAAAGAGTTGAAAACATGTCTATACCATAACCTGAACACAGATGTTTATAGCAGCTTTATAAATAATTGCCAAATTTTGGAAGCAACCAAGATGACCTTTGATAGGTGAATGGATAAATAAACCGTGGTACATCTAGGCAATGGGATTATCATTCAACACTAAGAAGAAGTGACCTATCAGGCCATGAAAAGACATGAAGGAATCTTAAATGCATATTACTAAGTGAAAGAAGCCAATCTGAAAAGTCTACATACTATATGATTCCAACTATATGACATGGTTAAGGCAAAACTATGGAGACAATAAAAAGATCATCGAGAATTGGGGTGAAAGGGATTAATACGTGGAACACAAAGGATTTTTAGTGCAGTAAAAATACTCTGGATGATAACTATAATGATGAATTTATGTCACTATACATTTGTCCAAACCCATAGAATGTGCAACACCAAGAGTGAACCTTAATGTAAGCTATGGACTTTGGGTGGTTATGATGTGTCAATGTAGGTTTGTTAATTGTAACAAATGTACCACTCTGGTGGGGGAAGTTGATAATGTAGTAGGCTATGCACATGTGGTTGGAGGGGGTATATAGGAAATCTCTGTACCACCCCCCCTCAATTTTGCTGTTAATCTTAAATTGCTCTAAAAAGAAAGCCTTAAAAAAATTACCACTTTACTCATTATTATATAAGGCTTTTCTTCAGAATCAAACATATTAGAGCTGCTTTCTTTTGATCTGAGGGACACTGTTTGACTGAAGCCTCAACTGAAATGTTGGTATTCAATGGCAAAACATTATTGTGTGTTGTATTAAAAATAAAGATGAAACATATTTATTATTAAGTTACTATGTTATATTTAGAAATAGCTGCATTTTTTATTTTAAAAGAGAATTTGAATACTTGAGAAAAACACAGTTAATTTTTTTAAAATATAGATTAAAAAAACTAAGGTAAGACATTGTACTATCAACCATGGAATGCTGAATACATCATGGTATGGTGTGTTGTTAAATCACTGACTCAGTGATAGTTAAAGACTCCAAGATACTGATAGAGAAGAAGAATCCATAGGTTAGTGGAGGCATATTTTCATTTGATTTGGTGAAATTTGTAAATAAGAGAATTATTTTTATTAATGTAATTGTCTTTGTTTTTTATCTCATCCTGATATTATCCTATGCCTTCCAGTGATTTCAAAATTAAAATTTAATTCAAAATTAGCTTTAAATTAATAAATCGCACTTTCTCTTAAACATACTATAGTCCATATAAATTTACATAAATTCTCACTGATAAATCAATGGAATAATTTTGGAAATGCAACATTATACCCTCACAGTAGAACAGCAGATCTTTATTGGTATTAACACCCTCCCAAAATTACAAAAAGTGTATTTTACTAAAAAAATAAGGAGCATAAATCATATTAATAGTTTATAAAATTATTATTTTAAAAAACTTTAGCTATAAATAGCAAGAAAATGGTTTACATATTAGAAGACAAAAGGACAAAAAAACAAAACTTTGGGTACATCAGTTTGTCCTCCCTGAATTTTCTTCCATTCACCATTAGGAGTAATTTTTCACAAATTTTTTAATTAATAACTTATTTGATATCATTAGTTAATAATTTACTGTAAAATTTCCTGTGTTCTATAGAAATATATAGGGATAATAAAAACTATGAAAATAGTGACTGTGTTTAGGATTGTGTTAAAAAAAAGAAACAAATTTTATTTTTTGTTCTGACAGATCAAATATTACGCTACTTCCAGAGTGAGTGCTGGTAAAGTAATAAATTGGGTTAGAACTCCAGCTAAGTACTATATTCAGCATTTCCAGAATACAGGCTACATTCATAATAAACAACTTTGATTTAAATGTGATTTCTAACAAGAATAACTTTACCATTCTGACCTTATATATGTTAGTCTCTTAGGATAACAATTATTTCTGAGAATTTAGAACATCGAACCTACTGGCATGAACTTTATTTCTAGCACAACACAACATAAAACACTTAAATTGAGCAAAGTCAAAGGCATAGTATAAGATTCTCTTTCTCAGTCTCTCTTTCTTTGTCTCTATCCCTCTCTCAAGTTTTGAGTGTTTGGCATAAAGGTTGGGAAATAAAGTTAGCTATTTTGGGACATAAATTTAAATTCTCCTTAATTCTTTCAAAAATAATTGTCAACTAGAAGCTGGGAAATATAAAGGTGACTAAGTGATGTACCCTGCCCTCAGGGAGATGATGGCCAAAAGGGAAGATAATGACACTTATAAATAGGTCTTACATGAGATAGAAAGTGACCTGAGCCCCAAGAAGAGTATAATTTTACAAAAGGGGGAATTCAGAAGACAAGAAAGTTCATCTAGCTGTTGGGATTAGAGAAGGCCACAATGACCCTATGATGCTTAAATTTGTTTTCTAAGATTTGTTAAGTTAATTAAACAAGGAGGCCATTAGATTAAGGTGGTTCTAATGCTATGGTGGCCTATGTAAGCAAACCAAAATCTAAGTCCGTAAATGCCTCAAGGTTATGAAATCAAAACTTAAGGACAGCCAATCACAAACAGCCAACTAAGCTCTAAGTTATAGTCAATCAAAAATGTCCTTACTTTTTTCTCTTTAAAAGTCTTTCCCCTAGCTCCTGTTGTCAGAGTACCCTTCCAAATTGATTTTGCTCAAATAAACTCAGAATTTTTAACATGCCTCAGTTTATCTTTTAACCGGTTAGATAGGATTTACAGGAAATTCTGAAGAACAAGAAAATTCTAGACAGTGATTTCAGCCTAAGCATGGAACCATGGCAGAGACCTCTGGGCATGTACAAGAAATACTAAACAATTCAATTTGGAGCACATAGAAAATAATAAAGTTAGAAAAGTGGCTCATACTTTTACTTAGCTAAATATACTGGGTATATCAGCAAAACAGAACAAGTCTTAGTGGAAAAATATAGAGGGATTTTCCTAATTCCTTCTTAGTTTTGTTTTTGCTGTTTTCTTACCTCCTTGAATGATCACATAAGATCATTACCTCAAGTCCTTGGAAACACAAGATTACTAGAGAAGATGAATAGTGCACTGTTTCCTTAATGAGAGTAGAAACATAAAAATAAAGTATTTTATGGCAAAACTGACTTTATATAATACCCTTATATATACTTCCTATGACTCTATAATTATTTAAAAATAAAAGTTTAAAAAAATTCCCTAGATATATACTTAAGGACCCACACATTTCTAAATAAGAGATCTATGGATTCCAAGGTCCCATCATCATTAAAAGTGGCTTTAAAGAGCATTATGCCATTTTGCGACATCATTAGAATCCTCTGTAGTTTGTCTCCTGGCCATGCTATTTTCATGTATTTATTTATTTATTCACTTGTTTCTATATGAGAGGTGTCTACAGATAGTAACCTGGATGGGAAAGTAGTCTATAGAACTTTCCCTGAGGCTATATTTTCAAAACAACCTCAAGTTTTATGTCTATAGTGTGTTTATTTTAAGTAGCTTTGGTAGCTGATGGAGTTCAACAGGGGATTAAAACCTATTCACATTAACAGTTGGGTCAACCATTGTTCATTCATCCAACACATATATACTTACTGCTGTGATCCAGGGACTAGGATAGTACTGAAGATACCGTAACAAATGAGAAAGTATCAAGGAAACTTGGAATATTTGGGGAAGAGAGAAAATTCAACAATAAATTTCACTTTTAAATGAAAATAGTGTGATGGAACCCAAAATGCAGCATTGGTATGTTGATATAGAAATATTTTGAGTCCCAAACCATAGAGAATTGTGTACTACTGCATAATACTATCATTCTTTTACCTGTTAAATCAAAATTACGAATCCCGAGAGTTGGAAAGTAACTTGAGGTCTAACAGAATTACTGGTAAGTATACAGGAGAGAATTTTATATCACCTTAACATTAAATAATAATCTGTGTGCTCTCAGCTGGAAACTGCTTATAGTTCCAGAGTACGTACCAGTGACTGGCAATCACAACTCGATCCAAGAAAGTGTTTCTTCACTATCTTAACTATATAAACAGGAAAATATGAAGTGGTTGCCTCTATAAATGATGATTAAGTGTGTCAACTTGTAAAGTAATCCTGCCATGAGAGTTAATTAGGTCATATCAATATATCTGTGTGAATGGAGTAATAGCAATACAGTTGTACATTTGTATGGCATTGTAATATGTATAAAGTTCTTTCACTTATACTATCACATAATTAATTTTCATAAGGCCTTATGACGTCGGCAAGACAGGCAAATGAAGGGTCTTTACTTGGATTAGTGGCTTTCAGTTCTTTTTTAATTTTTTCTTTATTTTTGTACAAGTTTCTTACAGCTAGTGAGTAGCCATCCTAGTCCCTGAATCCATGTTCAGCGTAGTGTGTCCACTTACCCATATTGATAACATTGTTTACTGGTTAAATTAGTGTGAAATTATAGACTTAAAACTAAGGGTGACATGGAATCAAAATATTCATTGTACGGATTGGCTAAGGTGGCTACTATTTGGTGTTCTAACAGGATAAGAGGTTTTACTGAATGCAGGTGAAGAGTAGGCAGAACCGGGGTCAATCGCTCCATTAAAGTTCTTGCACTAAAGAACAGGCATACACCTGTTTTCAGATTTGAAAAGAGGGAGGAATCCTCACTGGAAAATGTAGCAGTTATTTAAAGAGGCTGGAGGACCCAGGCTCTAAGAAGCAGGAGATGGGTGTTGTAATTCAAATTACATGCTAATTCTCATTGATCAGCCTATTTAAATGGTAATGAGGCATAGATAGTGCTTCTGTCCTGAGTGTCTGAAACTCTATGCAGAGGGTATCTGTCAGCAAGAAAAAAAAAAGGTGCTTGCTTGAAAAGCTGTAGTTGCTTCAGGGGCATGTGATTGTAAAAGGGAATGAGCTTTCAGTCCTTTGACCTGTGTTAAAGGAATTCCTATCAAGAATTTTTAGGACTGCAGGTAACACCCAACTGCTACCATCCTTCTACAGTCACCTTTAGCTTTCTGGGGCTGTATCCTGTAATTGAGAAAGAAGAACAGACATAGCTATGATTGCCACTTTTGTGGTGGAGACGGATGACCAACATCACCCATCATCCTTAGCTGTGCACAGTGGAAGTCTGATTGCTTTTCATGTTGTGCAAAATCTTAATTACACCATGTGGATGTAAAGTATTGATTCAGGCAACCAAGCAAAATTAAAATGCAATTGTTTAGAGGATGAAATGCGGCTGTATAAAAGGTTAAGGTTCAATAGGGAAGAAAGATGTAAATATACTTAATAGATGGTTGCAAGTGACACTTGCCTTAAGAAAAATATAAAACATACCTACGAACATCAGAGGAGGGAGAAATGCTTCAGGCTGGAGGATCAGAGAGCCCTTAACTGAGGCTCTAGCGTTTGAAATCGGTGTTGAAAACTGTATAGAATTTGGGAAATGAGAAACAGTGAACTGAAGAAGGAATGGAGGGCATTCCATATGGAACAGGGAAGGAATCAGTTTAGGAAAGTCTCAGGCGAACTATTGCTCCAAGAAATAAATACTGCCTACTGCCCAGGGTGCCCTTGAAATGACTAAAAGAGGAATTAAAAGAATTATTTCTCACGCAATAGCTGTTCATTTCACTTTAGAATTAATGATGAATGTGTAGATTGTACAATACATGTGTATGTGTGCAATGGTGTGCAATTTTTTTTCATGTAATTTCAAAAATTTGTTGTTTGTATTCATTTTGTGTCATTCTTAGTACTCATGTTTGGTTCTTAGGGAAGAACTAAGTTTTTTTTTTTCTTTTTTAAGTCTTTACTGTCAGGAAGTATACTAAGCACTTTACCTACATTTTACACATATAAAGCCCATCAAGTAATCACATTAAAATATTTTTTTTCCAAACCTGAGAAAAGGCCAATATCATGTTATCAATCATCTTTGAGAAAAATATATTTGAGTTATTTTCCAGAAGATAACTTGAGGTCAACTTTATTGATAGATGTAATGAAGAGAAATTTCTGAAAGGTTAGATTATAACCTGGTCAGCTGTCACTTTGTGCCCAGCCTAATAACCTCAAACCAAATATTTAAAGTGGCAAGGTAATTTAACCAGTCTAATCACTAACCTAAGTCTTTAGCAAGTTCTTTCCTTCCTGCACCTATGTTATCAATTTAGTTACTTTTTTCCTATAAAATGCTCTATTAAATATAAGTATTTGAAATGGCTTTCTCAGAAGCATATTTCCCTAACAGTAAGTTTAAAATAAAACTTTGGACACATGCTCACAAATATTCTGTCTGAGCACTTGCTTTAACATATTCAAAGAAACAATAGAAAGCAAAAGATATGTCTTTATGTGTTTAGTTTTTCACAAAAATTTAAAAGATATATTTTCATTATGCACAACACAATTCCCTAACAGTCTCTTTTGGTTCTTAATGTCAATTTTTATATTTTTGTCTCATCACAACTACTCTACAGCATCTTCAACAATTCCAATAAAGAAATATAAACTCTCCCACCAGAATGCAGCTCATGAGGCTCTCCATCATTTCACCTGTCAGCTATCTGGCTCAGCTCTTTTTTAATGTGCATTAATTTAGCCCCTCTTGCTTCTTCCAATTTTCTTGTTTGACAATAACCTGGACTCTCCACAATAGTGGAGTGGCCAGGAGCTGATTAACAAATAAGAACTCTTTCTTCTTGAATACTCATGTGATGAATAATGTAAGTTATCTCACATTTGTCCACTAGGTCTTTTTGGTCCTTTGCCAAGAGAGACATCGTTAAAGTAGAATTTTCAGAAAGGTCCTATTCATGCAAATATAAAATGAACAGGTCTAAGTTTCATTCTCTGAATTACTTTTAATAAGAGAACCGGCAAGATACACATTGTTTAAAAATTCAAAGAACCTTTGAGGAACTGGATATTTATGGGTAATTTAATAAAGAACTGCTAGTATATAATTGTTGGGTTAGATACAAAACTACTTAATGTCCTACCCTTGGGGTTAGCTTTTCCACCCAAAGAAATTAGTTGCATCTCTTCTGGACAAAAAAATCTATATATTAAACTCTGCTCCTACACAGTTGTAAAATAGTCCAGTCAATATAAAATAAATCAAAGATTCAAGCTCAGAACCACACTGAAAGAATACTCAGTAATATCGTCTGCCTATTTCAAAGTTTCAGACAATTGTTCTAACACAGTTCTTCCTAGTCACAAATCCTTCTTATTTTTCCTATGCTTCTACTGAGTTAGGTGTTTCCCCTGCACCATGGAGGTGCTGTCATGGTTACCTTAGCTATTTCTATCAAAGTTTCTCCTAAAAACTAGAGCTGCAGGAATTGAACATTGTCAAGATGACTGAGCGTGTCAGCATTATTTTAATTTCCTCCCATTCCAGGACATCTGCCCATTGGAATCAGAGAAGAATAATGCACTTCTTAGCTTTTTTTCAGACTGACACATTGACATTCTGGTTTATATAAACTGAAATTATTATAGGATGACGTTTTCTCCATGTAGATCTCCATGTGGACATAAAAAACACAAGTACTATGTATCTGGCTGATCACAGCAATTTCATTTGTGAGAAATCATGGCATACTAAAAGCAAATTATGGCACAAAACTCCAACTTCAGGAATTAGTTATATTAAATTTGTTGTATTTAGGGGAGGGGGTGATGATGGAGGAGAAGAGATCGATGACTGGGGATGGGAAACCTGCTAATCTGCTCTCACTGGAAACTTGCTCACTGGAATCCTGCTTTGAGAGGCTTAAGAATACTTGTCCCACATTTTTTCCCCACATATAGCCTGGTATCTATCCTGAGCTCAGTTATTTTTTGTCACTCTCTGAGTACAGCCATGAGGCTTCATGTTTTCCTCCTGATTCTGATTAGCTACAGAAAAGTGTTAGAAATTCAAGGGCACTCATAATTTCTGATAGATTAATATAATGTTAGGTAAGTTGTTGCAATAGAACCCTCCAGAGATATGGTCCAGACATTTCTGATTCTCAGAGCTGGGTTATTTTGCCTCATATTACATGGCATAAGTGTATTTTCATAAACAATCATGTGCACTTACTGAATCCTTGTAAAAACCTTTTAAGGTGTTTCCTATTACTATCTTCTTTTGAAAGAGATGGAAACTGAAAGTCAAAGAAGTTAAATAGACTGTCCAATGTCACTATTTATGGGAGAATTAAGACTCAAATTTGGATTTGTTTGTAAAGGATGGATAGAAAAAAGTTGTCTTCCGTTAATATTCCATTACCTTATATCTGAAAAGATTTTAAATATTTCAAAATATAACTTGAACATAAATCAAGGTAACAATTCCTGCTTAACATAGTGAGATCATTGAAAGGAACAAAATCATAATTACAAATTTTATTTCCTAAACTGTTAAATATGGTGATAATATATCTGCCGATTTTAAAACTAAAGAAAAACAAAATCCATACAATAAATGTATAAATATATTCAAGATGACCTGATTTTACTTTTTTATCTGATAGGAACTTCCAATTTTAATTTGCCATAAATATCAATAATTTGATAACATTTTGTACCATACCATTACATATATTTAAGTCTTATTTTTAAAAACCCTAAATCATGCACAAGAAAAATAAGTTCAGTTTGATAAATTTAACTCCCTTATCCTTCTCCTTTCTAGAAGGAAATCTTTGAGTATTTAATTGGAAGCTTGTTAACTATTTCTTTACAACAGAGATGTTTCATTCTTGGTGGTTTGATTGACTTGGTTTTGATTTACATTTTACAATTCTGAGAACTGCTTTCAAATTTATGATAAACATTAATGATACAATAATCATATAAACACTCTTACATGCTTGCAAAGAATACAGGTTTGTGGGGTCCAGGTCTATATATGTATACACACACATACTTTTTAAATATTCTTTTCCAGTATGGTTTATCATAGGATATTAATATAGTTCACTGTGCTATACAATAGGACCTTGTTTTTTATCCATTCTGTATATAAAAGCTTACATCTGCTAATCCCAACCTCCCACTCCATTGCTCCCCCAAACCCCTCTCCCTTGGCAACCACCAGTCTGTTCTCTATGTCCAGTTTCTGTTTCTCTTTCATTGATAGGTTCATTTGTGTCATATTTTATCATATAAGTGATATCATATGGTACTTGTCTTTCTCTTTCTGACTTAATTCACTTAGTATGATAATCTCTAGCTCCATCCATGTTGCTGTAAATGACATTATTTTCGTTCTGTTTTATGGCTGAGTAGTATTCCATTGTATATATGTACCACAACTTTATCCATTCATCTGTTGATGGACATTTAGGTTGTTTCCATGTCTTGGCTATTGTGAATGGTACTACTATGAATATAGGAGTACATGTATCTTTTTGAATTATAGTTTTGTTTGGATATATGCCCAGGTATGGGATTGCTGGATCATACAGTAATTCTATTTTTAGTTTTCTGAGGAACCTCCATACTGTTTTCCACAGTGGCTGTACCAACTTACATTCCCACAAACAGTATAGGAGGGTTCCCTTTTCTCCACAGCCTTTACAGCATTTGTTATTTGTAGACTTTTTAATGATGGCCATTCTGACTAGTGTGAGGTAGTACCTCATTGTAGTTTTGATTTGCATTTCTCTAATAATTAGCGATGTTGAGACTCTTTTCATGTGCCTATTGGCCATCTGTATTTCTTCTTTGGAGAAATGTCTGTTTAGATCTTCTGCCCATTTATGGTTAGGTTTGTTTGTTTTTTTTGTTGTTGAGTTTTATAAGCTGTTTGTATGTTTTGGAGATTAAGCCCTTGTTGGTCCCATCATTTGCAAATATTTTCTTCCAGTCTGTAGGTTGTCTTTTTATTTTGTTTATGGTTTCCTTTGCTGTGTAAAAGCTTGTAAGTTTGATTAGGTCCCATTTGTTTATTTTTGTTTTTATTTCTATTGCCTTGAAAGACTAACCTAAGAAAACATTGATACTACTTATGTCAGAGAATGTTTTGACTATGTTCTCTTCTATGAGTTTTATGGTGTCTTGTCTTAGTTTAAGTCTTTAAGCCATTTCGAGTTTATTTTTGTGTATGTTGTGCGGGTGTGTTCTAACTTCATTGATTTACATGCAACTGGCCAACTTTCCCAGCACTACTTGCTGAAGAGACTGTCTTATTCCCATTGCATATTCTTGCCTCCTTTGTCAAAGATTCTTCTTGGTGAGCCTGGCCAGAGGTTTGTCAAACTTGGTTTTATTGATTTTTCTATTGTTTTTTTAATGTCTGTTTTATTTATTTTCTCTCTCTTCTTGATTATTTCCTTCCATATGCTGACTTTAGATTTTTTTTGTTCTTCTTTTTCTAAGTCTTATAAGTGGTAGGTTAGGTTGTTTATTTGATTTTTTTTCATGTTTTTTGAGGAAGGCCTGTGTTGCTATGAACTTCCCTGTAGGAACTGCTTTTGCTGCATCCCATAGATTTTGTATGGTTGTGGTTTTATTGTCATTTGTCTCAAATTTTTTAATTTCCTTTTTGACCCATTGGTTTTTTAGTAGCATGTTGTTTAGTCTCCATGCAATCATTTTTTTCTCATTTCTTTTCATGTGGTTGATTTCTAGTTTCATGACATTATGGTCAGAGAAGATGCTTGAAATAATTTCTATACTCTTAAATTTGTTGTGGTTTGTTTTGTTCCCTAGTATGTGGTCAGTCCTAGAGAATGTTCCATGTGCACTTGAAAAGAATGTGTAAGTCTGTTTTTTTTGGATGTAATGTCCTGAAAATATCAATTAAGTCTAACTGTTCTACTGTATCATTTAGGATCTATGTTACCTTATTGATTTTCTGTCTAGAAGATCTGTCCATTGATGTGAGTGGGGTGTTAAAGTCTCCTACTATTATTGTATTCCCATCAATTTCTCCCTTTATGTCTGTTAGTATTTGTTTCATATATTTGGGTGTTCCTATATAAGGTGTATATATGCTGAAGAGTGTAATATCCTCTTCTTGTATTGATCCTTTTATCGTTATATAGTGTCCTTCTTTATCTTTCCTTATGGCCTTTGTTTTAAAGTCTATTTTGTCAGATATGAGTATTGTGACTCCCACTTTCTTGTCATTTCCGTTTGCATGAAATATCTTTTTCCATCCCCTCACTTTCAATCTATGTGTGTCTTTTACTCTAAAGTGGGCCTCTTGTAGCCACCATATTGCAGGCTCTTCTTTTTTTTTAATCCAGTCTGCCACTCTATGTTTTTTGATTGTAGCATTTAATCCATTGCCATTTAAGGTAATTATTGATAGATATGTGTTTGTTGACATTTTAAACCTTGTTTTCCAGTTGAGTCTATATTTCTTCTTTGTTCCTTTGTTTTTCTTTTTGTTTTTCTTTTTTGTGCTTTGATGATTCTCTTTTATTTTATGCTTGTGTTCTTTTTGTTTTTTTGAATTTATTGGTAAAATTTTCTTACCCTCCTTCCTTACATTTTAGGATTTTGATGTCCTCTTTTACATCTTCATGTTTATCCTTTTGCTGTTCCTTGTGTTTATCATCGCTTTCACAAATAGGTTTTTTTTTCCTTTTTGATCTGTATACTGACTTATTTAAGTTATTTACTTTACAATTGTGATTTCCTCTTTTCCTACATCCTCTTGCTTCTTTTCTATTTAGAGAAGACCTTTCAATACTTCTTTTAGGATAGGTTTAGTATTGCTGTATTCTTAGTTGTCTGAGAAATTCTTTATCTCTCCTACTTTTCTAAATTATAATCTTGCTGCATAGAGTAGTTTACGTTGCAGATGTTTCCCTTTCAAGACTTTGAATGTATTTTGCCACTCCCTTCTGGCCTGCAGCGTTTCTGTAGAGAAATCAGCTGATAGACCTATGAGGGGGCATTCCCTTGTAATTACCTCTTTGTTTTTCTCTTGCTGCCTTTAGAATCCTCTCTTTATCTTTAAATTTTGCCGTTTTTATTATAATATGTCTTGGTGTAGGCCTTTTGGGGTTCATCTTGTTTGGAACCCTTTGTGCTTTCTGTACCTGAATATCTGTTTCCTTCTTTAGGTTTGGGAAGGTTTCAGCCATAATTTCTTCAAATACATTTTCAATCCTCTTTTCTCTTTCTTCTCCTCTGGAATCCCTATTATACATAGATTGGCATGCTTTATATTACCCCATAGGTCTCTTACATTGCTTTCATTTTTTTTTTTTTTTTTCATTTGGCTTTCTGTCTGCTGTTCTGTTTGGGTAATTACCATTAGTCTATCTTCCAGATCACTTATTCTTTCCTCTGCATTATTCATTCTGCTATTCATTGACTTTAGCTCAGCTTTTGTCTCAGTAAATGAATTTTCTAAGGTTTCTTGGCTCCTTATAGTTTCTAGTTCCTTTTCACAGTAATCTGCATTTCTGTCAATAGCCTTTCTTAATTCCTTCAGTATTTTCATGACCTCCTTTTTGAACTCAGTGTCTATTAGACTGAAGAGGTCTGTTTCATTGTTTGTTTCTTCAGGGGAATTCTCTTGGTCTTTTAACCAGGAGTGGTTCCTCTGCTTCTTCATTTTACTTGTATTTCTCTTATTCTGTGAGTTTAGGAGATCAATTATCTACTGTAGTCTTAGAGGGCTATTTATATGTGGGAGTGTCCCTGTGTAGCTTGTGTGGGTTTAATAATTTTTGGACTGAGGGCTGCTTTTAGTTTGGATGTTTGCTGTCTCCTTCCTCAGCATGTGCTGACTGTTATCCCCTTGATAGGGGATGTTCAGGTGCACGGCCCACACATGTTCCTGGGGAGGTGGGGATAGCAATTGGCACCTGGTCTTGGGACTCTCAGCAGCGGTGGTGGTGTCAGTAGGTTGCACACGCTGCTGGGAAGAAAGGGGCAGTGATTGGCTCCTGCTTGTGGGACTCTCAGCTGTGGCAGTGGCCCACACCCACCTCTGGAGTCCAAGATGGCAGCAGCAGCTTGCACCCACTAGTGCCCGCACTTGGAGCTCACGCAGGCAGTGACCTGCTGCCTGAGAGTGCATGGAGAAAGAAGCTCTGATGGCCATCTCCCCCTCCTCTCTTCACACACCCCCCTAGCAATGGTGCCCTGCCTCTCTGACAGTCTCAGGCTTCTTCCCATACACCCTCAGTTGTGGCACACCACACCCCAGACCCCTGAGGCTGTCTCCATGCAGCCAATCCCAGTCCTCTCCCCTGGTCTGACTTCCGAAGCCAGAGCCTCACTACCCAGCCCCGTCTCAAACCAGTGGACAAGCGTCTCAGGTTAGGGGTTGTTGGGCAGCAGCACTGACCATCTATACAGGTATCTCTCTACTTTGCCCTCTGTAAACGAGTCGCTGCACTCTCCTCTGAGGCCCTGAAGCTCCCCCTCTGTCCTGGCTGATCTCCCCTCCAGTGTCGGGACTTCCCAGGGTGCAGAAAACTTTCTTTTTTCGCAGCTTCCTCCCAGGGGCACAGTTTCTGTACTGATTTCTTTCTCTCTCTTTTTTTTTTCTTTTGTCCTACCCAGTTTTGTGGAGATTTTCTTTCCCTTTTGGAAATCTGAGGTCTTCTGCCTGTGTTCAGTAGATGTTCTGTGAGAATCGTTCCACATACAGATGTATTTGTGGGAGAAGCTGGGCTCCATGTCCTACTCCCCCACCATCTTGATCCCCTCCTAGTTTTACTGTATTAACCCCTGCCCCAGATGCATTATTATAGTATAATTATTATTATTTTTATTTTATAATAGGTGAAAGCATATTCTTGTTGCTTACATAAATAGATATTCAATTGAATATATATGATATTAAAGGTTATTAAAGGCTGTAAAGGGTATCTTAAAGTAATAGTTTGCATTGCTGTCAGAGAAGAAATAGGGAGATTAAAAGAAGGCATAGCAGAATATACTCATTCTAGACCTTGGAGATAGATATAGAAAATCTTTGTACAGATATGCATGCCAACGTGTGTGCATGCTACTTGTTTCTCTTATATGCCACAAATATTGTATTTAGTTTATGTGGTGTGCAGCAAGGAAAAATTACTACCTCAGAGAAAATTTCAGAGAACAAAAATATAAGCTTGACGCTTATATTTCTTGACACTATTCAAAATGTGGACTTGAAATTATTAAATGTTAGTTCATTTTACAGCTATAGGGATTAATACCCTCCTGTGTTTTGTGTGTGTGTGTGTGTGTGTGTTTAGTTGTTTTCTGCTGTGTTTCAGAATGGAGTTAACCAGGATTAGTTTTATAGTAATAAAGGACTATATTTTTGGAGGACTGTTAATTCCATCCCTCTTTTTTTCATTGCCACCCAGCACAATTTGTTTTCTGTCGACAAGGATAGGTACTGTCTGAAAAATCTACATAATCTAAAATCTGAATAATCTAAAGCAGAGATCAATTTCATTCTAAAATGTTTAGAAAATGATAGAATATGAGGTCCCACTCAGAACTTCCAAATATACTGTACATAAAATAACTGCCTTGGAAATCACTGGTGCTGTTCATTCTACTATTTTGGAATTTATATGATGATAAAATATTGTCAATCATATCTTTCTCCAAAAAGTAGAGAGCCTTACTTTTGTGGGATCCAATCATGTGGCATGTGCATTAATTGTTACTTTTCCCCTTAAGATGAAGACTAAATAAACTTATAGTGTTATAAAAAATTTTCCTTTCACCTGTAATATCAGTTATTAGTTCATATAATATACAACTGACTCTCAGTCCAGATGGGAAAAGAACATTATTTATAGTAACAAAACTGTTCTATATATTTCAGTAGTTTATTTTGAAAGAAATTTTAATGTAAAAGTTTATATGATGACATATATGAATACATGATGATATCATTCAATTACGCCTTTAGACAGATGCAATTTAAGCATTTGAAATGATTGAAGAAAGTTCCACTTTGTTTTTATTTTTTACTACATACCACAGATGTTACACAGTTTCTGGTTTACTTGAAATACTGTTTTTATTAGTAATAGTAATTAAGTAATAGATTAATATAAGTAATAGTAACAGTAAATTGCAAGATAGAAGAGTGTTCCCCAAACTGTAATTATGTGAGTTTTAAACTATGATTACAATTTTTTGATACTCTTCCCATAAATAACTCCTCATTTTGAATCAAAGTGAGCTTGTGACTGAATCAACCCATAGTTTACAATTGAAGTACACCATGATAATTTCAATATTAGTTTTCAAAAAGCCATGCAGTTTCTCCTTTGTTTGCTAACATATTTGCCCTTGGTATCAGAGTCACAATCTAAGAAATCTGATTACTTATGACCACCATGCTGAAGAAATTTACAATAGGCACTCAAGTCAACAGTACTAGCTGAGGTCAGATTCCAGTCAGATCCCTGCCAAAGCAGTGGACATGTGAGTTAAGCCATCCTGTACCCACTGGACTAGCCAATCTGTCAGCTA
The DNA here is from genome assembly GCF_965194805.1 of Balaenoptera borealis. NCBI lineage: Eukaryota > Metazoa > Chordata > Mammalia > Artiodactyla > Balaenopteridae > Balaenoptera > Balaenoptera borealis. The sequence goes on from NC_138867.1 coordinate 86,886,107, forward strand.
AATACCACCAAGTGATTCCCGTACATCACACAGGACCGAAGAATCACTCACCCAAGCACTGCCAAAATCTCTGTCCCACAGATAAGGGAGCTATATTAGGAAGATTGTTGTTTTAAGTCATCATCTTCTGAAGTAATTTCTTACATAAAAATAAATAAGGGAGACACATATCAAACATGTTTTCAGATAATTACATATGCCTTCTCCTCAGAGTCAAATATCCAGAGCATAAATTCTCTATAAAAGAATCACATGAGAATTTTAAAACATTATTACTTAACAATAAACTATAGAAACCACAGTATTGACTATCATTTATTATTTGATCTTGCCAAGAGTGGAGCTATGCATTATATATAAATAAATGATGTAGGAGTCATATTACTTAGGTGTTATATATTATACACATTAACAAAATCCAGGCATCATATCAGATGCAGAAAGTTGAGGGAAAGCTGGTGGAAAATATGTTATTTGTAAGAGTACTGAGAGTGCAAGATGGAAGTCCTGATTTGTTTGGGGATTTCAGCAGTGATTAATGATGATATCAACTCTATACAGTACAATCACGGTATCAGCTGTGAAAGCCATTGTGAAATGTTCTTTACAATTAAATAACCACAGAACTGATATTGTTGAAAGCTGTGTTTGAATATAAAATATGAATATTCTATAGAAAAACAGTTTTTCATCATTCCAAGGAGAAATAGGCATAAAAACCTTTTAGGAATCAGTATCTAAGGTATTTTCCTAAGAAATATGTAAGTAGATTTCTACTAAAGGTTTTCTGTGCACTTTGGAGTTTATATGGAAAAAACAATATTATTTGAATTAAAAATATTTCACTAACTCACTTAAAGCTAAGGCAGAATATATTACAATGAGTAGATAAGGAAAGTCAGTTACACTTTTATCACTTATGATGTATTTAAACCACTTATACATGGGTGAAATATTGTACTACCTGTGCCAGTACTAAATATTGTACACCTTATTTATTTCAAAAGTTCAACTACTGTAGTAGGCACCAGAAATTTAAAGATAAATGAGACCCTTGAGGATCTCATAGACTAGTTAAGAAGAAAGATGGGCATTTTAAAAAAGTTATAAAGTCTAATAAAAGAATAAGTGAAGACAATACACAGGTTGCATGGAGTAACAGATGATTAAATTTTCCTGAGGTGGGCAAAAAAGTGATTATGGATCATTCATGTATTAGTTTTCTATTGTTGCCATAACAAATTATTACAAACAACTGAGTAGTTTAAAACAATACAAATTTATAGGTCATAGTCTCGTTGGCCTGGTTGGTTCCTCTCCTCCTGGTTTAATAAGACCAAAATCAAGATGATATCTGGTTGGGCTCTCAGCAGGAGCCTCTTGAATTGTTGGCAGAATCCAGTTCTTTGAAGTTGTAGGTCCCTGTTTCTCCTAGAGGCCTCTCTCTGGTCCTTGTACAGAACATTTTCTGCCTTAAAAGGCTCATGTGATTAGAATGGGCCCATCCAGATAATCCAGGATAATCTCTCTATTTTAAAATTCATTACCTTAATTCGCATCTGCAAATTCCTTTGCAATGTAACCCAACATGGTCATGAGGTTCAAGGATTAAAGTATAGACATTTCTGAGAGACAATTCCGCCTAGCACAGTTCATGAACTTAATTTTTTTTGTTTTTTTCCTTTTTAGAATGAAAGTTCAGGTGAGATCTAGAAGCAGAAAATGAGGATATCTGCTTTGAGAGTAAACTCTCTAAACTAATATAAAGACCTGAAAAAACCAACCCATGATAATAATATTAGAAACTAATCTGGAAAAGAACTATGTTCAGGCAGGTGGAAAAATGTTATATACTTTATTATGTGATAAGACATGACGGTTGCACACATAGATCATGTTAGTCTGAGCCTAACCCAGCTTTAGCCTGGTGGAGGGACCTCATACACAGGTTCTGTTCATAGCCTACTAATGAAGAGAAGCAAACAATAACAAAGACAAAACGACTTCCACAGAAAATATTCTCCCTCCTTCTCCAATTATTACCCAGTGTTTGCATTATGCATAATATAGCACACATTTGTAATGCTGGAAGAACAGTGACTCCTGGAAAGAAGGACTCTGAAATCAACAACTCATTGAAATTAGAGATATCACCATTAAAGTGGCATTTTTCATAGAAGTGGGTAGATCCTAGGGAACTTTGAATTATACAAGCATACTCAGATTTCTGTTCTCAACTCATTCCCTCCTCCTAATCTGGGAATATTAAGATATATTTAAGCTTATACAAAACTAAGGATTGCACATGTATATATGTATAATGAGATGGAAGGATAGAAAATCACTATCTGGGTCATGTGTGTAAGTATGGAAAAAAACTGGCTTGTCATCAGAGAGAAACTTTGAAACTGGCTTCTCAGGAAATGGACAATATCCATCAACATTTACCATGTCAATGCCTTAAAGAAAAAAGTTTACTTGATATAATTTTAAAGTGTATTTATTAAATCACTAGTCCAGGAAGACTATGACTGCCTAGAGAATGGATTTTGGAATAACATTTCAGTTTCATGCCTATTGGAATAAATATTAGTTCAGGTCCTCAGAGAAGCAGATGACAAAACAGATATAGAAGTGCAAGAGATTTATTGGAAAAAAATGCTTATGAGGGGGAAAATGGAGGAAGCTGGAGCAGGCGGGATGACCTGTCAGAGCATGACAAAAATATGACCACTGCGATAGAGAGAGGGAAGGAAGGATGCAAAGGAAGATGTAAGATTGTAGCAAAGCTTTAAGAAAGTTTTGGCCAGGATGATGTGGAGTCCTTGAGCCAACATAGCCTGTCAGAGGAGTCCTGCATTTTGTAGAAACTGGTCTTCCTGATACCTCCCTATGTTCAGTAGTTGGCTGGGAGCAACCATTGAAAAGCATGGACACAGCATATATGTAGTGATGAACTCAGAGCAAAGCAGCTTTAGCTGTCCATCACGTTCTCTGCAGCAAGAGATCTTAAGAGAATATTTTTGTCTGCCATAGTCTACTACTTGTTCCACAAATATCTACTTCTGAATTCAGCTTTAGGGAGCACATTCTCTTTGGTTCTCAGGGGCCTCACTTGCTGAGGGGGGAAATATAGAAGGTTAGTGGAGTGAACTGTAGCTCCCTCCCAAGGTGATGGTTAATGGTGAGATTTGAGGTCTTGAGATCAGCTGCAGCAATAGAGTTCCTTCCCTCCTTTGGGCCTTTGTAAAAGCTGGAGGCTAGCTGTCTATGTCATCTGATACATGGGCCATGGCGACATTCCAAGGCATAGAATATATTTCCATAGATTCCAAAGATGCTTAACAGGCACTGTGCTTCCTTCTTTGTGGTAAAGAATACAAAATACATCAATTTTCCTTTCACCTTGGGGATGGTTCTTAATATACTCCTGAACACTGGACCCTGATAATGTCACTGAGTTGCTTATTCCTGAATCTTTGTAGAGTTTCCTGCACATCACATGAAACACGTCTTTTTTTTTAATTTAATTTTTATTTTATATTGGAGTATAGTTGATTTACAATGTTGTGTTAGTTTTAGGTATACAGCAAGGTGATTCAGTTGTATATATACATGTATCCATTCTTCTTCAGATTCTTTTCCCATATAGACCATTACAGAATATTGAATAGAGTTCTCTGTGCTATACAGTACATCCTTGTTGATTATCTATTTTATATATAGTAGTGTGTATATGTTAATCCCAAACTCTTAATTTATCCCTCCCCCCCATGTTTCCCCTTTGGTAATCCTAGGTTTGTTTTTTTTTGTTTTTTTTTTAACATCTTTATTGGAGTATAATTGCTTTACAATGTTGTATTAGTTTCTGCTGTATAACAAAGTGAATCAGCTATATGTATACATATACCCCCGTATACCCTCCCTCTTGCACCTCCCTCCCACCCTCCCTATCCCACCCCTCTAGGTGGCCACAAAGCACCGAGCTGATGTCCCTGTGCAATGCAGCTGCTTCCCACTAGCTATCTATTTTACATTTGGTAGTGTACCCTCTCATTTCGTCCCAGCTTACCCTCCCCCCTCCCCATATCCTCAAGTCCATTATCTACATCTGCGTCTTTATTCCTGTCCTGCCCCTAGGTTCATCAGAACCTTTTTTTTTTTTTTTTGATTCCATATATATGTGTTAGCATACGGTATTTGTTTTTCTCTTTCTGACTGACTTCACTCTGTATGACAGACTCTAGGTCCATCCACCTCACTACAAATAACTCCATTTCATTTCTTTTTATGGCTGAGTAATATTGCATTGTATATATGTGCCACATCTTCTTTATCCATTCATCTGTTGATGGACACTTAGGTTGCTTCCCTGTCCTAGCTATTGTAAATAGTGCTGCAATGAACATTGTGGTACATGACTCTTTTTGACTTATAGTTTTTTCAGGGTATATGCACAGTAGTGGGATTGCTGGGTCATATGGTAATTCTACTTTTATTTTTTTAAGGAAGCTCCATACTGTTCTCCATAGTGGCTGTATCAATTTACATTCCCACCAACAGTGCAAGAGGATTCCCTTTTTTCCACACCCTCTCCAGCATTTATTGTTTCTAGATTTTTTGATGATGGCCATTCTGACCGGTGTGAGGTGATACCTCATTGTAGTTTTGATTTGCATTTCTCTAATGATTAGTGATGTTGAGCATCCTTTCATATGATTATTGGTAATCTATATATCTTCTTTGGAGAAATGTCTATTTAGGTCTTGCCCATTTTTGGATTGGGTTGTTTGTTTTTCTGATACTGAGCTGCATGAGATTCTTATATATTTTGGAGACTACTCCTTTGTCAGTTGCTTCATTTGCAAATATTTTCTCCCGTTCTAAGGGTTGTGATTTTGTCTTGTTTATGGTTTTCTTAGCTGTGCAAAAGCTTTTAAGTTTCCTTAGGTCCCATTTATTTATTTTTGTTTTTATTTACATTTCTCTAGGAGGTGGGTCAAAAAGGATCTTGCTGTGATTAATGTCATAGAGTGTTCTGCCTATGCTTTCCTCTAAGAGTTTTATAGTGTCTGGCCTTACATTTAGGTCTTTAATCTATTTGGAGTTTATTTTTGTGTACGGTGTTACGGAGTGTTCTAATTTCATTCTTTTACATGTAGCTGTCCAGTTTTCCCAGCACACTTATTGAAGAAGCTGTCTTTTCTCCATTGTATATTCTTGCCTCCTTTATCAAAGATAAGGTGACCATATGTGCTTGGGTTTATCTCTGGGCTTTCTATCCTGTTCCATTGATCTGTGTTTCTGTTTCTGTGCCAGCACTGTACTGTCTTGATTGCTGTAGCTTTGTAGTATAGTCTGAAGTCAGGGAGCCTGATTCATCCAGTTCCATTTTTCTTTCTCAAGATTGCTTTGGCTATTTGGGGTCTTTTGTGTTTACATACAAATTGTGAAATTTTTTGTTCTAGTTCTGTGAAAAATGCCAGTGGTAGTTTGATAGGGATTATATTGAATCTGTAGATTGCTTTGGGTAGTATCATCATTTTCACAGTGTTGATTCTTCCAATCCAAGAACATGGTATAGCTCTCCATCTGTTTGTATCATCTTTAATTTCTTTCATCAGTGTCTTATAGTTTTCTGCATACAGGTCTTTTGTCTCCTTAGGTAGGTTTATTCCTAGGTATTTGATTCTTTCTGTTGCAGTGGTAAATGGGAGTGTTTCCTTAATTTCTCTTTCAGATTTTTTGTTGTTAGTGTATAGGAATGCAAGAGATTTCTGTGCATTAATTTTGTATCCTGCTACATTACCAAATTCATTGATTAGCTCTAGTAGTTTTCTGGTAGCATCTTTAGGATTCTCTCTATATAGTATCCTGTCATCTGCAAACAATGACAGTTTTACTTCTTCTTTTCCGATTTGGATTCCTTTTATTTCTTTTTCTTCTCTGATTGCTGTGGCTAGAACTTCCAAAACTATGTTGACTAATAGTGGTGAGAGTGGGCAACCTTGTTTTGTTCCTGATCTTAGTGGAAATGGTTTCAGTTTTTCACCATTGAGATGATGTTGGCTGTGGGTTTGTCATATATGGCCTATATTATGTTGAGGTAGTTTCCCTCTACGTCTACTTTCTGGAGAGTTTTTATCATAAATGGGTGTTGAATTTTGTTGAAAGCTTTTTCTGCATCTATTGAGATGATCATATGGTTTATATCCTTCAGTTTGTTAATATGGTGTATCACATTGATTGATTTGCATATATTGAAGAATCCTTGCATTCCTGGGATAAACCCCACTAGATTATGGTGTATGATCCTTTTAATGTGCTGTTGGATTCTGTTTGCTAGTAATTTGTTGAGGATTTTTGTGTCTATGTTCATCAGTGATATTGGCCTGTAGTTTTCTTTCTTTGTGACATCTTTGTCTGGTTTTGGTATCAGGGTGATGGTGGCCTCATAGAATGAGTTTGGGAGTGTTCCTCCCTCTGCACAGGCAAATTCTATCAAATATCTAGAGAAGAGCTAACACCTATCCTTTGTAAGTTTGTTTTTGAAGTCTGTGAGTCTGTTTCTGTTTTGTAAATAAGTTCATTTGTATCATTTTTTTTTTAGATTCCACATAAAAGTGATATCATATGATATGTGTCTTTCCCTATCTGACTTACTTAATATGATAATCTCTAAGTCCATCCATGTTGCTGCAAATGGCATTTCATTCTTTTTTATGGCTGAGTAATATTCCACTGTATATATGTACCACATCTTCATTATCCATTCCTCTGTTGATGGACATTTAGGTTGCTTCCATGTGTTGGCTATTGTAAATAGTGCTGCAATGAACACTGGGTGCATGTATATTTTCAAATTATGGTTTTGTCTGGATATATGCCCAGGAGTGGGATTGCTGGATCATTTGGTAGTTCTATTTTTAGTTTTTTAATGAACCTCCATACTCTTCTCCATAGTGGTTGTACCAATTTACATACCCACTAACAGTGTAGTAGGGTTCCCTTTTCTCTACTCCCTCTCCAACATTTATTATATGAAACACATATCTTACCAAGGCTGCCAGTGAAGTATCCTCTTCTTGCTCATGCTGTATAATCAGCATAATGTTGCTGATGTGATGAATCAGGGTGATAATCCATGAGATTGCCAGGCAGTTCAGTTTAGACCATATAACAGAGGTTATGACAGAGGGGAGAAAGCATTAAAGTGTTCATAAAGCAAAACTTCAAATGAATATTCTTTACTTTCATATAAGAATGTGAACTTTTTTTTTTATACATATATATTTTTTTGGCTGTGTTGGGTCTTCGTTTCTGTGTGAGGGCTTTCTCTAGTTGCGCCAAGTGGGGGCCACTCTTCATCGCAGTGCGCGGGCCTCTCACTATCGCGGCCTCTCTTGTTGCGGCGCACAGGCTCCAGACGCGCAGGCTCAGCAATTGTGGCTCACGGGCCTAGTTGCTCCGCGGCATGTGGGATCTTCCCAGACCAGGACTCGATCCCGTGTCCCCTGCATTGGCAGGCGGATTCTCAACCATTGCGCCACCAGGGAAGCCCCCTGAACTGTTTCTTATCTTATTTTATTATCTGAATGGTAAGGTACTCATTCTCCAAATCAGTGGCTAAATACCATGTATCTGAGACCTTGTTAAACTGTTCTAGCAATGATCCTTCACCCAGCAAGGCAGCCGTAACTCGAGCTGCTACTTGGTTACGTCTGTAGGATTCTATAGTCTGTCTCCAAGTCTATCTAGGTTTCTGCAGGGGCAGGCCAGTGAATTAAATGGAGATGTGATATGGACCACCTCTGTAACCTTTAGATCTTTAGTAGCAGTAATAATCTCCAACACTCCACTGAAAAGTGATATTGTTTTTTATTTACTATCTTACCTGGAGGGAGGATGGCATTTTAAGAAGTCGAGACTTGACCTTCCCCACTGTCATGGCTCTTACACCACAGACCAAGAACCATATGTGACTATTACTCTAATTCCCAAATAAAGTCCAAATTTATGTTTGGGGACTGAGGAAACAACCACTGGGTAAATATGTGGACAGAGTAGGCCCATTGTGACTTAGATTTTAGTCAGTACTCCCTTTATTTTCTGCCTTGCCTAAGCCTCCACTTTCAAACAGGGACAATGATGACACTTTGGGTCTTCAGTTATCAATGTCAACCCACACTCAGATTCTGTGCCCAATTATCTTCACATGTGTGGGTATTTCCCTTTCTTCAACCTATAATGTTCTGTCACGTTGCATGGTACCTCCCCTGAGGGAACTAACCACTTTTTCAGTCAATGTCTTCCAAAACTAAAAATTGGCACAGGTCTGAAAACTGAGATTATTGAGGTGACCTCTCCAAACCCCTTTCTTCATTCTTGCTTTTTTGGGGACAGGGTTGTAGATATCAACTAGCAACTGTGTCATCTACCCATCTATTTTGTCCTAGAGTCTTGTTGCTCTATTAATCATCTCCACAACTCTCTGTGAGTCAAGCTCCCTTCATGGTCTATTTGACCTTGCCAGTCAGTACAGTAATTTCTGCCCTATGGCTTCTGGTTTTCAAGTACCTCTATTATTTTAGGGCACCATCATCTCACAGATATATAAAGCCCAGTTCTGAGACAACTCTTCCTACTGTCAGTCCTTGCCTACAGAGGAGAACTACCACCAAACCTCTTAGTGAGCCTGTGCACCTATCATCAGCACATGCTGATGGCCTTGATGAATAGTGTGATCTCTGGGCCCTCCCTATGGAACATAACCAAGTGGTAGGTCTTCTTACCTCACATAATAGATACATTCCAACATACCTACTTGCCTCAGCCTCTTTATTCCTTCCTTTACTTTCTTCCAGGAAAAGTCAGATCTTTCCATTCTACTTAATATTAGCCATCCCTTTCTCTGGGTTTCTAAGAGCAGTCCTAGAAGAGAGTTTGCCCATTGCCTGGGATCTTTGCCAAGCTTTTAAACCCAAGTTTGGTTAGGGCTCTCCATGTCAATGAGTTCTTGCCTTTCTGGTCTTGCATTTCATTCTTCTGATCAAGTACTCTCAAAATCCAACCACAGTAGTACATCCCAGTTACTGTA